>NC_041390.1:396480824-396488877 GCF_002162155.2 Triticum dicoccoides | reverse complement strand
CACTACTTAGGAATTTTTCCCATGCATCTTGTTTGATTCATAGAATTCCAGTGCACATGATTGATTTGCACTAGGTTTCCTAGGAAACAATCTATCCACTTGAATCTCGTGTGAAAAATCATATGTGTTTTTGTGCACATTCAAACATCATCATGCTATCCTGTAGTAATCAAGATAACATGATAATATGTTCCTTTTTTCTTCTTCTTGTTTTTGCATTGACCCCTCGCATCCGTTTGGACCGCCCGATCCGGACGTGTTTTGCCCTCTAACGAGGTCTTGAATCCATCCGCGGGTCAATCCAGACGTCTTTTTTCCCGCAAACTAGAGGAAAACTAGGGGGGGTGCTTTGCGGGAGTACGAACACTAGTCACGTAGGACCCCGACACCTCAGGCCCACTGAAACCCCCCACCCGGTCCCCTTTTTCCAATCCACCCCTGCCCCTCCTTTTATCCGCACCCCTCGTCATCTGTCGTCGCTGATGTACCTCTCCAGCCACCACCCAGGCATGCTCGGATGTCCATAGACGCCACCCATGAAACTGTCAGCCTTGGACTACACCGTTGTCCACCCAGGTATCCTCCGCATCCCTGCTCATGCCGTCCATGGTAGACACCATGCCCGACAGGTGTTCGGCTCAATACCATCGAGCCTTTTTAAACTTTTTGTTGTTTTCTAGAGAAGCATGATAGCAGGGTACTCGTTGTACGAGCATGAGCTATTGTGCGATGCGTGATTGGCCGTTTCTGAGGACTTTGTAGGCATGAACAAGGGCCCTACCTTTTGACCAAGCTTGCATGATTCATTTCATGAGCGAAATAACTTCACGCCCTACAACATTCATGGCATCCATGCATGCAATGTGAAGTCCCTAACGCATCGGTGGTACACCATTTGCACCTGCGGTGCGGTTCACCGAGTGGGGACAAGGTGATCATTGGACTCGTCAACCATCGAGATCATGAGTGTTGCTTTCTGTTACTCTATGTGTTGGTTAATTCATTCATTCACTCAATGTTGATGTACATGTTGTATAACATGCACATGATGCCATGATGTGCTACAAGACCAAGGCAGGCTATTCACGCACGTTGTTGTACGAATGTTAAGGGGCAGTTTGTGTGGAACGACATGTGTCGCTTCTCACTCTAATATCGTTGAATTTGAAATAGTTTTTTTGCAAAAACTTATTGAAAATCAGTTCTCTATAGTACTACGTATAGCAAACTAATCAATCAATGAGATGGTAGGTACAAGTAGAACGTACCTGCGGCAGTGGTAGCGCGGTGAAGAGATCGAACCAGAAGGTCCATGCAAGGTACCGCCTGGCGATCTGGTACGGGTTGATGACGAGCTCCCCTCTCCCGAACACCCGCGACGACGGCGCGATGAAGGCGGTGCGGAAGCGGATGACGATGTGCGCGGCGTAGAAGACGTCCAGCAGCGAGCGTATCATGGAGAGCGTGAGCGCCAGCGAGTAGTCGAAGCCGACGCACGCGTCCCGCCGCGTCCCCGTGAGGTAGAGGAAGAGCGGGTCGACGAAGAGCGACGCGAGGCAGGCGGCCAGGAACACCTTGTGCCACCGGTGGACCACCTGCCCGCGCGGGTCGAAGAAGAAGAAGAGGTGGCGGTCGCCGCCGGCGTGCATCAGCGACTCCAGCTCCTCCGAGAAGGCCCGCGACAGCACCCTGTCCTTGAGGGCCCTGCCGCCGTTCGTGCGCGGGCGCGGTTTCTCCAGGGAGTCACGGGATCCCGGCCAGCACCGCCTCGGGTCATGGGATCTGCTGCGCTTTCTGCCCGCCGACGGTGGTTGCGGGCTCTCCAAGGGGCTCGCTCTGAAGTGCTTCACGTCGACGTCGCTCTGAAACCTGAAACGGCAGCCGGCAACGCGCCCGGAGCTGTAAAACTTAGCACCGCGGGAAGGGAAACGATCGAGCACGATCAGCGACATCGCCGACATGCATGCGGGAATGATCGAGAAGACGCGCGCTCACCTCACGGTTCGTGAAGCACCGGATGCCATGGTACTGTACGTGCTGGTGTTACTTGGCAACTACTCGTCCGGATCATGGAGGTGTTGCATATGTGACACCAACTGTATTTATTATAGGAGTATTTATATAGGCGAATGGTGCTAGCTCTTGCCGTGGTAGAATGTGGATGCAGGCATAGCATGAGTCGTCGTCTTCAGCTGTGGGAAGAGAGTGACCGCAACAGCCTGCTCAGCCATTGAGAGTCAAAAGGGCTATCACCAATTAATTTCAACAGGGATCTTGTGATCGTACTACTTAAAAGGTACAGCGCCAAAGGAGACCTGCACAAAAAAGTTATTTTGGACAGGCAAAACACCGACCGGGCGCATGTGATTATGTATATTGCCTACTTGACTTTCTCTGAGGTTCATTCTTATTTGTGGCTCTATGTATGCATGCACGTTCATCTTTGTTGTTTGTCACGGTTTTTGTCAATTCTAGCCCAGTCGATTCAGAGTTTTTTTATAAAAGAAACGATTAGGAGTTAGTTAGCGGGACGACTCCATCTCCACTAATCTTCATATCCACTAATCTATGACGACGATACCGATTTTAGATATGGGGTGGTGAGAGCACTTCACATTATTGAGTTTGTAGGTGTGAATGATGGTTTCAGATGAATTGATGTATGTCTTTGTCAAACTTTTGTGAAATAATTAATAAAAATGGCTACATGCATCTATTGATGCAGAGGCCGGGGGTTTAACCTCATTTTTTAAAAAAAAAATCCATTAATTTATAATACCTAAATAGTTCATCCTCACTATGTCATTTCTTTTGGCATGCAGCATATCCACATCTACAGTACTGCCACGTCAGCAATTAGCTAGAGACTTACATATGAAACACACCACAGTTCAAAACATGTTTGTTTCTACCGGTTAGACCCACAAGAGAGCCTCCCCACACACGTCATCCAGCAGCCCATACGGACGAGGGTAGAAATAGCAAAAGAATACCCCTCCCGCACTCCCGCAGTACCGCCGCTCATCCAGCACAGGGCAACCCAATCTGCCCATCGTTCTCCTGCACGGCCGCCGGTCCTCCTGCGCAGGCGATCCCAACCCAACCTGACACCGCCAATTTGCTGCCCTTCATCTTCTCTGTTGAAAGGGAGAGAGGGATTTGGTGGAATAGTTTGATCATTGTATTGCTTGAGCCTCGTTGGCATGTATATAGGAGTACATGATCTACTTGGAGTACAAGACAAGCCAGAATACTTCCTAGTTTATCCTATGTTTCCTAATACAATCAGTTACTCAACATCCTCCCGCAGTCACAGCGGTAGCGACGCAGAGGTGAGGCTGGAGAAGAATTCGAAGGCAAGCCGATGAACACCCCCCCCACACACACACACACACAGTCGTAACGGTCGACACATCGCGGAGTCGTGGCTGGAGTGAAAACCGACGAGGTTGCTCAAGCAAGGCGGTAACCCTTTGTGCCGTATGTCGAGGTAGCCGAGAGCGTAGGTGGTGTAACCGTAGTCGAGGTAGCCGAGAGCGTAGGTGGTGTAACCGTAGTCGAGGTAGCCGTGTGAAGAACGCCATGGTCGGTGTCGAGTCGAGGGTCGCCGGTGTCGAGGTAGTCGCCGTGGAGCCGCGAAAGAAGAGCAGCGGCGGCGGCGGCCTAAGGAGGCGGCGGCGGCGGCTAGAGAAGGAGCGCGATGGCGGTGCTCGAAGTAGGCGATAATGAACGCGGCATCGTGACGAAGACCAGCGCGGATGGTGACGTTCCCGCGCCAAGGGAGGTGGCGCGGCGCATATCACGTGGAAGTCAACACGCGTGGATGGCAGTGGACCGCGGGCCGCAGCGTTACGGCCCGAAGGGGCGACGCAATGGCGGCGGGCAGGTCGGGGCGACGGCGGGGAAGACCTCAGGGCGGTTGCAGGGATCGCGTGCCACGCTCGCTACGGCCCGACAGGGCAACGCAGCGGCAGCGCGAGGGTCGGTGCAGCCTCGGGGACGGCCTAGAACGAATGGCCTCGGTGCGGCGGTTGACCACGGGCCGCGGCACTATGACCCGAAAGGGCGACGCTGCGGCAGTGCGCGAGGTGGTGCGACCACGGGAACGACCTCAGGGCGGCGACGGGGATCACGTGCCGCGGCGCTATGGCCCAAAGGGGCGACGTAGCGGCGGTGTGAATCGGTGCAGCTATGGAGAGAACCACGGGGCGGCGATGCTGCGGCCCGATGGGGCGACGCAGCGGCAGCCGGTGCTCGATCGGTGGAGGGGCGCGCTGAACTCGGGGACAGGGCGGTGATGGCCGGCGTAGATCGACGAGTGGGCCAACGCGCGGAAGACATCTGTGAGGGGCCGACTGTCACGCGAGGTCGCCGGGTCGGGGCGACGAGCGGGCAGACGCGCGGACGACGACCGTTAGGGGCCGCCTGTCGCGCGAGGCCACTGGGTCGGTGAAGAGGCCGGCCGGTCGCGCCGGTGTTGGAGTAGAGGCGCAGAGGGGTCGGTGGCGACGGTGGACGACGCAAACAGATCAAGCATAGATCGGAAAACCAAAAAGAAAAATGCTGATCAAAACGACTGATGAGAGAGCGAAAAAACCCGGAGTAAGGGTTCGGGAAAAAGATCTCTACGGCAGCCGGTCAACACGACCGGCGGACGAACCCTAGGTACGGGCGGCGCGGCCCGCGACGGCGGTCATGGAGGCCGACCGCCCCGGGGGCGGCGCGCGGGTGCGTAAGCGGCGGCGCCTAGGGTTTAGAATTAAAGTAAGGCTGATACATCCATCTTATTCCACCATATATCTAACATCCCTCCGTAGTCGTAGCGGTAGTGTGGCGAACAACAGAAGCGACGCGGACAGTAAAACTAGAGAGAATAGCAGCCGCCGAACTGGCCTGTTGTTCGCAACACTACCGCTACGACTGCGGGGGGATGTTAGAGATATATTTGGGTTACATATGTTTCGGTAGTCTAGGATTTGTAATCCGTCTCCTACCTTATCTCTAGGAGAGGCGTCTTGCCCTCCAAGCTTTGTACTCTATATATACTCGCCCTCGAGGTTCAATAATACATCCATCATATTCCACCATGTCTCTTTCTCCTTTCTAACAATCTCTTCCATCCAGTTTCCTTCTCCTCCTGTTGCGCACTGCGGGCCAGCGGCTACCACACCTCCAGCATGCCGACGACTACGGCTCCAGGGTGCTCGTCCTAAGGAATACGTGCACGATGACTTTCCGATTGTCATCAACAAAATCAAGCAGGCTTCGGTAGGGAAGCGGCGACAACGATGCGTCGGCGGCTCGTTCTAGCGGCAGGAGCGATCGTTCGATGATCTCGGAATATCGATGTAATTTTTACCATGTTTGAGATCCTTTGTACTGAACTCTTATAATAGATATCTTATTTTTTCGCAAAAAATACATTCGCTGAACAAACACCAGTTTTATATTCCAGGGTACCACGTTGGAGTAGCACACTACATGAGCATGACAAAAACTGATCGAGTGCCAATGAGTTAATTGCACGTTGGTACCGCACTTGCGCACCTACTCACGAATCAGTATCACTACTCGTGTATGTCGCAGTTCAATACCAACTCAGGGCCTAAGTGGTACAAAATGGACTGACAGCCGTATAAGTGAGTATTGACCATGTATCTGACAGACCGGGCCCACCTGTCAGGTGACACGGTGGCCAATCGGCGCGTGCCCGGTGCACTGACTAGGACGAGGCCGGTGCGGTCGGTTACATGGGCTCGGTCGGCTCAGTCGTGGGTCGGACTCGCCTCACTCTCGCTCGACCTCACTCTCAATCTCGCTCTCCCTCCTCTCTCCGATTCACCGCCGCCCGCCGCCGCCGCCACCTCAACCGGCTCGCCTCGTGCCATGGAGGACGAGAGCAGCCAGTACTCAAGCGTGCAATACATGAACCTCTCCGTCGACGAAGCCATGCATTACCGGGTGAGTTGTCGAGCTAGGGTTAGGGTTGGGTTATCTGATTTGGAGGGATTTGATTTGATTTGGGGATTTTATTTTCCTTTTGTTCCTGTAGATCCCTGCTAGCATTCAAGACCAAGACTACAGTGCATTGAGACAACACCCAGAGTTCTTTGCCATCAGCATGTTGTGGCGGCTGAGAGGCGTGTATCATTCGAAGTATTTAACACGGGCAGGAGGTTCTTAGTCTGTCCTAAGAGTGTAAGATTCTATACAAACTCTGTGTTAATTGTATTGTTTAATCTAGCCATGTGCATAGAATTGTCCAGTCCAGTGCATAGAATTCATGTTCTTTCATCTAGCCATGTGCTGATGCACATTGTTTAATGAGTACTCTTGTACCATAGTTGTGATGGTCATTTTGTAGCTGTGTTTGGCCTGCCTGGCCACACCACCACCAACCTAGAATTGTATTGTTTAATGGGTAGCTGTGAGGGTCATTATGTAGCCATTTAGTACTATTGATGCTAATCAGTGGATTAGAAAATGTGTTGATGCTTGCCATGTATATTTAATTTGGCCAGTAATTTTATAATTGGTCAACAGCTTAGTTTGCAGTGCAGATAATCATTGTTTAGCTCACAAGAGTACTCACTTTGCAAATTATTTGATTGTTTAAGGTCAAAGAGATTCAATGTCAGAAGCTCAAAATTCAGTTAGTGTTTAGTGTCAGAGGTTCATCCTTTAGTTGGCTATATTATTAAAGTTGTTTCTCAAAGATGCTTAAAGTTCATTTTTTAATTCAGTGGCTAGTCATTTAGGGTCCTACATTGTTTAAAGATGCTCAAAGTTCATTGTTTAAAGCCAGTTACTCAAAGTTTATTTCTTAAATAATTTGCCTAGGAGATTGATTTTGCACATGCTATGGTTGTTTATATTGCAGGAAGATGAGAACTGTGGTATTGTTCTCTGGCTTGACCCAGAGTGGCCTCCTACATTGCAGAATGCCTTGTTGAAGCTATGGGAAATGTATCATGACAGCAAGAGTGATAGGAGGAAGGATAACCTGGAGAGTTCAGTCACTATTCACCATTTGACTGAAGAAAATAATAATCTAGAGGTCAACTATGACAAATTGGTTGAAGATGTGCACCAACTGTTCAATGCTCAAGAGGATAGGATGGTAGATTTCAGCTATTTGCAGGCTAAGATGCAGAATGTGCATGTTTCTGATTCAGTTGTATTTGACATGAAGACAGAGATGGGGAAGAAAGATGCAGAGATCTTCAAGCTGCAGGAGAAGTATAAAGTACTGATGAACCTGACACAATCTCAAGGCACTTGCATCAGGAACCTGAAGTTCAATCATCTAAAAGAGAAGGAAGTGCTTAGTACATCCACCAGGAACCTACAATTCCAGGTTGATGAACTCAAAAAATCTGAGGAAAAGCTCACCCAGGAGAACACCCAGCTGCTCCTTCACATGGGTGATCTCAAGAAGGGGCATGACAAGCTCACAGCAAGGTGGGATCAGCTAAAGATTCAGATTGTTGAACCGTTGAAGTCAGAGGAGAAGAACAAGCAGAAATTGAAGGGGATCCTGGACATCTTGTCAGAATGAAGATGTAGAGGAAGAGCAAGAGCAAGATCCAGATCAACATGAAGAAGAAGAATGCTTGCTTTGCTGACCTTTTGTGAACTAAGTTATGTACTATGGATGTGTAGTTGTTGTGAACCACTATGTTGTTGCTTTAAGTTGTTGTGAACCACTATGGTGTTATGGTGAACCACTATGTTGTTGCTGTGAACTACTATGTTAACTCTTAGTTGCTGTGAACTACTATGTTAACTCTTAGTTGCTGTGAACCACTATGTTAATCAATATGTTGTTGTTGTGAACCAGTTTGTTGTGAACCGGTATGTTAACTCTTAGTTGCTGCTTGCCTTAGTTGCTTGAACTCTTTTATGAACCCCTAAACCAAAGTTGCTTGAACTCTATGGTGTTGTGGCTCCGTCGATGTTGAGAACCCCCTAAACCAAAGTGGTTAGGCATTTAGGGTCCGTCGACGTCGAGAACCCCCTAAACCAAAGTGGTTAGGCATTTAGGGTCCGTCGA
>NC_041390.1:396473308-396480484 GCF_002162155.2 Triticum dicoccoides | reverse complement strand
CGTCGAGAACACCCTAAACCAAAGTGGTTAGGCATTTAGGCTCCGTCGACGTCGAGAACCCCCTAAACCAAAGTGGTTACGTATTTAGGCTCCGTTGACGTCGAGAACCCCCTAAACCAAAGTGGTTAGGCATTTAGGCTCCGTCGACGTCGAGAACCCCCTAACCCAAAGTGGTTAGGTATTTAGGCCCCGTCGACGTCGAGAACCCCCTAAACCAAAGTGGTTAGGCATTTAGGCTAGTCATCAAATCTCATCATCAAACATTGACAAGGCCAACAAAACTAATCATGAAATCATTATCAAACCTTAACATTGCCAATAACACTAATTATCAAATCTCATAACCAAACCTTAACATTGCCAATAACATTAATCATCAAATCATCATCAAACCTTAACATTGCCAAATTGATAGCATAACATTGCCCATAACACTAAGATAGTTGATAGCAATTCAGTACACTCAAACATAATCATCTAACCAGTTTGACTTGTTGGTTCAGTACAATCAAACCTAAGCATCCAACCATGGTTCAGGACACAAAACATTGATCAGTACCATAGTTTTGAGAAACAACAACTCATTACACTCATCTGTTACCACTAGGAGAAAACTAGGTCATCCAACCAGTGTGACTTCTTGGGGCAGAAGATGTAGACAGAGTTGCATATCTTGGGGCAGAATATGTAGAAGGAGTTGCATATCTTGGGGCAGTGAATGGCCTTGCACCACTAGTTGATGGATGTGAACTTGCACCAGACCTTGCTCTAGATCTTGCACCAGTCCTTGCACCAGTCCTTGCACCAGACCTTGCTCCAGATCTTGCACCAGTCCTTGCAGGTGGAGGCTGTGATCTTGGTGCAGGCTAGGATCTTGCAGGTGGAGGCTGCTGCTGTGATCTTGCAGGTGTAGGTTGCTGCTGTGACCTCTTGGTCTTGCAAAAAGAAGTGAGATTGGTATTAGTAGACAATATTAAAATATTAACAAATGCACTAGTCAACTAATACAAAAGAAGTGAGATTTGGTATTACCACATGCTTGTTTTTCCTCATAGCCAAATCTGGTTTCAATTGTTTCAGGCAGTTGGTGTATCTATGGCCTTGGAGACCACAGTTAGAGCATGTTATTGTGGCCATTCTACTGCTGTCCTTTGGCTTTGGCACTTCAAACTTGCCCTTGATCCTCTTCTCTTGCTTTCTTCCTCTCCTAACATGAAATTCTGGTGGCTCTATGTCTGGTCCAGGTGTCCTTATCCAGTCATGTTCACCAGGAACAGGAAAGATCATAGGTTCATATGCTGCCACATAAAATGGTTTTTTGAAGAATTTACAAACAAAGTCCTCTGGAAACCTCTTGGCCTTGTTAATTGCTGAAATTGCATGGTTGCATGGTAGGCCACTGAGGTCCCATTTTCTGCAACCACATGTATGTGACGCCCCCGATTCAATAGTACACTAATCATACACGCAAACGTGTACGATCAAGATCAGGGACTCACGGGAAGATATCACAACACAACTCTACAAATAAAATAAGTCATACAAGCATCATATTACAAGCCAGGGGCCTCGAGGGCTCGAATACAAGAGCTCGATCATAGACAAGTCAGCGGAAGCAACAATATCTGAGTATAGACATAAGTTAAAGAAGTTTGCCTTAAGAAGGCTAGCACAAACTGGGATACAGATTGAAAGAGATGCAAGCCTCCTGCCTGGGATCCTCCTAAACTACTCCTGGTTGTCGTCAGCGGGCTGCATGTAGTAGTAGGCACCTCCCGAGTAGTAGCAGTCATCGTCGACGGTGGTGTCTGGCTCCTGGACTCCAACGTCGGGTCGCAGCAATCGGGTATAGAAAGGGGGAAAAGAGGGAGCAAAGCAACCGCGAGTACTCATCCAAAGTACTCGCAAGAAAGGAGCTACACTACATATGTATGCATTGGTATCAAATGGAATAAGGGTATCATATGTGGACTGAACTGCAGAATGCCGGAATAAGAGGGGGATAGCTAGTCCTATCGAAGACTACGCTTCTGGCCACCTTCATCTTGCAGAATGTAGAAGAGAGTAGATGGTAAGTTCACCAAGTAGCATCGTGTAGCATAATCCTAACCGATGATTCTCGCCTCGTCGCCCTGTGAGAGAGAGATCACCGGTTGTATCTGGCAGTTGGAAGGGTGTGTTTTATTAAGTATCCGGTTCTAGTTGTCATAAGGACAAGGTACAACTCCAAGTCGTCCTGTTATCCAAGATCATGGCTATTCGAATAGATTAACTTCCCTGCAGGGGTGCACCACATTTCCCAACATGCTCGATCCCCTTAGTCTGGACACACTTTTCTGGGTCATGCCCGGCCTCGGAAGATCAACACGTCGCAGCCCTACCTAGGCACAACAGAGAGGTCAGCATGTCGGTCTAAATCCTATGGCGCAGGGGTCTGGGCCCATCGCCCATTGCACACCTGCACGTTGCGAGGGCGGCCGGAGAGCAGACCTAGCCTCCTTTATAAAAGAGCAGACGTTCCAGTCCAACCCGGCGCGCGCCGCTCCACTACTAGGAAAAGGGCTATAGATGGAAATGACACTAATGGCGCACCAGACATGTGGTGCGCCATTAGTATATACTAATGGCGCACCACCTTCTGATGCGCCATTAGTGTTGAAACTACTAATGGCGCACCCTGCCCACGGTGCGCCATTAGTACCAAAAAAATTTTTGAACTAGTGCGCCTGTCCAAACATACTAATGGCGCATCCACTGGTGGTGCGCCATTACTAGTTGTAACTAGTAATGGCGCACCAGCCAGAAGGTGCGCCACTAATGTTATTTTTTTATTATTGTTTTTATTCCTTTTTTGCAAAAGTACTAATGGCGCACCACCAGTGGGTGCGCCATTAGTAACCTGGATTACTAATGGCGCATTTGTTGCTGGTGCGCCATTAGTAAGTGGGCAGCAACAAGATATTTTGGACAGCCTCTCCTCCCACACTCACTTTCTCCCCACTTCATTCTCTCCACCGCCTCCTCCTTGTCTCGGGTGCCTCCTCTTTTTCACCTCATTTCCACCATAGATTCATTCAAATTAAGTGGTTAAGTTACCTTGTTTTGCTAGGTAAGTAAGGGGGGAAGCTATATTTATGTTGTTCTCCCTACAACAATGTGCACATGCACTTTTTATGGCCTAACTAGATCTATGTATGTTCGTGGTGTTGCATATGTTTGTGGTGTTGCATATGTGTTTGTGTTTGGAGGTGTACCGGTATTTGAAATGCGATAGTTGCCAATATTTTGCCGGAATGTTGATTCATTTCCGTTTCGGCGAGAATTTTGGCATTAAGCATTCTTTTTGGTCCTATTTTTAGGGAAAGTCATGCCAAATTTTTTCTTGGTTCTAAAATATCGTTTTGCTCTACCCCGTAGGCGACCATGGTCCGCACGATGACCGAAGGCATCGTGAATAGGTTTTTGAGGTCCGCGAAGGCCGAGATGCTTCAAAAGAACGAGACGGAGATAAGATGTCCGTGTCGAAGATGCAAGCTGAATAGCCTTATTGCGGACCCGGATTCCGGGCAGGTGCGGGACCACCTGCTCTTGCGTGGTTTCATGGATGGCTATCGGTGGCAAGGTGATGAAGATGACTACAAAGTCGTCCATGGGGGCCGGGCAAGAAATGAGGAAGGGCAGCAAGACAACCACCGCGGCTCGGGGGGGCGAGAAGACGAAGAATCCCCAGGAGATGATCACGACGGTGATGCTGTACACAGTCATCATGTAGAAGATGCAGGACATGATGATGATGCCGGCGGAGCAGACGACGCTGGACCATCGATGGGCTGGGTGCAGGACCCTCATATTCAAGAGCTGCTTCTCAAGCAGACGGATAACGCAAGAGCTGCCGCCCGAGAGAAAGCCAAGATGGATCAACTTGAGTTAGACGCGGTTACTCCATTGTATGAAGGATGCAGGCCCGAGGATACCCGCCTGAAAGTAACGCTCATGGCTCTGGAGATGAAGGTAAAACACAAAATGACCGACGCATGCTTCGACGAGAACATGTCATTCTGGCACGAACGTCTTCCCAAGGGGAACAAGTGCCCGACCAGTTTGGAGGAGGCGAAGAAAATCGTGTGTCCTTTGGATTTACCGCACGTGAAATACCATGTGTGCATGAACAATTGCATCATTTATCGGGACGAGCACGCGGAGTCTACCATATGTCCGGTGTGCGGTGTCACTCGATACAAGAAGAGGAAGAAAGCTCCTCGAAAAGTGGTGTGGTACTTTCCGATCACTCCTCGTCTGCAGCGGTATTTCGCGGACCCTAAGGTAGCAAAGCTCCTGCGTTGGCACGCGGATAGGGAGGAGAAGAAGCGAGAAGATGACGCAAATGATCCGGAGATAGATAAAAAGACAAGATGCTGAGTCACCCTAAGGATGCGAGCCAGTGGCAAGCGTTGAACTTCGAATACCCAGAATTTGGGAACGATCCAAGGAACATCGTGCTGGGCGCGAGCACCGATGGAGTCAATCCGTTTGGCAGCCAGAGAAGCACACATAGCACCTGCCTGTGTTTGTGTGGATGTACAACCTTCCCCCCTGGTTGTGCATGAAGAGGAAGTACATTCACATGAGAGCCGCACTGCTCACGACGGTGCATGACTATCTCGGTTACGGATATCTTGCGGGGCAGGTAGTCCACGGATTTTCTGGATGCGTAAGGTGCATGGATGACACAACGTATCGCCAGCTAGATAGAGATCCCGGGTCTTCGAAAACCGTGTTCATGGGACATCGAAGGTGGCTTCGCGGCGATGACCCGTGGAGGAAACGCAAGGATCTGTTCGATGGTGAAACCGAACCCTGAAAACGCCCGTGTACGAGGAGCGGCGAGGAAATAGACAAGCTGTTGAAAAATTGGAAAGACTGCCCACTGCCGGGAAAGAAGCAAAAGGCGCCAGAGCCGGGAAAGAAGCGAAAGGCGCCAGAGCCGCTGCTGAAGGTATGGAAAACGAGGTCTGTTTTCTGGGACTTGCCGTACTGGAAGATCCACCGTGTGCCTCACAGCCTTGATGTCATGCATATCACGAAGAACGTGTGCGAGAGTCTGCTTGGTACCCTGCTCAACATGCCAGAGAGGACCAAAGATGGGCCGAAAGCAAGGGCAGACTTGAAATCAATGGGCATCAGGCAGGAGCTTCACGCTATATATGATGATGATGATGATGATGATGATGATGATGATGATGATGATGAGGCGAAGCAGGACACAGAAAGTCGTCGCAAAGGCAAAAAGGCCAAGAAGACCGGAAATGACTACCCTCCCGCGTGCTTCACTCTAAGTCAGGAGGAGATCGAGCAGTTTTTCACCTGCCTCCTAGGAGTAAAACTTCCTTACGATTACGCGGGGAAGATAAGCAGATACCTAGACCCAGCGAAGCAGAAGTTCAGCGGGATGAAGTCTCACGACTGTCACGTGCTGATGACGCAGATACTTCCAGTTGCAATCCGTGGGATCATGGACGCGCACGTCCGTGAAACGCTATTTGGCCTATGCAACTTCTTCGACATCATCTCTCGGAAGTCGATTGGCGTGAGGCAACTCAGAAGGCTACAGGAAGAGATTGTGGTGATACTATGCGAGCTTGAGATGTACTTCACGCCCGCATTCTTCGACGTTATGGTGCATCTGCTGGTCCATATAGTGGAGGATATCATCCAACTCGGGCCGACATTCCTGCACAGCATGATGCCGTTTGAAAGGATGAATGGTGTCATCAAAGGATACGTTCGCAACATGTCACGTCCAGAAGGAAGCATAGCCAGGGGCTTTCTGACCGAAGAGTGCATCTCCTACTGCACGAATTATCTAGGCATCGAGAACCCTGTTGGTCTGCCCGTCAACAGGCACATCGGCAGGCTCGCTGGATGGGGTCACCGTGAGGGTCGCCGCGAAATGCATGTCGACTTCGAGGGTCGACTCGCCGACTTTGAAAGAGCAAACCTAGTCGCGCTACAACACATAGACGTGGTAGATCCTTGGGTGGTAGAGCACAAAACCTTTATTAAGAAGACGTACAATGACCGAGGCCAACAGAGGACGGACGGAGATATACTCAAAGAGCACAATTCATGTTTCACGCGTTGGTTCAAGCAGAAGCTTCTGTCGTACCCTTTACATGAGGATTCTTCCGCGGAAGAACAACTCATATTCGCCTTGTCACAGGGCGCCGAGCACAACCTGATGACCTATGAGGCGTACGATATCAACGGCTACACATTCTACACCGAGGCCAAGGACATGAAGAGCGATGGTTATCAGAACTCCGGGGTAACGATGGAATCCTACACCGGTAACGACAAGGACAGATACTACGGATGGATCGAGGAGATCTGGGAGCTGAGCTACGCTGGAGAGAAGGTCCCGATGTTCCGTGTCAGATGGGCCAAGAACGTCATAAAAGAAGACCGGTATTTCACCACCATGGTTATACCCGAAGCCAAATCCAAGACCGCGGGCGCAAACGTCACCGCGAAAAATGAGTCATGGGTACTGGCTTCCCAAGTGGACCAATGCTTCTTCATTACTGACCCGCCAAAACCCAGTCGTGTTGTCGTGAGGAGAGGCAAAAGGAAGATCATCGGAATGGATGGAGTAGCCAATGAGCAAGACTTCGACAAGTACGGCGAGCCGAGGATCGAACATGACGACGATGATGAAGTAGCAGCATACACCACAAGAAGAAGCAGGACCACCCTACCTAAAGGACGTCCGTTCCACAGAAGAACTCCATTTGGGAAAAAGAAGGGCAAGAAGATTGTGAACAGATAGCTAGCTAAGATCGATTGTATTTAAATCGTAGCCTTCATTTCTCGATTGTATTTCATGGGTACTTTTTGAACTATCATGAATATTTTTAAATTTCATGGACACTCGATCTCGATCCCCCTCCATCTCGATCGCTATCCCACCTCGCCAGATCCGGTCCCCCTCGCCGCCGAGCACCCCCCAGTCCACCGGCCGCCGCCGCCGACCCCCCGCACCCTCGATTCCCCTACTCAACCGCCGCCGCCGACCCCCCGCACCCCGCGCACCGTCTTATAAAAAAATAAGTATCAAACAGCTTTTTAAATGCTACTGTCTTATAAAAAATATTACTGTTATTATTTAAACAAGTTTGA
>NC_041390.1:396472783-396473298 GCF_002162155.2 Triticum dicoccoides | reverse complement strand
CTTTTTAAATGCTACTGTCTTATAAAAAAATATTACTGTTATTATTTAAACAAGTTTGAACATATTTAAACACAAATAAGTATCAAACAGCTTTTTAAATGCTAAAAAAAATTTGTGGAGCCTGGGAGTCGAACCCAGGACCTCCTGGTGTGAGAACTGGCTGCTGACCAGTCAAGCTAGTAGAGGGGACTTGATGTGGATCAGTTCTGGTGGTACATAACCTGTTGGCTCGAGTTGAAATAAAAAAATACTAATGGCGCACCACCGTGAGGTGCGCCATTAGTATGGATGTACTTATGGCGCACCGAGGGGTGGTGCGCCATTAGTATTGTGCCCGATCCCCCCTTCCCTCTCCCCCTTCGCCCGATCCCCCCTTCCCTCTCCCCCTCGCCAGTTCCCTCTCCCTCGATCCACCGCCGCCGTCGCCGCTGCCCTGACCCACTGCGCCGCAGCCGCCCACGCGCCCCCGCCGCCTCCCTCTCCCCTTCCTCCCCCTCGAGCCCGCGCCATCCGCC
>NC_041390.1:396470279-396472593 GCF_002162155.2 Triticum dicoccoides | reverse complement strand
GAGTAAAAGATGACTGCATCTCACAGAATATAAGAAATGGGGACTCTTGGCTAAGTATGGCAATGCCACAGAGTATAAGAAGTACTCCTGCATCTTACACAATGATAGGTCTAATTTATGCTACTCAACGAAAGAAGAAGAAAAATGCACTGGACATACACTGAAGAAAAATGCACTGTATCATCGGGTAATTGTCCATGGTTTATACCTGAAAATAAGTTTATCTCACGGCATGAATGTAAGTATCTGTTCCGCATTCATGGGCTATCTACCCAAGGTAAACCTAGAAAATGAGTTATATCCAGGACAAGCCACTGTCAATTAACACAAACGTTTGATCATCTCACTCTACTTACTGTCAATTGACACTGTATAACTGTCAGCTCCATTCACTAGCAGCAGCCAGCACTTCTGAATCTAATCTTTCTTGGGCAAGCTCGGCTACTTGTTGTTAGTCATTCACTAAAAGATCCTCAATAGACTGCATGCATGTAGTATTAAATTTCTTGGACGGATCATCTCTTTTAGCAAAGGACTGTAATAATTAACTAACTGAAAATTTGACATTCTGGACTATGCTTGGCTCTGGTTTTGTGAAATCTCATCTCTTTTCTAGTGCCATGACTAGTCATGCATTTTATTTTACTTTCCCCACTTTATAACATTCAGACATTGTTTACTAGCTCAAGCTTCTCCTTTGCACTTTATCACTTCAATCTGCTGCTACCTCAAGCTTCTCGTTTACACTTGTGCCAAGTAGCATTTTTTCCTTGTATAATTATATGGTGGTTGACTGAGCTGCTACTTTTTCCTTGTAGAAGATCGCAGGTCGAGTGGGAGGGATCCAGTTGCGACGACACCGAATCACTAGCAAGGCAGCTGCCTAGAATAATAGGTATTTTTGTTACGCTTTCAGTTCGTGTCAGCAGGGAGATATAATGTTTTACAATCTTTCTGGTTATATTGGAGTTAGGTTTTTTGAATATGAGTAGCAGTGACTTGGATATACCTTATGGAGTTGTAACAGTTCCTCTTGGTGCTTAGGTGCATTTTCTTTGTGTAACTTGGTTTAAAAATGTGATTTGGTCTTTTGTGGCATTTGGATGCCTAAATCCCATTTTCTTAATCATATTGCTTGGAAACTTTTGGTTATCTCCTCTCAGTGATGAAATAATTTATATGTACTGCACTTTTTTCATAATTAGGTAATAACGTTGGTTACAGTTTTGGTAGTTCAAACGGAATGTATCTCATTTTGTAGACAGATTATTTTCTGGAATATCATATATTCAAATTTGTAATGAATGATGGCTTCTACCTGAATTGGTAGACTCTATGGTGTTAGTTTGTTCCAAATACAGTAAGATAATTTTAACAACTGTAGAACATGTTGAGATTTGCAACTTTTTTGTGACATCAACCAACAGTCCAGTCACTGGATTATCCTATTTTATATTTTTAATTACTAACTTAAGTTTGAGTAAACAGTGGCAGTGAAGTCCTCATAATAATCAGGCGGATGTTAACTTTCTGATGTCCCCACAAGTTAACTAAGATTGTGGTGCTAGTAGAGGCACATTGTGGCCTTTTCATCCATATGAAAGTAGAGGCACATTGTGGTGCTAGTTTGTTGGGTTTTGTCTCCGACCATCGTGTCGTGATGATATTGCAGGTACCCCGAGAGGCCCTTGAGTTTGCCGGAATGTCGATTAACTTCCGTTCCGGCAAATTCGGGTACTCCATATGTCCTATTTTCAGCAAAGGTCATGCTGAAATTTTCCGTGAATTTTAGCATGACTTTGCTAAAAATAGGACATATGGGGTACTTGTGACTAATGCATGGGCCGGGGTATCTTAGTAGTTAATTAAGTAGGATCAAGTGCTCCGGCGTACTTGTGACTAATGCATGGCTTTTAGGGTGCCTTGGTGTCGATAAAAACCGAAATGATGAAAGGTTAGGCTTTTAGGGTGCCTCGGCGTCGAAAAACCCTCAATGATAAAAGCTTAGATTTTAGGATGCCTCGGTGTCGACAAACCCTAAATGATGAGACCATGATCTTGTTCCTTGACAATAACCAACTTTTTGACCAAACTTTGTTTCTATTTAGAGAGAAACATGGCCCACAACGATGAGGCCGGGGGTTCGGGCGGCAAGGCATTCTGGGAGCTATCCCAGGAGATGGAGGAACAACCTCACTTGTATGAGGCCGCCGCCTTCCCCACCGATCCTGAGACCACGGATGGTGCCGCCGAGGATGACCACACTGATGCCACCACTGATGGTGCCGCCGAGGATGCCACCACTGATGATGGC
>NC_041390.1:396417580-396469363 GCF_002162155.2 Triticum dicoccoides | reverse complement strand
CACAGATGGCAGCCAACCGAAGAGGCAACGGAAGGACCGGCGCCCGATCGTGCTCCGCACCCTCAAGGAGGAAGTTACTGAAGTGGACTCCAACGGGAATCCAACGGCGCCCGAACGAATAGTCAAGGGGTACTCGCTTCAGCTCGGGTGCATTGTCCGGAGCACCGTCTCGATCAACACCGAGAACCTGAGGCATCCTGACCGAGGGAATTTGCGCAACCTCCTCTTCACGAAGCTGCACGAACGATACAAGTTCCCCGCTGAATTTGAAAACACAAGCCTCAAAGGGAATAAAGTGAACAATGCTGCCCTCACGAAGATGAGCAAGGCCCTGTCTACTTGGAAAAGCAATGTGAAGAGAATGATCGAGAAAGGTGAGAGTTATCAGAAGATCAAGGAGAAAAATCCTTCGATCACCGAAGATGACTACAACGACTTCAAGATCAATTACTCGAGCACCGCAAGCTCCCAATCAAGTGAGTGGGGGAAACAAATGCGGGAGCTGAACATAGGGGAACACACACTCGGTCCCGGCGGTTACAGAGTGGCGGAGCCTATATGGGACAAGGAGGAGGCGGACCGTGCCGAGCAAGGCCTACCGCCCCTCTTCGATAAATACGGTGACAAGCAGACCAGGAACTTTGTCAGGGCCCGGTACAAGAAGGACCCAAAAACAAAGGAGCTTACCACGGATCCGAAGACCAGGCAGTTTGAGCTTGTTCTGGTAAGGAATACACCCCCGCATAATTAGCTCCATATGGTTGCATTCTAATTAATGAAGCCGAATTTCTAAATGGTTCACATTCCTTCCGCAGGCGACTGAAAGCAGTAGCGCGGGGTCGACTAAGAGCAACCCTTGGGACACCACTCTAAATAGGGGGTTGAATGTAATGAAGAACAAGGATAAGCTCAGTAAGCCGACGTCAGCTGGTCGTGTGGCCGGCAAAGGCTTGTCGACAAAATGGGGGTCATACTACACCGCCGGTGTGCGGAAGGAGAAAAAGACCAGCTCGGAAAGCCAGGCGCGAGAGGTTCAAGAACTCAAGGCACAGGTGGCGCGGATTCCGGAGATTGTCCAAGAGCAAGTGGAACAACGACTCGGAGCGACGATCACCGCCCTTGTGCCTACCTTGATCTCGGGGTTGAGTGCGTGGATTGCGGGCGGCCAACAGGGGCTGCCCCCGATTCCTAGCTTCACGGCCAGCAACTCGCATAATGCGATGGCGGGGCCATTGGTGCCTCCGGCGGAGGCGGCATTGGTGTCTCCGACGCCGGCACGGGAGCTTAATGCACCCGGGTGTACGCCGGTCGGCACCTCTTCAGCAAGCGGCCCCTCCGTCAACTGCACGCCCGCCGTTGGCGGTGCGTCGACATTAGCCGAGCTCGACACCATCATCACGGTAACTAATTAAGCCTCTCTCGGCCGAGGACTTCATCTCCTTGCCTTTGACTGGGCATCCCTGACGCCCTACATGTTTTCGCAGGGCGCCGCCGACGTTCCGTGCACTCTCCTCCACTTCGTGAACAACGAGTTGGTCGATGTCGCCAAGGGCAAAATCGTTCAACCGGGCAACCCCTTGTTCCACGGTACCCAGATGCCACCCAACTTGTTTAGGGTTCAACTGGTTCGGGTGCTACCAGGCTGCGACGACTTGTTACCTCCGATTCGACCCGCCGGGGCCGACGATGAAGACGTGATGACCCTCAGCGCCTGCCTGAGCTGGCCCCTGCTTTGGCCGAAGAGCCAGATTCGTTTGGGGGCGGGGGACACCACCCCAAAGACAACACCGCCAGTCGTGCCGGCGCCAAGTCGGCCCCATGGCAAGACCGCCGTAACGGTGCCGGACATCCCTATGCCACTGGATCCAAACATGCATATGGCACAGGATCAGAACGACGATGACGACGACGATGATACATTTGGCAACGTCGATCAGTACTTTGCCGATCATGGGTACGATGGCGACTTCATGGGGCCTCCTTCTCAAGAACCAAACCCAACAAAAGACGTGTGCGATCTAGCTGGTACCGCGGACAAGCCAAGTTGCAACAGGCACCGTCTGGCGTTCAGCTCTCAGGAGACGCCTCCAGCTGCCGACTTCACCGAGCCTCAGATAGGCGAGGTGCGAAATATTATCAGCCCCAACACACTCAAGAAGGCGGTCTGTGAGCAGAACTCGGTCCCATTACAGGAGAAGAAGAAGGCACGCAAAAGAAAGACTAAGAAGGGTGCGAGCCAGCCGGCACCGAGTACGATCCGTGCTCAGGACGGGCCACCTTCACCGCAGGATATCTCGAGGAGGGTGCATGTGGCGGGTAGGGCGATGCTACCGACAAATATGCTCAATGCTGCAACCGGTGCTATGCGGAGTCTGCATGACAGTGTTCTTTCATTGGAGAAGCGGCGTCTCAGGGAGAAGGATGTGGCATACCCAGTTTTCGCGGCCAAGGTGCCAGAGGGCAAGGGCTTTGTGGATAACTCCATCGGGCATACGATCGTCCTGCGTTTTGATGACATCCACGCTATGTTGAACCTTCATCCGCTGCACTACACCTTCGTTCGGCTATTTTCGCTGAGTATGGAGATGCGGATCATTCGCGACAAGACCCCGGACATCGTGATAGTCGACCCCTTCTACATGCGTGCCAAGATCTTGGGCAGTGCTGGGGACCGGCAAGTCGCGAGTTCTTACCTCGAAGGCGTCATTCTGGCAAACCAAGATAAGGATAACTTCCTCGTGCCTTACTTTCCCGAGTAAGTCCTCCCCTCAACCGGCCCGTAACATATGAATTCTTACATTTCGATCGTTTTTCTTTTAACATTCCGTGTTTTCTGCAGTGACACACGTTGCACGCTCATCCTCCTAAGCCCCAAATATTCCATGGCCACGTATTTCGACCCGGACCGTCAGTCGAACGTAGACTACATAAATGTCAAGAAGGTTCTTGATGATGTTCTCCCCGGCTACGCCAAATCTGGAGGCACCTTCACCAGGCCTATTCGTAAGTACGACAAGCACGTGTTCTCCCACAATACGATGTTCTGCTACGTCAAGCAGCCGCCTGGCGGTCAGAAGGGTGCCTACTACGCCATCCATCACATGCGGGCGATCGTACGGGACCATCATCAACTTCTGCTACTGAGTAAACTCAAAGATTGGGTCGCGAGCGTGTCGGCAATCCAGGACGCGGACCTCCGACAAGAATTCTTTCGCATCCAGTCGGAGTTTGCGGAAATCATCCATCAAGATGTCCTTCGTACCTCGGGGCAGTTCTACCTCAGAAATCAACCGTCCAACAGTGACATCGACACAATGCTACAAATGCAGGCTGACAACGACCATTATTTCATGACTCCCACGATAGACGGCGGCTTCATCCACGCTCCGGTCCCTTGAGTCGAGTCGAAAGCAGTGATGCCGTGTCTAGTTCTGAAACATCGATTGGCTCATGTTGTAATTAAACTTTAATGAACTTGTAGTATGTCTCTTTGGTTTCGAGAGTCGTTCAACTTAGATGTAATCGATGCTATTAATGTCTTGCTTTTCTCTTCCGATCATTCTGTTGCATACTTATATATTGCTTATGTATTGTCTGTGAATTGGTACTAACGTTTCGTTTGGCTAGTGCATAGCGATGCCGACATATGTCGTGTACAAGGGTAAGGTTCCCGGAGTCTACGATGACTGGGAGGAGTGTCGGAGACAGGTTCACCGATTCAGCGATAACAGTTACAAAGGGTACACCACTAGGGCCGAGGCCGAATCTAGATACGCCCGCTATCTAGCGGGAGAGGGGAGGGAGCGTTGGAGGAACCGGATGAAGACGAGTTTCATCGTGATGACCGCAGCTCTCTTCTATGTGATGGTAGTTTAGATGATCGATATCGACTTGTAATGTGAAGACAAACTCGCTACTCGCGGTCTCGAGACTTGTAATATAATGTTCTATCTTTGTTCGGTCTTTTCAATTCGGAGACTAATATGATGAATTGTATTCGGAGACTAATATGATGAATTGTATTCAAAGACTAATCTTCTATTGTATTCGATGAATCTGTTGTTGATGTGTGCTGTCTATATTTTGTCAAATTATACATTTTGTAACCTGTGCAAAAAACAGAAAATAAAAAAATAAAAAAAACCTAATATTCATACTAATGGCGCATCACATGATAGTGTGCCATTAGTATGACAAAGCATACTAATGGCGCATCACTGGTAAGTGCGCCATTAGTATGCCATGGTTACTAATGGCGCGTCCAGTGGTGGTGCGCCATTAGTATGCCAAAGCACCTGGATATACATGGCCCCTGGGAGGCATACTAATGGCGCACCCTGGCCTATACTAATGGCGCACCCGCGGTGCGCCATTAGTATACCAGATACTAATGGCGCACCAGGTGGTGCGCCATTAGTAAAAATTACTAATGGCGTGCTGTTAATGGCGCACCACAGATGCGCCATTAATGGCCATACTAGGTGCGCCATTAGTAGGGGTTTTTCTAGTAGTGTCAGTCGCTGACGTCACGAAGGCTTTGGCTGATACTACGACGTCGAGTGCCCATAACTGTCCCCGCGTAGATGGTTAGTGCGTATAGGCCAGTAGCCAGACTCAGATCAAATACCAAGATCTCGTTAAACGTGTTATCTTGAAACAACCGCGAACGCCGACCAGGGCCAGGCCCACCTCTCTCCTAGGTGGTCTCAACCTGCCCTGTCGCTTCACCACAAAGATCCACACAGAGGGCTGTCGGGAAAGTATGTTCTTCCAGCCCCCAATTCGTGAATCAACTGCGGGTACTCCTCGAGCCAACCCGACTTTAGTCATCACATGTATCATGTATAAAGTATATAGTATATACCCGTGATCACCTCCCGAGTGATCACGGCCCGATAGTATAGCATTATGGACGGACAAGAATGTAGGGCCACTGATGGAACACTAGCATCCTATACTAAGCAGTAGGATAGCAGGTACAGGTAACAACAGTAGTAGCAAGGACAGGCTATGCAACAGTATAGGATTAACTGAAAGCAGTAACATGCTACACTACTCTAATGCAAGAAGTATAGAGAAGAAATAGGCAATATCTGGTGATCAAGGGGGGGGCTTGCCTGGTTGCTCTGGCAAGAGAAGGGTTCGTCGTCGATGTAGTCATACTCGGTGGCATCAGCGCCGGTCTCGGGGTCTACTGGGGAAGAAGAGGGGGAAGAAACAGTAAATATGGAGCAAACAAAGCATCACAATACATAACTAGGCAGTACGCGGTGCTAGGTATGCCCTAACGCGGTAGGAAGTGATACCGACGAAGGGGGGAGACATCCGGGAAAGTATCCCCGGTGTTTCGCGTTTTCGGACTGGTGAACCAGAGGCGGAAAGTTGCGAGTTCGGTATGTTAGGGATGTGTGGCAAATGAACGGGCTGCGTATCCAGATTCGTTTCGTCGTTCTGAGTAACTTTCATGTACAAAGTTTTTCCATCCGAGCTACGATTTATTTTATATTAATTTTCAAAGTTTTATTGAATTTCTAAATTAGAGGATTTATTTTAATTCGAAAATAAAGCAAAATAAACTTTTGTTACCTAGTGCTACCCTAGCCTATGTGTATGACAGTGGGGCCAAGGGATCGAGTCAGCAGAGTTGACCCAATCAACATTTGACTGGTGAAACTGGTTGGTGGGACCCAGCTGTCATAGAGACCGTGTAAATTAAGAGTTTAATTAATTTAACAAATTAGGTGCAGGCCACATGTCACAGACTCAGTTTGCATTAGAGTTAATCTACACAATTTAATTAGTTGGTGGGCCCCATGTGTCATTGAGTGGTTTATTTAACAGAGTTTTAATTAACTCCAATGAGGTTCATTAGGACGGTGGGGTCCATTGTCATGGGGAATTAGTGGTTTAATTAACTGCTTAATGACGCCACATCAACAGGTTAACGCCGGCGAGGCCGAGGGCGCTGGAGTTGGCCGTCCGGCCATTTTCGGCGATACTTCGTGAAGCGGCGAGGCGCGTTGGACAGCCGGAGTCGCCGCGAAGTGGATGGTGGGGGCATTAGGTGCGGGGAAGGTCAAGCGACGCCGAGTCGAGGTTTGCGGTGCCCTGAGCTCGGAATAGTGCAGCAGTGGCGTGGAACACGGATGCGAGCGAGCTAGCGGGGCGAGCAACGGGCGTGCGCGGGTAGCTACGACAGCGGCAGGCAGCGGCATCAGAACGACAGTAGGCGCAGATGGACATGGCGTGACGCGGGCGAGGCGACGCTGGCAACGCAGGTGAGGACGGGTGACGATGCGGCGAGCACGACCATCTGGGCGCAGGGAGCTCCTCTCCAGGCACGATGCGTACGTGTGCGTGCGTGCGGCGCGAGGTGGAGGGGAGAGATGTGGATCGGGGGAAAGTGGGGGTCGTGCGGGAGGAGGCGAGCCACGAGCTAGGGTTAGGGCACAGGTGGGGGGCAGCTGGGCCGAGATTCGGTGGCCTGGAGGCCTAGTTGGGCCGAACGGACCAGGAGGAGGGGGGCCTTTTTTTCTTTTGCTTTTTCTTATTTTTCTTTACAATTCTTTTCTGTTTTTTTGTTCCTAATTATTTTGGTTTTTATAAAATACAAAGTGGCACCTGAATTGATGTTACAATTATGTCACAAGCACAAAAGGTTTCATCCCAAAATAATATACTTTAGTATTTTACAAAATATAAAAGGCATTTAATTAATGGTTTTAGCTACTGATTTAATTAGTTTAGTGCATTTAAACATTTTATAAAGACTTGGTTTCTCCACCAATATATCTTATGAATTATTTGTCACAATAAGAACATTTTAGTTTCGACTTTTGAAAACTTTAATTGTTTGACTTGTTTCTGAATTTGGATTTTGAATCGGTTTTGAACTACCGCGAGATTAGCAACAGTAATGAAGGTGACATGGCATCATTAGCAGAGGTTCACTGTAGCTTAATTATCTGGGCGTCATAATGTATGATTATCCAAGTTCACAGGGTGTGTTTGCTTCCCACTGGTCACTTGCCATAAATTAACACCAGCTTGAATGGGTTTGCAGTATCTAGCCCTCTCCTTTTCCAGCTCTAGCTTCTCAGCATAGTGTGGTGTGATCTCCTAGAAAGCTGCCTTTCCTCTCTCTCTCTCTCTCTCTCTCTCTCTCTCTCTCTTCTCATGCCACCTCACCATTTGCTTGTCCTTAATACCATCAACCATAGTCCTAATAGGCTTTTTCCTAAAATCAAGGATATACTTGTTGAACACCTCAGATAGGTTGTTAACAACCAAATATGTCTTGCAGTTAGTGTCAAAAGCATGCATTGCCCATGTTTTCTTAGGAATTGCATTAAGCTAGATCCAAGCATCCTCACACTCATTTCTCAAATCATTCATAGCAATATTAAACGTATATTCATTGTAAGCATAACTGGCATTATCCATGCATTTCTTTAGATCTTCCCCCCTAAAACCAGCATTTTGGAAATTTGCATATAAGTGTCTAAGACAATATCCCTAGTGGCAGTTTGGAAATACTCTATTCACTACATTGAGTAGCCCCTGTTGAAATTACAACAATAAACTAAGCTACTGACTACAGATATAGTTGAAAAAACCAACAAACTATGCTACTGAAACACACAGCAAACTAAGTACTTACCTTCTGTCTATCTGACATGATAGTATAAGGGCCAAATTGGCCAACTTCTCCTCCTAGACATATCTTGAGTTGGTGCAGAAACCAGCACCAATTTGCTGTATCCTCCCGACCAACAATGGCAAATGCAATTGGATAAATGTTGTTATTGCCATCTCTACCAGTGGCAGCAAGGATCTGTGCACATGTAGTCAGCTTAATAAAGCATCCATCAACACCTGTTTTGCAAAAAAAGAACTAATGAAGTCAGTACATAGCAAAGAAACTACAGCAAAGGTGTAATCATGTACATAGCAATGAAACTAAAGCAAAGAAACAACTAACTAACCAATGAAAGGTCTGCATCCATTGAGAAATCCCTCCCTTGCTCCATTCAAGCAGAAAAACATTGCATGAAACCTTGGCCATGGATGTGGTATTTTTTTGTTGCTTTAGGAACTAGAGTTGTAACTACAACCCTACTTCCAGGTTTTGTCTGCATGATGGTTGCTGCATAGTCCCTTAACCTGGGATACTGCTTCTTGTGCTCTCCTAAGACAGCTTCCACAACTAAGTTTTTGGCCCTATAGGCCATGTGCTTAGGAACCTCAACACCATACTTCTCAGAGTTTGTATGCTAGTGGTTGGATCAGACCTGAACAATGACTTATATGTCTTTGCAAGCCACTTTGCACTAACCCTGGAAGACTCTGTAGTGGTAGGGCAAGTGTTCTCCAGGTTCATTTTTTTATAGCAAAAGTCTTTTCACCTTTGATCACAGCAGCAACAATGTGGAACTGACAGTGCTCATTTCTGCAATATGCAATGATCCTTTGGTCAGAATTTCTATGATATCTGAAATCTCTTGCCTGTGAAATGTGCAAGCTCAGCAGAGCATCTCTGAATTGCTGCTGATTTGTGAATCACATGTACTTACATAATTGCTGGTGTGGGTGCTCCATTTTTTCATTGAACCATATCCTAGGTTTTCTTTTGTGTGCCCTACTCTTCTTGCTTTTCTTTAGGACAAATTGCAGTGACTCATGCCCATCATCTTCACTATCCATCAGCTAACCAGTTTCTTCTTCATCTGATGAAGGAATGAAATCTTTCTTCACCTCCTTCAAAACACTAGAATGTGTTCTAGTGGTGGGGCACCTCCTAATTGGCAGCTTATGTCTCTTCTTTGGAGGTTCTACCTGCAACTATTGAGCTAACTCCACATTCAAGCTCTCCTCCCTCTCTTCATCCCCACTCTATTCCTCCTCCCTCTCAAACAGATCATCAACCTAAGTGTCACCCTCATAATGCAGTTGTTCCTCCTCTTCTGACTCATCATCTGAATATTCATCTTGATCATATGCTAGTTGTTCCTCATCTGCTTGTCTCTTTCCATCTATTATCTCTGTGTCTTGAGAAATCCCGTACTTCTCCAAGTAGGTGTCACTATCATATGCCCCTTCTGAATTATCACTACTGTAATATCCCTCCTCCAACAAAACTTCATCCTCCGTCACAGATTTCAGCTTTTGTTTACCTAGATTTTTGCTCTCTTGTGTGGAAAAACCACTAGCTTCAACATTGGTACTACTACTGCCCTGACTATTAAAAACAACCCCTTGGTCATCAACAGCAAGCACAGCTGGCTCACTGAGATCATACACAACTGGTGGTGCATAAAGAATGGTTTGTAGTTCATCATTTCTCTGAATTGCAGAACTGTCAGTGGCTGTTGCTCTAACTAACAGATTCAAAACTAAAGTATGCTCATGCTGCTTCTTAATTTGCTGCAATTTAATGTTTGTGTCAATCAAGTCTAGGCCATGCTCTCTGTGCTCTGTGTTCTCCATGTGATACAATTCATCAGAGAATGTAAATCCTTGTGTATGCAACAGTGCATACAGATTGAGAAAAGTGACATCAAAACTGCATATCTTCCTATCCAAATTATGTAGGGCATCAAAGTGAATCCTAACATCCCAGATAGCCTCCTCCACACTACAAGTGCCAGCAAATTTGGACATTTTCATTAACACTAACCCTAGCCCCCAAATTGGAAGAAAGAACAGAGGAGAGGAAGGAGGACTTACAGCACTCCACCACATCCATGGGTCCAGTGATGGCTCGTGAAAGGGTTGGCGACCCAGATCTCTGCCATCCGCAGGCGCTGCTCCATGGTCAGCGGGGCCTCCTCGATTTCTTCCTCGCCGCTCGAGTAGTATGACGAACTGTCGCCCTCGGCCAATCCTGGGTGCGCATCGGCCCCGAGGCCAGGAAGATCTCCGTACCCGCCCACGCCGCCACCGCTGCTCGAGCCGCCGCCTACACCGCCGCCGCCCGGATTCGCCGTCGCCATTGACACAGAGGAGCACGGGGAGGAGTGGGAGAGGGGAACGAGAATTAGGGTTCGAACCAGCGGCTCGGTTCGACCTAGCCCGTTAGGTCGGACTCGTCCGAGTCAGCGACTCGTCCACGCGCCGATTCGGCCAGCGTGTCACCTAACATGTGGGCCCGACCTGCCGGATACGCGGTCAATACGCGCTTATACACTCCTTAGCCCGTTATGCACCACTTAGGCCCTGAGTTGGTACTGAACTGCGACATGCACGAGTAGTGGTACTGATTCGTGAGTAGGTACGCAAGTATGGTACCAACGTGCAATTAACTCAGTGCCAATGTATACAATCCAGATATACCGCCTACAAATTCACTGGCACTGCTCTAGGTCCTAATCCGCTAAGAAGATGTGCTGAGTCATCTCAAGCCGATCAAGCAGGGAGTAATGCCTCTGGTAGTTGATCCTCATGTGCTGGTAACCTGGCCAGGTCTCGAGCTCGTGCATGTCATACATGGCAGCTATGCAGGCGCGAAGGTCGTCGGTGGCGTAGCGCGTGCACGCCAAGAGCTCCTTCAGGCCATCGTTCCACCTGAAGCCGCGCATCTGGTTGATTGTGCATCATGCGACGAAGACCGCCGATGCCATGACGGTGGACGGAAGGAACTGCAGGTGGCGACAGTCGAGCAGCGTGAGGTCCGCCAAGTGGTGCGCCAGGGACTTGACGATGTCGTCACGGGGGTCCTCGCCGCCGCTCCGGGTGAAGTGGTCGACGAAGGTGTGCGCGGTGGGGCCTTCCATCCTGTAGTCGAGCGCCGCGACAACCTTGGTCTCCATGGCCACCACCTCGTCCTTGGCGAACAGGCCATACGACGCGACCTATGCAGAGGTCAGCTTCAGGGTGGTGTAGCGATCCTCGTACTTGGCCGCAGCGAAGATGGCGACGGCGCCGAGGAGGCGGAGCTCGTAGTCGTCAGTAATCATCAGGGGGGGAGGCGATAGGAACCGGTCGACGTAGGCGACGGCGCGGTGGAGCGTGCCGTCGGCGAGGTTGTAGCGTTGGGTGAAGAAATACATCCATCTGACGAGCAGGGCGCGCTTGTAGTTGTCCATCTGACCGTGCTGCACTGTAAGACAATAAGTTTTGGGGAACCAGCACAACCCTCTAGGGGTGGCTTATCTCATTATATATAATGGTTGTGTTACAATATGTACCATATACGTACATAGGTACAGAAGCTATACATAGTCTAACACCCTCCCTCAATCTTAGCCACTTTCTAAAGAACTGAGAAGGGTAAGATTGCGCCTACAAGCCTCAAACTGTGGCAGCGGTAAAGGCTTAGTGAAGATGTCTGCAAGTTGATCCTTAGATGAGATAAACTTGATCTGGAGTTGCTTCTGTGATACACGTTCCCGTACAAAGTGATAGTCAACTTCAATGTGTTTCATTCGGGCATGAAATACTGGATTTGCAGAAAGGTATGTAGCACCGATGTTATCACACCAAAGAATAGGAGGCTGTGGTTGAGACAAACCCAACTCCTGAAGCAAAGAATGCACCCAAATAATCTCTGCAGTAGCATTAGCCACAACCTTGTACTCAGCTTCAGTACTGCTACGTGACACAGTAGCCTGTTTCCGAGCACTCCAGGCGATCAAATTAGAGCCAAAGAATACTGCATAACCCCCCGTGGATCGCCTGTCATCTGGGCTACCAGCCCAATCTGCATCAGAGAAGGCCGAAAGGACCCGAGAGGAAGTCGGCCGAATATGCATACCAAATGTCAGGGTGAACTGAACATAACGAAGAATGCGTTTAACAGCAGCCCAATGAGTATCTCTGGGAGCCTGAAGATACTGACAAACCCTGTTAACAGCATAAGAGATATCTGGTCTCGTGATCGTCAAGTACTGAAGTCCACCAACAATGCTCCTGTACTCTGTGGCATCCGCAGGAGACAAAAGCTCACCATCAACAGATGTTATCTTGTCGGTAGACGACATGGGTGTGGTGGTCGGTTTGCACTTCAGCATGCCAGCTCTCTATAACAACTCCAAGGAGTACTTCTTCTGCGTAAGGACAAGACCAGTAGCACGAGAAGTGACCTCAACTCCAAGAAAGTAGTGAAGCTTCCCAAGATCTTTGACCGCAAAATCAGCACCAAGAGAGCAGACAAGAGCATCAGCAGCATACTGAGAAGAGCTGACAAGGATAATATCATCGACATATACCAAAAGATACATAGTGACTTCTGGCTTCTGTAGAAGAAATAACGAAGTGTCAGCAGTAGACGGCACAAACCCATGAGCACGAAGGGCAGAGGCAAGGCGGGCATGCCAGGCACGAGGAGCTTGCTTCAAACCATATAGTGCTTTGGAAAGACGACAGATATAGTCAGGACGATCAGGATCAGAGAAACTAGGCGGCTGTTTCATATAAACCTCTTCCTCCAAAAATCCATGTAGAAAAGCATTCTGCACATCAAGTTGACGAAGTGACCAACCACGAGAAACAGCAATGGAGAGAAGAAGCCGAATAGTGGTAGGCTTGACGACAGGACTGAAGGTGTCCTCATAGTCAAGACCATGACGCTGCCGAAAACCGCGAGCAACAAGTCGCGCTTTGTAACGCTCAATAGATCCATCCGAATGCTTCTTCACTTTGAATACCCATTTTGAGTCAATAACATTTACCCGTGGTGGTGGAGGAACGAGAGTCCATGTCTTGTTACGAAGAAGAGCATGAAACTCCTGCTCCATAGCCTCTCGCCAATGTGGAATGCGCAGGGCAGCCTGATATGAGCGAGGCTCAGAAGATGGATCCGCAACAGCAGCAGCCAAACAAGCAGCCAACCAAGCAACAGTACCATCCTTACGTTCCTTAGGTTTGAAAATGCCACTGCGACTGCGTGTATGTGGTCGAGACACAGGAACCACCGAGGTCGACGGAGCAGCCTGCAACGGGCTGGAGGACGGCGACGTTGACGAGTCAGCCGGTGACGAGGAGCCAGTCATGGTAGCCTCAGACTCGGTTGGCGAAGAAGGCCGACCCACCGGCAAAACCGGCAGAGCAGACGAAGCAGCTGGCGACTCCGGCATCACAGACCGGGCCGATGGCGAGCTCGGCATAGTGGGCCGTGGCGCGGCCGGTGTCGCGGGCCGATCCGCTGATGAAGGCGACGTGAGGACCCGAGCCGCGGGCGAAGACGGCGTGACGGGCCGAGCCGCAGGCGAAGACGGCGTGACGGGCCGAGCCGCGGGCGACTCGGCGGCCGCTGGCGAAATGGACCGAGCAGTGGAGATGCTCGGCGCGACGGGCTCGTCGGGTGACCATGCATGGGCACGCGAATCGATGCCATGCAACATAGGGCGATCGACGTGCCCACCAGAAGACGACGATGATGATGGTGAATCCTCCAACAGCTCCAAACGAGCTCCACGTCCGGTTCCTGCACCATGGTTAGGTAACAGCAAAGGAGAGTATGCAACATCATCAAATTGGTCAGAAGCAACAGAGGATGAATGCAGGGATGGTGGTTCGACAGTGGACACAGGAAGGTTGGCAAAGGGAAAAACATGCTCATCAAACACGACGTCCCGAGATATATAGACACGATTAGTGGGAACATGAAGACATTTGTAACCTTTATGAAGAGAGCTATAGCCAAGAAAAACACACTTGTTAGAACGAAACTCAAGCTTGCGCTTGTTATATGGACGAAGATGCGGCCAGCAAGCACACCCAAATACCTTGAGAAAGGTATAATCAGGTTGTTCATTAAGGAGAACCTCAATGGAAGTCTTCATGTTTAAAACACGAGTAGGAGTACGGTTGATGAGAAAGCATGCAGTGGTGAAAGCATCACTCCAAAACCGAAACGGAACAGATGCATGGGCCAAAAGAGTAAGACCAGCTTCAACAATATGACGATGCTTACGTTCGACTGAACCATTCTGCTGATGTGTATGTGGACATGCTAAACGATGAGCTATCCCAAGCGACTGAAAGAAAGAGTTGAGGTTGCGATACTCGCCCCTCCAGTCTGACTGGACATGAACAATTTTGTGCTTGAGAAGACGTTCAACATGTTTTTGAAACTGAACAAAAATATCAAACACATCAGATTTGCGTTTAATAAGGTAAAGCCAGGTAAAGCGACTATAAGCATCAACGAAACTGATATAGTAATTATGACCACTGACAGAAGTCTGAGCAGGACCCCATACATCTGCAAACACAAGTTCTAAAGGATGTTTCACCTCACGACTGGACTCCGAAAAAGGAAGTTGATGACTCTTCCCCTACTGACAAGCATCACACACTGCTACATCTTTATGACTAGACAAACTAGGAAGCTCATGACGACGCAAAATATGACGGACAATAGGTGTGGCCGGGTGACCAAGACGAGCATGCCACTGTGACGGAGAGACCCGAACTCCACTGAAAACACAAGCGACACCAGGATGCTCCAGACGGTAGAGGCCCTGGCACAACCGCCCACTAAGAAGAATGTCCCTCGTGCCCCGATCCTTAATAAAAAGATCAAAAGGGTGAAATTCACAAAGCACATTATTATCACGTGTGAGTTTAGGAACTGAAAGAAGATTACGGGTCACAGATGGAACTCGAAGAACATTGCAAAGCTGAAGACTCCTATTGGCATGTCTAGTGAGAAGAGATGCTTGACCAATATGAGAGATGTGCATACCTGCTCCATTGGCGGTGTGGATCTTGTCGGAGCCATGATAGGGTTCACGAGTGTGAAGCTTCCCCATCTCGCTGGTTAGATGCTCTGTCGCCCCAGAGTCCATGTACCAGTGTGGATCGATGGAGTAGGACTGAGTGTGTCCCTGTTGCTTCTGCGGCGCGGGACGATCAGCCATGGCGACCTGACGGGCATTGTTGCGTGTATCTTTGCCGTCATTGCCAAGACCAAGGAAGCTTCGCTGGAAGCGCTTATGACACTTGGAGGCCCAGTGCCCATCGCGGCCACAAAGCTGACACACACGTGGACCGCCAGCCCCCGGTAAGGTCACAGTAGGTGGGGAGGCCGAGGCGGGCGACGGTGGCAGCCCCAAGGGAGACCGGGGTGATGAAGAAGAGCGGCCACCCTTGGTGGCGGCGTTGGCCGAGAGGGAGCCAATGCCCCTGGTGCGGCGAGTCTCGACCCGTTGCTCAGTGAGAAGGAGCCGAGAGAAAACCTCGTGTGCCAGCATGGGTGTCGAGTTGCCCCGCTCGTTGATGATCTTGACTAAGGCATCATACTCCTCATCAAGACCATTGACAATAAACGAGTTGAACTCGGAGTCGGTGAGGGGCTGTCCAATGGAGGCCAATGTGTCGGCGAGGCCCTTGACCTTGTTGTAGAACTCAGTGGCAGTGGAGTCAAGCTTCTGACACTCTCCAAGCTGACGACGGAGTGCAGAGACACGAGCCTGGGACTGCGCTGCAAAGGTGCTCTCAAGGATGGTCCAGGCCTCATGAGACGTCTTCGCGAAGACAACAAGGCCGGCAACTGCCGGCGAGAGCGACCCCTGGATGGAGGAGAGGTTCGCCTGGTCCTGCCCCGTCCAGACGCGATGGGCCGGATTGTAGACCGGACCGTGCACGCTGTCTACCAGCGCGGGTGGGCAGGGAAGCGATCCGTCGACGTAGCCTAGCAGGTAGTGACTCCCCAAGAGCGGGAGAACCTGCGCACGCCAGAAGATGTAGTTGTCGGCGGAGAGCTTGATGGTGATGAGATAACCGAAGTGAAACGGCGGCGGCGAAGACAATCCCATCGAGGAGGCTGCCTGGGGTGCAAACACCATGGAGGCAGCCGGAGGCACCGAAGCCGATGCGGGAGGAGGCGGGACCGCAGCCAGGGCGGGCGCCGCAAAGCTCGCGGCCGGTGCGGACGCCGCAAGGCCCGCGGCCGGGGCGGACGCCGCCACCCCCGCCAGTGGGGCAGTGTGATCCGCTTGCGGCAGGAGCGGCGGGACGACGCCTGCGGAGTCCGCAGCGGACGGCGGCGCCGCGGTGTGGACCACGAGGTCACGCCCAAGCGAGGGCGCCGGCGGCGTGGAGAAGACGGAGCCGATGCTCCTTGTCCCGATCGGAGCCGGAACAGAGACGGCATCGAGCGGGAGGTTGAGCAGAGCCGCAAGAGAGGCCGGGAGGAAGCCCGCAGCAGTGGAACCGGTGGTGGCGGCGCTCGACATGGCGGCGGCGCGATCGGTGGCGCGGCGGCGGCGGTGAAGGCGGCGGCGGCGGCGGCTGCGGCGGCGGTGCGGGTATTAGGGTTTAGAAGCGGAAGCGATCGTAACTTAGCGTGATACCATGTAAGACAATAAGTTTTGGGGAACCAGCACAACCCTCTAGGGGTGGCTTATCTCATTATATATAATGGTTGTGTTACAATATGTACCATATACGTACATAGGTACAGAAGCTATACATAGTCTAACATGCACTTGGTGAGGTAGTCGGGGCAGGGCCGCTCTCCGGCGTCCTCCGATTCCATCCTTCGGAGGCTTTCGTCGATCTCCGCGTCATAGTCGGCACACAGCTCGTAGCGCCTCTGCGGAGACATCTCCAGCTCCAGGGCGGCGCCGTCCAAGTTAGGGCCGGCGTGCTGCTCAGGGACGACGTGTGCCAGGGGAAATGTAAGGCCGGTGGCGGTGCGTGAGATGTGCGCAGCGGCGATTTCTCGGAACATGGCATAAAAGTTTGTGCTGTCACGTTGGTCGGGGAGCAAACGCTTGACCTTCATGGTCGCCGCCGTACGTACGTCGAGGGGCAATGCTCGGGGCGAGCAGGGCAGATCCGGGCGGTGGATGGATGATCAAGAATCCAAGAACCAAGAGAGGGAGAGAGAGGGAGAGAGACAAGGAGGAAGTTCTGGCGATGGCCTCCCGAAGGGTGGAAAATACAATCATACGTAGAGTATTACTAGCTTAGCCCGCGCGGCGACACGCCACGCCTGTCATATGTCGCGACTATGTAGACCATGATTCAAACAATAGAACTATGATAGTTATAAGTTGATAAAATATGTACAGTAGCTTTATGTGTATCGTTTGCCATCAATTAAAGAGAAGCACCAATATATATAAAAGTTGAAGATATCGAAGAAGTACATTTATTATAGTCATGCACGATAGTCACCGACAAACAATTGATATTGGCACACCTCTAATTAAAGCTACTCCCGTAAAAAAATATAAGAGCGTTTAGATCATTAAAATAGTGATCTAAACACTCTTATATTTGTTTACATATTTGTTTACAGAGGGAGTACTTATTAAAACCATGTGCCGTGCACTCTACATAGGGCTGTGTATGGTCATACAACTGTACTACAATAAGATGTCGCAAATATTTTTTACTGAATTAGATCATCCTGATATAGCCTCCCGCAATATTAGTGAATGTAATAGAGTGATATAAAGCTTTTGCAAATTCTTGGACACTCAGGTGGTTTTGCTCCTGTGTACGCGATAATAGGATCTTCGCTGTGTGGACGCTGGGGGTACATCTGAAGTGGCAGCACATCGGAAAAGCTGTTGCATATTTTTGCTAAAATCATTGTTTGCATTGTGAATTCTTTTAAAAATAATTAGTTGACAACCCTGTTCTCATAAAAATCACTGAAAGTCAGAGTATGCACAATATCCCTCAAACAGGATTTTCTTGCTATGAAGATCAATTAATCACAGGAAAAAATGACACAGTGCAAACCTATATATAGATGTACCTCATTTAGTATCATAAACCGGGAAGGCTCTGCCAATTATAATGTACTTACATACATGGCTCCAAATTTCAGACGTGACATGAAGAAACTGCATGCACCCAAGACTGAAAACTACAGAAAAAACTTTGAAGAAGCCATGAAGAGACATTTTTCAAGTATGGAGTTTCCTCAAAGAAGAAACGAATGAAAGAATCATACCAAGAGAGAAGCTCCAATGCACATCATTTTGGTTTCTACAGAATGCATTATATATTATATCACAGATTCAAAAAATAACTATAAAAGATGTAAAACATTGTAGCAGATTACTCCCCTTCCAACCATCCCTCTAGTACGCTTGCTCCTTTGCAGACATTAACACAAATACACGTGAGCATGAACAAAAAGTAGCGCATCTGCCGGGATTAGATTGATCAAGCTAATGCTGAAAAAATCAATCAAGCTAGCTCCATTAACAAAAAGTAGAACTTGTCCTCCATTCAGTATATTTTGGTCTATAAATAAAATGCACAGAGAGCATTGGGGTTGGGCTGAGCATACAGACCTTGCCACCACTGAAGGCGATGGAGCTGAGCTGCTTCGTGATGCTTGCCGTCCATTTGCTGCTAGAGCCCGAGAGTGAGAAGGGAGGATAGCACATCCAACAACTAGAGTAGGAAAAACTGATCACCAACAGATAATAAAATTCAGACACTAAAAAAGGTGTATGTATTTTCTGAGCAATGGTATTAGAGCTAGGCAAATACTGAAGGACAACTATTCGAATTGGAAGTAAGAAATGGTACTGCACAATGGAAGTCGAACATGCAACTGTCTGCTCTTAGATTTCAACTCATTCTAAACTGCACTTATTCAGCAAAGCATGCAAATAATAGCCTGTATATATAGAGCAACACCACCTCTGTTCTATAACTTCAGTAATAAGGTTCTTCTGTATTCAGAGATGTACATGTGAACTTGTACAATCAATGGAAAAATACATGTGGTAGTAGGTAGAACTACTGCTCTAATAATCTCTCATAGCTATGTGCTCGTGCTATGAAATATATGCTCAGAAACTACTAATTGTCTCCCAAAGTAAGGATATATAACAGCTGGAACGTGCTATGTATAATGGCATGAACCCACTTGCATGCAGTAGATGTACTTCCTCTGAAATTAGATGCAGAGCACACTAAATTTCTCTCAAACTTCTAATTATCTCTATAAATAAGGATATGCAGCTCCCTGATGTCGATCATGAGCTTGTAGAAGAGCCTCCCATCTCTGTCCTGCAAACACATTAATGGAAAAATTAACTGATATGCATGCTAAATTTGCCTCAGAAGAAGATGCATGCATGGCTCGAGAGGGACCTGACCTGAAGATCCATGAGTATATAGCGTGCGATGCATTCTGCAGCAGCTGCTTCTTCTCACACTCTTGAGGAGGATGACCTGAAGCAGCAGGCCTGACAGAACCACGTATGGATTTTCTTTTGCTTTATCCATTGATCTGTTCGAAGATTCCATGGAGGATCCTGGAAAGGAAGTCATTGTAAGTTTAGCAGATGGTTCTACATGAACAATTGTGCCTAACAACCTTGATGCATTAAATATGCTTGTTGTGTAGAGCTCAATTGCCTCATCCATGAAGTTTATACCAAACAAGGGTTAAGGCACAATCCATTTTTACACTGCATCCTATTTCCTATGGAGGGCTTCTTGGCAGTAAAGTTATCTTTCAACATATTTCCAAACTGCAATCATCAGTAGCAGGCTGAGCCTCATTGCATAAGCAGACATATCACAAAAGGTGCATGTAAAGAAAAATAATTGTTCTTGGGATGGAACACGCATATAACCTTTGACACGGTTTATGGATAGAACTGATTTTCTTTTACCTACAGTTGTCCAAACATTACGTCGTACACTTGGTGGGCGTTGGAACAGTCGACTTGCAGGGTTGTGAGCAGCCGCGTCCAGAACGATGCGCGATGCATGGCGAGTCCCTCCACGTTGAGCTCCAGGGGCAGCAGAGAAAGCCACCGAAAGAAGTGGGAGAGGCATGGTGTCACGGGACTGGCCACCGTACCGTCGAGTCCCATGGCGAGCCGCCGCGCCGTGCAACCAAAGGTTCACCGTCATCTCTGTCGCGAGAGCAGCATGGAGCACATCAGGAGAGGGGTGAAAGAGGTTAGGAGGAACATGGGAGGTTGGGGGATCCGCGGTCATGGCAGCTCCTCACCTTTGCACAGTCCAGCCAAGACGGCATGAGGATCCTCGGGCCGTCGGGGCAGGAGACGCGTGGGAAGCATAGCGACGGCGCGTAGACTACCATGCGTGGGTTTCAAGCGGTGCGTCCCAGCCCACGCGGAGAGGAGACGGGGGGAAGGGGCGGGGCTGGATGAAGGGAACGGGAGCTCGGATGTGGGGCGAGAAGAAAGGTGAGGCAGAGACGGTGAGGAAGGAGAGGCTATTTATATAGTCTTGTTCGGTGGTGCAGCGGTGGCCTTGACATCGACGAGGTCTCTCCCGAAGCGCCTAGGGCCAGCAATTTCAGCGGCGACCGACGAATGAAACCTCTGTCGGGTTTATTAGACTCCCTTGTATTTTGCGTCAGATTTTGACCATCTATATTATTAAAAATATATAAATTATATGATACAAAAATTACACCATTGGATTTGTGTTTGAAAGGGCTTTCCAGCAATATAATTTTTGTGACATATAGTTTACATTTTATTAGTTAAATTGCAAGTTAAATTTTAGCACAAAATACAATAGGGCCTAATAAACCCGGACGGAGGGAGTAGTCAACAACCAAAGTTTGACCATCTATCCCAGTAAAATCGCCAAACGCACCTAGAAGCGCACCCCGCCAACTCCCCCACAAATTAACGTGTCACTACCCTATTGGCCCGATTTTTACTGATAGGAAAAAGTCAAAAAAACCACATAAACTAAACCTGGCTAGGTTTAGTATATGTATAATTTATGATATGAGGCAGGGGGTTGCGCCAACTGAGGAACGGACTGCACTGCCGTAGTAGCGTGCGTTTGATGCGAAATGACCGTACGTACGCCGTTGATCGTAAACAAGAACGGCTTGCTGATGATTACTACGTATACGTCAGCAAATCACTGTTGATTCCGTTTGCAACCCAAAGTAGGTTACATTCTGAAACCATTGTGGATTCCGCTTGCAACCCTAACTAGGTACATTCTCGCCGAAAGAAAAAAAAGTACGCATACGTTCCACGTTCGGTGTGCGCTACAGGAGCGAACGATCGAGGAATGTTTTTCGTTTGTTGATTGTTCCCTTTTCCAGCGAACAATTTCGTTCGATGGGTCGTTTCCAACTGAAGACCGACTATTAGGATCCCTTTTTCAACACATTACGCCCAAATACACTTTTCCTATGAACACACACATACACCCTATCTATATGGGCATCTTTACCGAAAAAGAGTCCCCTCGCTTTATATTATAAAGCCACCATCACCGAATACATCCGAGAGACCGAACAACGCACACAACACACACCCAAGACAAGATATAAAGATGCCGGGCACCGACACACCACCCCACCGAGAACAATAGCGAGGTGAATCAGACAATAACAAAGCTAACCCTCCAAAGCGGTGCCTTCAAGAAGGGTACGACCAAGGATAGCCGCCACCGCCCGATCCACGAAGATCATATTTTCACCTAGAGGAAGACGACATGAGTGGGAGCATCGTGACGGAGCCTTGAGGGGTACGGCCTCAACAGCCGCCGCCACCGTCGGCCGGTCAAAGGACTGGGCAAGTGGTGTACCCCGGCGCTCACACACCATCATCGCACCCCTAACTCCCTCAACCACCCACAACCATGCCACCCGCGAGGCCATGGTTGCCCGCACGCTCTGCCTACAAACGCCGCGCCTCTCGCTGTCAGAGCCACTGCCCTACACTAGACAACCCCGAGACCTACACAAAGGCCCCGGCTTTGGACCAACCGACGACCCTCGACCGACAGATCCACTCGCACTCCACTGGTAGATCTGCGCCAACCCACCCGCGGCTGAGGAATGGGGGAGAAAGGGGAGCGGACGAATCCGGACCGGCACACCCCATGGGCGATTGGTGACGCGGCCGTATCGAGGCCACACATCCCTCCAACCAACCTCCCCACCAAACACGAGGAAAGGGGGAGGAGGAGGAGCTGACGCATCCGGACCGACAAAAGTGCCGGCGACAGGTGGCGCGACCGCATCGAGGCCACTCATGTATCGCCCGGATAATTAAGCTACAGTAATCCCCTGCTAATGATGTTATGTCATCATTTTTACTGTTGCTAAATCCCACGTTGATTCAAACCGATTCAAATTCAAATTTAAAAATAAAGTCAAACAATAAAAGTTTTCAAATGTCAAAATTAAAGTGTTCAGGTTTTCCCAATTAATCCCTAGATATTTGACGAGGTGAAACAACTCCATTTGGGTCACTAAATTAAGCCCCAGGAATAAATAACCATGTTCAACAATATTTAAAATGGTCATTTAAATGCACACAAATGTTTACACGTTTCCAAATAATATGAAACTTGGTGTGTAGACTTGAAATGTTGCATTGGATATTGTGCAGGTTTGAGTCATAACAAAATTCGTTTGCTAAATAAAAAATGGCAAAACTCTAAAAAAAAGAAAGGCAAGAAACGGAATACTCGGCACTTTGGCCCATCTAGCCAAATAGTAGGCCCAGGCCACCACCCCTCTCCTTCAACCTCGCTACAGGAGACAGGGGAGGCGTGGTAGCCATCCATGGCTTCCTTGGATGTGCGTCGGCCATCCCCGAAGCCCTCCTGACACATAAGGACCCCCTCGACCCCGTGGCTTAACCTTAGCCTCTTCCTTCTTCTTCTCCGCGCCGCTATCCCTCTTCCCGCACGTCACCCGAGCACAACCGTCGTCGTGCCGCCTCCATAGCCGCGGCTGACAGAAATATGCCCTAGAGGCAATAATAAAGTTGTTATTTATATTTCCTTATATCATGATAAATATTTATTATTCATGCTAGAATTGTATTAACCGGAAACTTCGTACATGTGTGAATATATCGACAAACATAGTGTCACTAGTTTGCCTCTACTTGACTAGCCCATTGAATCAATGATGGTTATGTTTCCTAACCATAGACATGAGTTTTCAATTGATTAACGGGATCACATCATTAGAGAATGATGTGATTGACTTGACCCATCTGTTAGCTTAGCACGATAATCGTTTAGTTTGTTGCTTTTGCTTTCTCAATAACTATACATGTTCCTATGACTATGAGATCATGCAACTCTCGAATACCGGAGGAGCACTTTGTGTGCTACCAAACATCACAACGTAACTGGGTGATTATAAAGGTGCTCTACAGGTGTCTCCGATGGTGTTTGTTGAGTTGGCATGGATTGGTATTAGGATTTGTCACTCCGATTGTCGGAGAGGTATCTCTGGGCCCTCTCGGTAATGCACATCACTATAAGCCTTGCAAGGAATGTGACTAATGAGTTAGTTATGGGATGTTGCATTATGGAACGAGTAAAGAGACTTGCCGGTAACAAGATTGAACTACGTATTGAGATACCGACGATCGAATCTCGGGCAAGTAACATACCGATGACAAAGGGAACAACGTATACCGTTATGCGGTTTAACCGATAAAGATCTGCATAGAATATGTAGGAACCAATATGAGCATCCAGGTTCCGCTATTGGTTATTGACCGGAGAAAAGTCTCGGTCATGTCTACATAGTTCTCGAACCCGTAGGGTCCACACGCTTAACGTTCGGTGACGATCGGTATTACGAGTTTATGTGTTTTGATGTACCGAAGGTAGTTCGGAGTCCCGGATTTGATCACGGACATGACGAGGAGTCTCGAAATGGTCGAGACATAAAGATCGATATATTGGAAGCCTATGTTTGGACATCGGAATGGTTCCGTTTCCGGAGTACCTGGAGGTTACCGGAACCCCCCGGGAGTATATGGGCCCTATTGGGCCTTAGTGGAATAGAGGAGAGGGAAGGGAAAAGAGGGAGGCGCCCCCCAAGCCCAATCCGAATTGGGAGGGGGCCGGCCCCCCTTTCCTTCCTCCCTCTCCCCTCCTTCCTTCCTCTCCTACTCCTACTTGGAAGGGCTCCTACTTCTACTAGGAAAGGGGGGAATCCTACTCCCGCAGGGAGTAGGACTTCCCCAGGGCGCGCCATAGAGAGGGTCGTCCATCCCCTCCTCCACTCCTTTATATACGGGGGAGGGGGGCACCCCATGGACACACAAGTTGATCAGTTGATCTTTTAGCTGTGTGCGGTGCCCCCCTCCACCATAATCCACCTTGGTTATATCGTAGAGGTTCTTAGGCGAAGCCCTGTTCCGGTAGCAACATCATCACCATCATCACGCCGTCGTGCTGACGAAATTCTCCCACGAAGCTCTACTGGATCGTGAGTTCGCGGGACGTCATCGAGCTGAACGTGTGAAGATCGCGGAGGTGCCGTACGTTCGGTACTAGGATCGGTCGATCGTGAAGACGTACGACTACATCAACCGTATTGTCATAACGCTTCCGTTTATGGTCTACGAGGGTACGTAGACGATACTCTCCCCTCTCGTTGCTATGCATCACCATGATCTTACGTGTGCGTAGGAATTTTTTTGAAATTACCGCGTTACCCAACAGTGGCATCCGAGCCAGGTTTATGCGTAGATGTTATATATATGCACGAGTAGAACACAAAGGAGTTGTGGGCCTGGGTATATACATATTGCTTGCCGTCACTAGTTGATTCTTGATTTAGCGACATTGTTGGATGAAGCGGCCCAGACCGACATTACGCGTACGCTTACGCGAGACTGGTTCTACCGATGTGCTTCGCATACAGTTGGCTTGTGGGTGTCTATTTCTCTAGCTTTAGTTGAATCGGATTCAATGAACATGGTTCTTTCTGAAGATCAAAAAGAATCACTATACCGCCTTGAGGTTTTTGATGCGTAGGTAAGAATGGTTCTTGCTCAGCCCATAACAGCCACGTAAAACTTGCAACAACAAAGTAGAGGACGTCTAACTTGTTTTTGCAGGGCATGTTGTGATGTGATATGGTCAAGACATGATGCTAAATTTTATTGTATGAGATGATCATGTTTTGTAACACAGTTATCGGCAACTGGCAGGAGCCATATGGTTGTCGCTTTATTGTATGAAATTCAATCACCATGTAATTACTTTACTTTATCACTAAGCGGTAGCGATAGTCGTGGAGGCAATAGTTGGCGTGACGACAACGATGCTTCGATGGAGATCAAGGTGTCAAGCCGGTGACGATGGTGATCATGATGGTGCTTTGGAGATGGAGATCACAGGCACAAGATGATGATGGCCATATCATATCACTTATGTTGATTGCATGTGATGTTTATCCTTTATGCATCTTGTTTTGCTTAGTTCGACGGTAGCATTATAAGATGATCTCTCACTAAATTTCAAGGTATAAGTGTTCTCCCTGAGTATGCACTGTTGCTATAGTTCATCGTGTCGAGACACCATGTGATGATCGGGTGTGATAAGCTCTACGTTCACATACAACGGGTGCAAGCCAGTTTTGCACATGCAGAATACCCGGTCTCGGGTTAAACTTGACGAGCCTAGCATATGCAGATATGGCCTCAGAACACTGGAGACCGAAAGGTCGAGCGTGAACCATATAGTAGATATGATCAACATAGTGATGTTCACCATTGAAAACTACTCCATCTCACGTGATGATCGGACATGCTTTAGTTGATATGGATCACGTGATCACTTAGATGATTAGAGAGATGTCTATCTAAGTGGGAGTTCTTAAGTAATTTGATTAATTGAACTTTAATTTATCATGAACTTAGTACCTGATAGTATTTTGCATGTCTATGTTGTTGTAGATAGATGGCTTATGCTGTTGTTCCATTGAATCTTAATGCGTCCTAGAGAAAGCAAGTTGAAAGATGATGGTAGCAACTACACGGACTGGGTTCGTAACTTGAGGATTATCCTCATTGCTGCACAGAAGAATTACGTCCTGGAAGCACCGCTAAGTGACAAACCCGCTGCAGGAGCAACGCTAGATGTTATGAACATCTGGCAGAGCAAAGTTGATGACTACTCGATAGTTTAGTGTGCCATGCTTTACGAATTAGAACCGGGACTTCAACGATGTTTTGAACGTCATGGAGCATATGATATGTTCCAAGAGTCGAAGTTAATATTTCAAGCAAATGCCCGGATTGAGAGATATGAAGTCTCCAATAAGTTCTACAGCTACAAGATGGAGGAGAATAGTTCTGTCAGTGAACATATACTCAGAATGTCTGGATACCACAACCACTTGACTCAACTGGGAGTTAATCTTCCTAATGATAGTGTCATTGATAGAGTTCTTCAATCACTGCCACCAATTTACAAGAGCTTCGTGATGAACTATAATATGCAAGGGATGGATAAGACGATTCCCGAGCTCTTTGCAATGCTAAAGGCTGCGGAGGTAGAAATCAAGAAGGAGCATTTTACAATCCACATGTGAAGATAAGGGAAAAGAGAAGTTTAGGTGTTGTTCAAGAAGTCTTCTCATGTCATTTTTGGGCCAAGAAAACATAGAGTCCAAGTCTCTCATGTTCTGGATTCAGATTCGGGCTGCACAAACATACCTGACTCAAAAAGCCAATCAATATTTCATATGGACTCCGAATTGGGTGATTGTTTCTTTGTTCGAAAGTTAATTCCGTGCTCTTTCCAACCCAATTGGATTCACCTTAAAATTCGTCTGGAGGGTTGAGTTATCGACGAAACAATCTGACGCTGCAGCAGAATCCGAGTCAAACTACAAGTCCAAAGGTGTTGCATCACCTCCACTTGGGCCCATGAGCCTTGTACGACCCAGGGTTAGTTTTAGGCTGCCTTGGGGCGTCCTCCCACCTCCTTGGCCGCCACCCCTTGCTCCTATATAAGTAGATCCATCTAGTAGCTTTTTCCTTGAGATTTGTGAAAGGACATGCGGTGCCCCCATGTGTGGTTTTGGTAATTGATGACATTCTCTATGGACTAATGGTTGCATTGAGTTATATTTGAAGGATTTGTCCATAGGCATTCCTTGAAGTCCATGTGTTGGTTTCAAGGAGTTTATGTGTTGACCAAGGTGCTATTAAGGAATTATTCAAAGATTGGTCATGTGAGTGTTGAGCTTATTGCAAGCATGTCTTGAAGAAGAAGATTGTGTGATCATTCATGTTTACCTTCAAGACATCATCCAAACGAAGAGTTTCTTGAAGTCCATGTGTTGGTTTCAAGGAGTTTATGTGTTGACCAAGGTGCTATTAAGGAATTATCCAAAGATTGGTCTTGTGAGTGTTGAGCGTATTGCAAGCATGTCTTGAAGAAGAAGATGGTGTGATCATTCATGTTTACCTTCAAGACATCATCCAAACGAAGAGAGTTGGAAAGATTCAAGGTTGATCAAGACTAAGTCAAGAGTGAATCAAGTTGATCAACTCACAAAGAGTATAATATGTACCGAGAGGGATCAAGTGATCCCATGGTATGGTAAGCATTGGCCATTGCACTTTGTGTACTAACCCATGGTCTATGTGAGAGTCTATGTGGTCTAGGTACGTGTCCATGGGCTCGCGTCAAGAGGAAGTTATCATACGACCCATGGAAAGGATGACATCAAGTGGTGATCGTCATCAAGATTGCCGTGTGCAAGTTCAAGTGGAGTATCACGAAGAGATCAAGTGCTTGAAGCTTGCCATCCATTGTGGTGTCAATGGACTTGTGAAGATGTGCCGAAGAGTGGCTCACCCATAGTGGAGTATGGGGGAGCAATCATCTAGTCTCCATCGACCCAACGCAATCAAGAAAGGTGGTCCATCTTGAGGAGGACAAGATCGTCATCATCTAGCTCAAGTGGATCATGTGCAAGGCAAAGGTTTGCCCTTGATAGGTTTTCTATTTTACCGGTCTCATGGTGGTAGTTGGGAGACCGGGTTATAGGATCGATAGCCGTACTATCAAGGGGGGCTCTCGATGAGTAGCTTGATCGTATCGTTCGTTGAGATCTCAAACCATTGCATCCTTGCATCATCTTTATTCGTTCTTGTTTGGTTCTCTTTGTGAGTCTTAGAGCTTACGGTCATCTTGTTGACAAGCTTGAGTTCATCGAAAACGGAGTTCGCTTGCATCTTCTATGATGTTTTCGATGTTGGAGGTTTTGCCGGTTCTTCTCGGTTGGAGGTTTCACTCCTCTTTTTGTTAGGCATACCTCCCCTGCCTCTTCTTACTATAACCAATCGCTGTTTTGATGCTACCCGTCGTCTTGTTTCCAACAAGCTTGAGTTTGCTCAATTCGGAGCTCATATGCAGAAGTTATGGCAGTTCTTGTTTTCTTTAGTGTGGTTTTTGTCAGGGTCCCAGCGGTAGTACCGTGGTACCCAGCGGTAGTATCGCTGAGGGGTCTCAAGCGGCAGTACCGCTCCGCAGCGGTAGTACCGGCGGTGACTCCGCAGCAGTACTACCGCTGGCTTACCAGGTCCCTACCGCGTCGATTCGAGGGGTCTTTTTCTGTGTCGGATTGTGCGGTACCTCGCTGCGGTAGTAGTGCGGCAGTACCGCTCCTTAGCGGCAGTACCACCCTTCCTCCGCGATAGTACCGCCCGGTTCCCTCTTTCCCTTTCCCCTTCGTTTGGCGCGGCAGTACCGCCAAAGGGAGCGGTAGTACCGCTTAACCCAGCGGTAGTACCGCTGTCTCCTGCGGTACTACCGCCCCAAGGTTCATGTTTTGTTGCTCCTTTTCCTTGTTTCTTCCACCTGAGCGGTAGTACCGCTCGTGGAGCGGTAGTACCGCTCGTGTGCGGGCTGAGCACATAACGGTTGGATTTTCCCCCTCCTATAAAAGGGGGGCGTCTTCCCCATTGAACCTTATCCTTTGAGCTCGTGTTCTTCCCCCTTTGTTGACCTTCTTCGAGCTTGCTAACTCTCAATCCCTCCATGGATTCTTGCTAGTTTTTGAGGGAAAAGAGAGAGGAGATCTAGATCCACATTTCCACCAATCACTTTCTCCTCTATGTGAGGGGAACCCCTTGGATCTAGATCTTGGAGTTCTTTGTGTTCTCCTTCTTGTTCTTCCTCTCATTTTCCTCCCTAGCATTAGTTGCTTCGGTGGGATTTGAGAGAGAAGGACTTGGGCACTCCGTGTGCCCTGGCCATTGCATTTGGTGCATCGGTTTGAGTTCTCCACGGTGATACGTGGAAGTTACAAGTTGAGAAGCTTATTACTCTTGGGTGCTTGGTACCCTTGAGCTTGTTCCTCTTGGGTGCTTGGGCGCCCTAGATGGTTGGTGGTGTTCGGATCTCAATCATTGTGGTGTAAATCTCCGAGCAAGCGTCGGGGTCTCCAATTAGGTTGTGGAGATCACCCCGAGCAATTTGACGGGTACCGGTGACCGCCCCCAAGGGTTGCCAAAGTGTACGGGTTCGGTGACCGCCCCCAAGGGTTGCCATTTGTACGGGTTCGGTGACCGCCCTCAAGGGTCCCTTAGTGGAATCACGACATCTTGCATTGTGCGAGGGCGTGAGGGGATTACGGTGGCCCTAGTGGCTTCTTGGGGAGCATTGTGCCTCCACACCGCTCCAAACGGAGATTAGCATCCGTAAGGGTGTGAACTTCGGGATACATCATCGTCTCCGCGTGCCTCGGTTATCTCTTACCCGAGCCCCTTCACTTATGCACTTTACTTTGTGATAGTCATATTGTTTCTTGTCATATATCTTGCTATCACATAGTTGCTTATCTTGCTTAGCATAAGTTGTTGGTGCACATATGTGAGCCTAGTTGTTTTAGGTTTTGTGCTTGACAAATTAACCGCTAGGTTTATTCCGCATTTGTTAAAGCCTAAACCGTAATTATTTTAAAAACACCTATTCACCCCCCCCTCTAGGCGACATCGATGATCTTTCAATTTGTTTAGTTAAAAGTTAGCCATTGCAACTTTGTGTACTTCATTTGTGTCCAACGACCAGACCAAGACCACTTTCGGATCCCCACCTTTATCAATACTTCATCCATATTTACAATATTCAGATTTCTTTTATCATATTCTTACTTGTTCTTCGATTGCATGCAGGAATAGACCTTCATGGCCAGGTTGATTATGCTCCGACGTGGTCAATAACCTCTCGGAGTTGGTTTAGCGATTGCTAAGGCGCAACGTCGTGCATGTTTGTAGTCGGGTCGTCAAAGTCTTCTCCACCAAATCGATAGTTATCATCTCATTGAAATATCGGGACACCCTCGCCTCTATAAAGTGGTATCAGTTTTCAGGTTGCTCGGTGAGAATTTTCAGTTATCCCTAGATTAGATTTATTTTCTTACCTATTGTCCAAGAAAAAGCCACACACAAAAAGTTAGATATATTCATCCTTTGTCCAAGCCAGTCTGAGCCTTTTCAATTTTCTTTTCATTGTTTGCTTTGTTGAATTTGCGGTTGCATCGCGTGTCGAGTTGCTGGTCTTAGTGTCTAGTTCATTTAGAGTTTCGAGTTCTGTTCACATTAGTCACGTCGTCGCTGCATCATTATTCCTTCCGGTGTCCATCAGCTCCATCCATCAATTTCCACCACGTGCCACCCATCATTCATTGTCATCATCATAGTTGAGGTCATTCGCATCTTTGCTTGATCTAATCTGCATCTTATCTAGTTTGTTTTGGAAAGAGGGAGAGAGAGAAAAGTTCGAAAGAAAAGAGAGAGAAAAAAAATTAAAAAAAGTTAGAGAAAGAAAAAGAAAAAAATGTGAGAAAAAAGGAGCGAAGAAAAAAAAATCGAATCTATCTAGACTCAATTTCGTACCTGAATTCGGATTGAAATCTGTTTTGCGCACTGTTCAGTAAAACAGGCATAACTTCCTCATACAAAGTCCGTTTTGGCTCCGCGAGTACTCAGAATAAAGCTAGTTACGAGCCGATCTAAATAGTTTCAGAAGCTTTATTAATATTTGACACCTCAAAATCGGCTTCTAAATAGGTCTTTTTGTCCTTCGAAGTTTGCAAACACAACTTGTTCCAGTTTTTCAGGTCAGTTTTAGAATTTTTGACTCCTCATATCAACTCAGAATTGAGTGATTCTTTTTGCATTTGAAAGCTTGAATCAGGGCCATTCTTGAGAAAAATTATCAGAAAATTGGTACAAACTTTTCCATAGGAAAGTATAAGAGAAAGTTGTTGGTATATCCTGTTTGGCAGTTGTTTCACATCATTATCTTTACTGCTATTGTGATCTTCACTTTTATCTTGTTGTCCAGAGCTACTTCATATCCTTTATTGATGCTAGTTGTGCAACTCCATGACCTCATTAGTGTTCTAGGCTCACGTCTCTAGTCCGGTCTAGCCTAGGACCACCACAGTACCGGCGTTGAGCATTTATTCAACATTGCATCTCTGAATTGATTATTGCTAATATTTTGCTACCATATATTTAAGCCTTCCAAGCTCCACATATTTCTACATCGTGTATACGTACGTTCCCCCCGCAATCGCTTTATTCAATCTTTGAAGTTATTTGACAGCATTGGTTGCTTGTCACCACCTGTTGCATGGTAAGAACTTGTAAGATATTGATATTTCCTTTACTATGAGTGTTTTACCACCACATCCTAGTAGTTCATAGGAACATTATTTTTGGATTTTGTTTCTTGCTTTCTACTAATTCTGACAGGTTCTGGAGTTATTAGTTCTTGGGCTTCAATGATCGTGGGAGACATGCCACCACCTAATCAAATACTACAACCGTCACAAGAGGTACAAAAACATCCAAACGTACATGATCCGATTAATGTTTCTATACCACCATTTAATGGCCATTTTAGACCTGCTTTATGTATTGCATGGGAGTTCGACATAAATAATGTATTTGCTTCCCATAATTTTGCTGACTGTAAAAAAGTTAAGGTCGCGGATGGTTCTTTCACTGGTTATGCTTTAGTTTGGTGGAATGAATACTGTCGGTTAAACCCTGATTATATACTTACTACTTGGGATGGTTTAAAACATGTCATGAGAGATAGATTCGTTGATGTTTATTATACTCGTGCATGATTAAAAAAATACAATATTTAAAACAAGGCAGTGACACGGTAACAAAATACTATGATGATTTACAAATTACATTATTGCACTCATTTTTAGAAGAAAGTGAAGAAGATTTTATGGATAGATTTTGGGGAGGATTAAACCGTGATATTCAAGAGATACTAATTCATGAAGAGTGTTATTTGATACGTCTCCGTCGTATCTATAATTTTTGATTGTTCCATGCCAATATTATTCAACTTTCATATACTTTTTGGCAACTTTTTATATTATTTTTGGGACTAATATATTGATCCAGTGCCCAGTGCCAGTTCCTGTCTGTTGCATGTTTTTGGTTTTGCGGAATATCCATATCAAACGGAGTCCAAACAGGATAAAAACGGACGGAGCTTATTTTTGGAAAATATGGAAAATTTGGAAGGAAAATCAACGCGAACCAGTGCCCGAGGTGGTCATGAGGCAGGGGGGCGCCCCCCACTTGGGCGCGCCCCCTACCCTCGTGAGCCCACCGTAAGGCGGTTGACACTCTTCTTTTGCCGCAAGAAAGATAATATTCGAAAAAAAATTACGGTGAAGGTTTCAGGCCAATCGGAGTTACGGATCTCCATATATACACGAAACGGTGAAACAGAGCGAGAAGAGAACGCAGAACCAGAGAGAGACAGAGAGATAGATCCAATCTCGGAGGGGCTCTCGCCCCTCCCATGCCATGGGAGCCAAGGACCAGAGGGGAAACCCTTCTCCCATCTAGGGAGGAGGTCAAGGAAGAAGAAGAACAAGAAGCGGGGCCCTCTCCCCCTTGCTTCCGGTGGCGCCGGAGCGCTGCCGGGGCCATCACCATCACCGCCATCTTCACCAACAACTTCACCGCCATCATCACCAACTCTTCCCCCCTCTATGCAGCGGTGTAACTCTCTCTTACCCGCTATAATCTCTACTTAAACATGGTGCTCAACGCTATATACTATTTCCCAATGATGTATGGCTATCCTATGATGTTTGAGTAGATCTATTTTGTCCTAATGGCTATTTGATGATCGTGATTGGTTTGAGTTGTATGTTTTATTATTGGTGCTGTCCTATGGTGATCTCCGTGTCGCGCAAGTGTGAGGGATTCCCGCTGTAGGGTTTGCAATATGCTTATGATTTGCTTATGGTGGGTGGCGTGAGTGATAGAAGCACAGACCCGAGTAAGTAGGTTGTTTGCGTATGGGATAAAGGGGACTTGATACTTTAATGCTATGGTTGGGTTTTACCTTAATGAATCTTTAGTAGTTGCGGATGCTTGCTAGAGTTCCAATCATAAGTGCATATGATCCAAGTAGAGAAAGTATGTTAGCTTACGCCTCTCCCTCAAATAAAATTGGAATAATGATTACCGTTCTAGTTATCGATTGCCTAGGGACAAATAACCTTCTTGTTGACAAAAGCTCTCTACTAAAACTAATTTAGTTGTGTCTTCATCTAAACAGCCCCTAGCTTTTATTTACGTGCTCTTTACTTTCTTGCAAGCCTATCCAAAAACACCTACAAAGTACTTCTAGTTTCATACTTGTTCTAGGTAAAGCGAACGTTAAGCGTGCGTAGAGTTGTATCGGTGGACGATAGAACTTGAGGGAATATTTGTTCTACCTTTAGCTCCTCGTTGGGTTCGACACTCTTACTTATCGAAAGAGGCTACAATTGATTCCCTATACTTGTGGGTTATCAAGACCTTTTTCTGGCGCCGTTGCCGGGGAGCAATAGCGGGGGTGAATATTCTCGAGTGTGCTTGTTTTCTTTATCACTAAGTAATTTTTATTTGCTGTTCTTAGTTGTTTTCTATCTTTAGTTATGGGTAGGAAATGCAAAATACCAAAAAAAATAGTTGTACCTACTGAACCAATGGTTGAAGAACCACTCAAAATCTATCACACTGCTGAAGCTTATTACTTGGATCATCTTCGATCCCTATGTGCTCGTGCTGAAACCCCAACTAGCTTAGTTGAAGGCAAATCCTTAGATGAGCATGCTTGTTATGTGCGACACCAAATATCTGAAAAAGGTAAAACTTTACTGAATCAAATTCATCGTTTGCAATGCTATGCTTGGAATTTATGTGAAATATATGATTATACTTGTTGTTCTGAAGACCCTAAGAAACACCTTCCCTACCAATGTTTGTTTAGTGATAATGGAATCGTATCTTCGTATGCTAAGGCTGTTTACAATTACTATGATGTTCAACAAATTGAAGAATTTGTTGCTTTTAAGGGTGCTTATGAAATTGCTTCTTTGATTGAAAAGTATGATGCTACTTTTCACAAATCTGAAAATTTTGCTATACTTAAATATTGCTATGATAATTATGCTTCTAATGCTTATGTTAAACCATATATTGAGAACTACTCCGCTGTCCAAGAAGAGACTAATATTTTGCAGGAGTCTGTGGAAGAAGAAATTGATGATACTGTGAGCTCATTGGATGAAAAAGATGATGAGGAGAGCGAAGAACAAAAGGAGAAAGAGCGGATTAGCTACCCGTGCCCACCTTCTAATGAGAGTAACTCTTCAACTCATACATTGTTTAATTTCTCTTCGTGCTTACCGGAGGATGATTGCTATGATGACTATTATGATCACGTTGATTCTCTTGAAATATCCCTTTTTGATGATGCTTGCTATGCTTGTGGCCAAGATACCAATATGAATTATGCTTATGGAGATGAACTTGCTATAGTTCCTTATGTTAAACATGAAATTGTTGCTATTGCACCCACGCATGATAGTCCTATTATCTTTTTGAATTCTCCTGATTACACTATATTAGAGAAGTTTTCTTTTATTCAGGATTATATTGATGGGTTGCCTTTTACCGTTGCACATGATGATTTTGATGAATATAATATGCATGTGCTTGCTTATCCTACTTGCAATTATTATGAGATAGGAACTATATCTCCACCTCTCTATGTTTCCAATATGATAAAATTGCAAGAAACTGTTTATACTATGCATTGGCCTTTACTTTGTGTGCATGAATTGTTCTTTTATGACATGCCGATGCATAGGAAGAGAGTTAGACTTCGTCATTACATGATATATGTTACCTTGTGCTCACCACTAAATTACAAATCATTGTTGATTCAAATTGGCTTTGATATACCTTGGGATCCAGGTGGATTCACTACTTGAGCACTACATGCCTAGCTTAATGGCTTTAAAGAAAGCGCTGCCAGGGAGACAACCCGGAAGTTTTAGAGAGTCATTTATTTATGTTTAGTGCTTTTATATAGTTTAAAAACAACAAAAATAAAGAGGGAAACCCAAAAAAAATTCAAAAAGAAAAGCGAAAGTGAGAAAGACAAGCATTGTTGAGGTGGGAGCTAGCCTTGAACTTTGTTCATGCTCACGGAAACTTTGTGAATCTTGATTACAGAAACTTTTCAATAAAAATAATTATCCCCTTGTACAATTCCATTATATTATAAAAATAATGTGCCGAGGTTTGCCTTTAGGATGTTTACGATGCTTGTTGGTTTGTGCGGTGCAGGACAGAAACTTTTGCTGTAGTGCGCGGATTTTAATTTTTTACTGGAACGTTAAATGGTTCTGATTCTTTTTGCACTACCTTTCTATACAAATTGATTATTTTTCCTAAATTTTTCAGAATTGTTCAAGTATCAGAAGTATGGTGAATGTTCATATTGTTACAGACTGTTCTGTTTTATACAGATTCTGTTTTTGATGCATAGTTTGCTTATTTTGATGAAACTATCAATTTATATCAGTGGATTAAGCCATGAAAAAGTTATATTACAGTAGACACAATGCAAAAACAAAATATGAATTGGTTTACAACAGTACCTAGAGTAGTGATTTGCTTTATTATACTAACGGATCTTACTGAGTTTTCTGTTGAAGTTTTGTGTGGATGAAGTGTTCGATGATCGAGAAGGTTTCGATGTGAGAAGAAGGAAGAGAGGCAAGAGCTGAAGCTTGGGGATGCCTGAGGAACCCCAAGTAAATATTCAAGGAGACTCAAGCGTCTAAGCTTGGGGATGCTGGGGAGGCATCCCCTCTTTCTTCAACAAGTATCGGTATGTTTTCGGATTCGTTTCGTTCATGCGATATGTGCAAGTCTTGCAGCGTCTTTTGCATTTAGGTTTTTTTATGCACCATGCTGGTATGAGATGGTCCTCGGTTGATTTATAGAATGCTCTTTGCACTTCACTTATATCTTTTGAGTATGGCTTTATAGAATGCTTCATGTGCTTCACTTATATCATTTGAAGTTTGGATTGCCTGTTTCTCTTCACTTAGACAACCGCCATTAGTAGAATGCTCTTTTGCTTCACTTATATTTGTAAGAGTGTGAGCATATGTTTTGTAGAAAGAATTAAAACTCTCTTGCTTCACTTATATCTATTTAGAGAGATGACAGGAACTGGTCATTCACATGGTTAGTCATAAAATCCTACATAAAACTTGTAGATCGCTGAATATGATATGTTTGATTCCTTGCAATAGTTTTGCGATATAAAGATGGTGATATTAGAGTCGTGCTAGTTGAGTAATTGTGAAATTGAGAAATACTTTTGTTGAGGTTTGCAAGTCCCGTAGCATGCACGTATGGTGAACCATTATGTAACGAAGTCGGAGCATGAGGTGTTTATTGATTGTCTTCCTTATGAGTGGCGGTCGGGGACGAGCGATGGTCTTTCCCTACCAATCTATCCCCCTAGGAGCATGCGCTTAGTACTTTGTTTTGATGACTAATAGATTTTTGCAATAAGTATGTGAGTTCTTATGACTAATGTTGAGTCCATGGATTATACGCACTCTCACCCTTCCATCATTGCTAGCCTTTTCGGTACCGTGCATTGCCCTTTCTCACCTCGAGAGTTGGTGCAAACTTCGCTGGTGCATCCAAACCCCGTGATATGATACGCTCTGTCACACATAAATCTCCTTATATCTTCCTCAAAACAGCCACCATACCTACCTATCATGGCATTTCCATAGCCATTCCGAGATATATTGTCATGCAACTTCCATCATCATCATATACATGACTTGAGCATTTATTGTCATATTGCTTTGCATGATCATAAGATAGCTAGCATGATGTTTTCATGGCTTGTCCGTTTTTTGATGTCATTGCTACGCTAGATCATTGCACATCTCGGTACACCGCCGGAGGCATTCATATAGAGTCATATCTTTGTTCTAGTATCGAGTTGTAATATTGAGTTGTAAGTAAATAAATGTGTGATGATCATCATTATTAGAGCATTGCCCCAGTGAGGAAAGGATGATGGAGAATATGATTCCCCCACAAGTCGGGATGAGACTCTGGACGAAAAAAAGGCCATAAAAAAGAGAAGGCCCAAAAAAACAAAAAAAACAAAAGAAAAAAAGATAAAACAAAAAAAATGAGATAAAAAGAGAGAAGGGGCAATGTTACTATCCTTTTCCACACTTGTTCTTCAAAGTAGCACCATGTTCTTCATATAGAGATTCTCTTGAGTTATCACTTTCATATACTAGTGGGAATTTTCATTATAGAACTTGGCTTGTATATTCCAACGATGGGCTTCCTCAAATGCCCTAGGTCTTCATGAGCAAGCAAGTTGGATGCACACCCACTTAGTTTCAGTTTGAGCTTTCATATACTTATAGCTCTAGTGCATTCGTTGCATGGCAATCCCTACTCCTCACATTGATATCTATTAATGGGCATCTCCATAGCCCGTTGATACGCCTAGTTGATGTGAGACTTTCTCCCTTTTTGTCTTCTCCACATAACCCCTATCATCATATTCTATTCCACCTATAGTGCTATGTCCATGGCTCACGCTCATGTTTTGCGTGGAAGTTGAAAAGGTTTGAGAAACATCAAAAGTACGAAACAATTGCTTGGCTTGTCATCGGGGTTGTGCATGATGTGAATGCTTTGTGTAGTGAAGATGGAGCATAGCCAGACTATATGATTTTGTAGGGATGAGCTTTCTTTGGCTATGTTATTTGAATAAGACATAATTGCTTGGTTGGTATGCTTGAAGTATTATTGTTTTTATGTCAAATGATAGACTATTGCTTTGAATCACTCATATCTTAATATTCATGCCATGATTAGACATATGATCCAGATTATGCTAGGTAGCATTCCACATCAAAAATTATCTTTTTTTTATCATTTACCTACTCGAGGACGAGCAGGAATTAAGCTTGGGGATGCTGATACGTCTCCGCCATATCTATAATTTTTTATTGTTCCATGCCAATATTATTCAACTTTCATATACTTTTTGGCAACTTTTTATATTATTTTTGGGACTAACATATTGATCCAGTGCCCAGTGCCAGTTCCTGTCTGTTGCATGTTTTTGGTTTCGAAGAATATCCATATCAAGCGGAGTCCAAACGGGATAAAAACGGACGAAGCTTATTTTTGGAAAATATGGAAAATTTGGAAGGAAAATCAATGCGAACCAGTGCCCGAGGTGGTCACGAGGCAGGCCCCCCCTTAGGGTGCGCCCCCTACCCTTGTGAGCCCACCGTAAGGTGGTTGACGCTCTTCTTTTGCCGCAAGAAAGCTAATATTCGGAAAAAAATCACAGCGAAGGTTTCAGGCCAATCGGAGTTACGGATATCCATATATACACGAAACGGTGAAACAGAGCCAGAAGAGAACGCAGAACCAGAGAGAGATAGAGATATAGATCCAATCTCGGAGGGGCTCTCGCCCCTCCCACGCCATGGGAGCCAAGGACCAGAGGGGAAACCCTTCTCCCATATAGGGAGGAGGTCAAGGAAGAATAAAAAGGGGGCCCCTCTCCCCCTTGCTTCCGGTGGCGCCGGAGCGCTGCCGGGGCCATCACCATCACCGCCATCTTCACCAACAACTTCACCGCCATCATCACCAACTCTTCCCCCCTCTATGCAGCGGTGTAACCTCTCTCTTACCCGTTGTAATCTCTACTTAAACATGGTGCTCAACGCTATATATTATTTCCCAATGATGTATGGCTATCCTATGATGTTTGAGTAGATCTGTTTTGTCCTAATGGCTATTTGATGATCATGATTGGTTTGAGTTGTATGTTTTATTATTGGTGTTGTCCTATGGTGCTCTCCGTGTCGCGCAAGCGTGAGGGATTCCCGCTGTAGGGTTTGCAATATGCTTATGATTTGCTTATGGTGGGTGGCGTGAGTGATAGAAGCACAAACCTGAGTAAGTAGGTTGTTTGCGTATGGGATAAAGGGGACTTGATACTTTAATGCTATGGTTGGGTTTTACCTTAATGAATCTTTAGTAGTTGCGGATGCTTGCTAGAGTTCCAATCATAAGTGCATATGATCCAAGTAGAGAAAGTATGTTAGCTTATGCCTCTCCCTCAAATAAAATTGCAATAATGATTACCGTTCTAGTTATCGATTGCCTCGGGACAAATAACCTTCTTGTTGACAAAAGCTCTCTACTAAAACTAATTTAGTTGTGTCTTCATCTAAACAGCCCCTAGCTTTTATGTACGTGCTCTTTACTTTCTTGCAAGCCTATCCAAAAACACTTACAAAGTACTTCTAGTTTCATACTTGTTCTAGGTAAAGCGAACGTTAAGCGTGCGTAGAGTTGTATCGGTGGTCGATAGGACTTGAGGGAATATTTGTTCTACCTTTAGCTCCTCATTGGATTCGGCACTCTTACTTATCGAAAGAGGCTACAATTGATTCCCTATACTTGTGGGTTATCATTATTCTATCGACCATTTGTTTCGTCTTGCTTGCAAAGCTGAACAGGAAATAAAACGACGTGCTTCCCACAAGGAGAACAAGCGAACAGTGCACATATCAACTATTGATACAGATGTTTGTTCAACTACTAGGCGTACTATGACAACCACATCCGTTGTTGCGAGGACTACATCATCACCATGTGACACATCACCACCGAGAGTTCCTACATCATCTGAATTGATTATAAGAAAGGTAATGACAAAGGTACAGATTTTCCACTTTCGCATGAGAATGATGCATGCCTAGTTAACTTGAATACATCATGTGTTGAGTCACCTATTTATTTGAGCACACCACCTATTTTAGAGAATCATGTTACTGTCATGAATGCGTCATGTGATCAAACAACTGAAATACCAACAATTTTGAGTGCACCCATTGAATTAACTGTTGATGCAAAAGAAACAATGTTTAATCATTTTTATATGACCTCTAATCTTGGTGATGATTCTGTGACCAATGACTTATTGCATGTTTGCTTATTTAAGCATGTTGTGGCATGTAAATTTGGTGCAAGTAAGGTTTATTCACCAATGTTGGGATGGTTTAATGATGAACATTGTCAACCTTTTGAAATGAATAAGAGCTTCACTTATATATGCAAACTAAGTTGCAATATTTTCATGCCTTCTACTTCTTGTGATAATATTTTGGCTTCAGATTTTATGAACTATGAGACTTACTCCTGTATACATGTGTCATATGTGCAAAAACTAAGGGAGGTAAAAATGGATGACATATACATATACAATATGTACACATTGTCTCTTTTGTTAGCCACATTTGAGATTAAGCAACGCCGAGGACGGCTTTATTTTAAAGAAGGGGAGGATGATGAGGACATGACTACCTTGGATACGACCAAAAATATTGCATACATGTATATTTGTGAGGTGATTTCTAATGCAAACTATGCAATAATTTATTTATGTCATCCAGGACAAAGATACTTCACAAACTTTTGTGTCATGTTTAATTGCAGGTGTATGGGACGTTTTTACAATCCACATATGAAGATAAGGGGAAAAAGAAGTTTAGGTGTTGTTGAAAAAGTCTTCTCACGTCACTTTTGGGCCAAGAGAAGATAGAGTCCAAGTCTCTCATGTTCTAGATTCAAATTCGGACTACACAAACATACCTGACTCAAAACGCCAATAACTATTTCATACGGACTCCGAATTGGGTGATTTTTTTGGAAAGTAAATTTCATGCTTTTTCCAACCTAATTGGATTCACCTTAAAATTCGTCTAGAGCGTTGAGTTATCGACGAAACAATCTGACGCTGCAGCAGAATCCGAGTCAAACTATAAGTCCAAAGGTGTTGCATTCTACTTCTTAAGCATGCGTTGGTTTTCCCTCAAAGAGGAAAGGGTGATACAGCAAAGTAGCATAAGTATTTCCCGCAGTTTTTTAGAACAAGCTATCAATCCAGTAGGAGACTACATGCAAGTCGCCTAGTACATGCACAAACAATCAAGAACCTTGCAACCAACGCGATAAAGGGGTTGGCAATCCTTCACGGCCACTTGCAAAGTGAGATCTGATAAAGATAATAAGATAAACATTTTTGGTATTTTTGTTATATAGATTGGAAAATAAAGATTGCAAAATAAAATAAATATTAAACTAGAATTATAGATCAGAAACTTATATGATGTAAAGTAGACCCGGGGCCATAGGTTTCACTAGTGGCTTCTCTCAAGATAGCATGTATTACGGTGGGTGAACAAATTACTGTTGAGCAATTGATAGAAAAGCGCATAGTTATGATGATATCTAAGGCAATGATCATGAATATAGGCATCACGTTCGTGTCAGTAGACCGAAACGATTCTGCATCTACTACTGTTACTCCACACATCGACCGCTATCCAGCATGCATCTAGAGTATTAAGTTCATAAGAACAGAGTAACGCATTAAGATGACATGATGTAGAGGATAAACTCAAGCAGTATGATATAAACCCCATATTTTTATCCTCAATGGCAACAATACAATACGTGCCTTGCTGCCCCTGCTATCACTGGGAAAGGACGCCGCAAGATTGAACCCAAAGCTAAGCACTTCTCCCATTGCAAGAAAGATCAATCTAGTAGGCAAAACTAAACCGATAATTCGAAGAGACTTGCAAAGATATCAAATCATGCATATAAGAATTCGGAGAAAAACCAAATAATATTCATAGATAATCAAATTCATAAACTCACAATTCATCGGGTCTCGGCAAACACACGCAAAAGAGTATTACATCGAATAGATCTCCAAGAACATCGAGGAGAACTTTGTATTGAGAACCAAAGAGAGAGGAGAAGCCATCTAGCTAATTGTTGGGGAACGTAGTAATTTCCAAAAAATTCCTATGCAATGCAAGATCAGGGTGATGCATAGCAACGAGAGAGAAGAGTATCGTCCACGTACCCTCGTAGACCGTAAGTGGAAGAGTTATGAGAACGCGGTTCATGTAGTCGAACGTCTTCACGATACGACCGATCCAAGTACCGAACGCATGGCACCTCCGAGTTCAGCACACGTTCAGCTCGATGACGTCCCACGAACTCCGATCTAGCAGAGCTTCAGAGGAGAGCGATATGTCTCCAACGTATCTATAATTTTTGATTGCTCCATGCTATATTATCTTCTGTTTTGGATGTTTATGGGCTTTATTATACACTTTTATATTATTTTTGGGACTAACCTATTAACCCAGAGCCCAGTGCCAGTTTCTGTTTTTCCTTGTTTTAGAGTATCGCAGAAAAGGAAAATCAAACGGAGTCCAAGTGACCTGAAACTTCATGGAACTTATTTTTGGAAGGAAAGCAACCCGAGAGACTTGGAGTCCACGTCAAGGAAGCTTCGAGGAAGCCACGAGGTAGGGGGCACGCCCTCCACCCTCGTGGCTCCCCCGATGCACTTCTTCCACCTATATATCTCCATATACCCTAAAACGATCGGAGAGCACAATAGATCGGGAGTTCCGCCGCCAGAAGCCTCCGTAGCCACCGAAAACCAATCTAGACCCGTTTTGGCACCCTGCCGGAGGGGGCAATCCCTCTCCGGTGGCCATCTTCATCATCTCGGTGCTCTCCATGACGAGGTGGGAGTAGTTCTCCCTCAGGGTTGAGGGTATGTACCAGTAGCTATGTGTTTCATCTCTCTCTCGTGTTCTTGATTTGGCACGATCTTGATGTATCACGAGCTTTGCTATTATATTTGGATCCTATGATGTTTTCTCCCCCCTCTACTCTCTTGTAATGGATTGAGTTTCCCCTTTGAAGTTATCTTATTGGATTGAGTCTTTAAAGATTTTAGAACACTTGATGTATGTCTTGCCGTGCGTATCTGTGGTGACAATGGGATATCACGTGATTCACTTGATGTATGTTTTGGTGATCAACTTGCGGGTTCCGCCCATGAACCTATGCATAGGGGTTGGCACATGTTTTCGTCGTGATTCTTCGGTAGGAACTTTGGGGCATTCTTTGAGGTTCTATGTGTTGGTTGAATAGTTGAATCTGAGATTGTGTGATGCATATCGTATAATCATACCCATGGATACTTGAGGTGACATTGGAGTATCTAGGTGACATTAGGGTTTTGGTTGATTTGTGTCTTAAGGTGTTATTCTAGTACGAACTCTAGGGCTGTTTGTGACACTTATAGGAATAGCCCAACGGATTGATTGGAAAGAATAACTTCGAGGTTGTTTCATACCCTACCATAATCTCTTCGTTTGTTCTCCGCTATTAGTGACTTTGAAGTGACTCTTTGTTGCATGTTGAGGGATAGTTATGTGATCCAATTATGTTATTATTGTTGAGAGAACTTGCACTAGTGAAAGTATGAACCCTAGGCCTTGTTTCCTAGCATTGCAATACCATTTGTGCTCACTTTTATCATTAGTTACCTTGCTGTTTTTATATTTTCAGATTACAAATACCCATATCTACTATCCATATACCACTTGTATCACCATCTCTTTGCCGAACTAGTGCACCTATACAATTTACCATTGTATTGGGTGTGTTGGGGACACAAGAGACTCTTTGTTATTTGGTTGCAGGGTTGCTTGAGAGAGACCATCTTCATCCAACGCCTCCTACGGATTGATAAACCTTAGGTCATCCACTTGAGGGAAATTTGCTACTGTCCTACAAACCTCTGTACTTGGAGGCCCAACAACGTCTACAAGAAGAAGGTTGTGTAGTAGACATCAATCTCTTTTCTGGCGCCGTTGCCAGGGAGGTGAGTGCTTGAAGGTATATCTTTAGATCTTGCAATCAAGTCTTTTAGTTTCTTGTTTTATCACTAGTTTAGTTTATAAAATAAAATTACAAAAAAATATGGAATTGAGTTTGTCTCACACGCTTCATCTTTTTAATATCTTTCGTGAGTATGATGGGAAGGAAAATTGTGCCAAAGTGTTAGAAGAAGAATGCATTAAAATGTTTGGCGTTAAATCTTTGAATGATGAGCATGATTGCAATGTTGTTAGTATGAACTCCTTGAATATCCATGGTACTAATGATGATTGCACTAGTTATGATGAAAATGTCTCCTATAAACAAGTCAATTTTTGTGGAGTGCATTGGGTTTATAAGTACACACCAAATAGGGAAGATAGATATTGCATGAGGCATAAGTACTTAGAAACTAAATTGTTGCAAGAAAGGCTAGTTGATTGTGCTGAAAATTTAAATTTTCTTGGCCGTACTTGTGGACTTTGCAATGAAAGTGGTCATTTAGCTATCCGATGCAAATTGTTTCATGATCTAATCGTGTCCAAAAATTGTGATGACTTGATTTCCCTTGCACATTATAATGAATTTAGTTTGCTTATGGGCTACGAACAAATCAAACGTATAACTAACTATCTTCCAGTATTTGCCCGTGATAAACTTCTTGGCTTTGATCTAGAGGAAATTTATATGTATTGTGCGGTGAATTGTGTTGAAAATCCTTATATTGCCAACTACATAAAGAAAAGAAAACAAATAGAAGATGAAGAGAATACTAATGAAAGGGAAGAGACTTCCCAATATCCTCCTATTATTTCTTATGATGAATCAGGTAACAAGGAGGAGCCTCCTATTCAACCAATCTCATTAATAAGGAGCTCCTAAAAGAGGATTGAACCCACACATGATGTGGTGAAGAAGAAGAAAAGTAAAAGAAAGAGAGGTAAAAAGATATCTCTCTCAAATAATGCTGCTCCTATTACTATTGTGCCTTATGAAAATATAATTGTGGAATATAATGATACTTCTTATGATCTTGAAAATCTTTTTTGCACTTGCTTGGAAGAATATGATAATTGCTATACTATTGGTGCTATCCATACTATTGATGATGAAAGTGATTATGCTTATGATATGAAAAGGCCCAAGCTTGGGGATGCTATGTTTGATGAAGGTGATGTTTTGAGAATATATTTGCTGCAATTAATGTTTTCCCCAAGCTTTGGGATGCTACGTTTAATGAAGATGATATTTTTAGTCTCCCAAGTTTTGATATGCAAATTTATAATGATGATAGCATGCCTCCTACTTATGATGATTATTGTGATGATACTTATGCTATAAAAAGTAGTGATTATATTTATAAAACTTGTCATGATTATGGTTACCCCTTTTCTGAACATTACTCTTTTAATGTGGAAACAATTTTTAGTATTCGAGTTTCTTATGATACTCCCACTATTCCGAATGAGAAGAATTTTGCTTATGTAGAGAGTAATAAAATTTCTATGCTTGTAGATCATGAAAAGAATGCTTTAGGTGCTGGTTATATTGTTGAATTCATTCATGATGCTACTGAAAGTTATTATGAGGGATGAATATATGCTTGTAGGAATTGCAACAATATCAAGTTTCCTCTCTATGTGCTTAAAGTTTTGAAGTTATGGTTGTTTTACCTTCCTATGCAAGTTGATTCTTGTTCCCACAAGTTGTTTTCTCACAAAACCCCTATGCATAGGAAGTGGGTTAGACTTAAATGTGCTAGTCATATTCTTCATGATGCTCTCTTTATGTTTCAATTCTTATCCTTTATGTGAGCATCATTGAAATCATCATGCCTAGCTAGGGGTGTTAAACGATTGCGCTTGTTGGGAGGCAACCCAACTTCATTTTTGTTCCTTGCCTTTTGCTCCTGTTTAGTAATAAATAATTTATCTAGCCTCTGTTATTATTGAGTTTTTATGTTCTAGTTAGTGTTTGTGCCAAGTAGAACCGTTGGGAGCACTTGGGGAAAGTCTTGTTGATCTTGCTGTAAAAAACAGAAACTTTAGCGCTCACGAGAATTGCTGCCATTTTTATTTGGAGAGTTCTATTTAGTTAATTCGTTCTGCAGATGATTAATAGATAAATCCTCAGGCCCACCAATTTATTTGAGAATTTTACGAGTTCCAGAAGTGGCCGAAACCTACAGATTACTACAGACTGTTCTGTTTTTGATAGATTCTGTTTTTCGTGTGTTGTTTGCTTATTTTGATGAATCTATGGCTAGTAAAAGTGTTTAAAAACCATAGATAAGTTGGAATACAGTAGGTTTAACACCAATATAAATAAAGAATGAGTTCATTACAGTACCTTTAAGTGGTGTTTTGTTTTCTTTCGCTAACGGAGCTTACGAGTTTTCTGTTAAGTTTTGTGTTGTGAAGTTTTCAAGTTTTGGGTAAAGATTCGATGGACTATGGAATAAGGAGTGGTAAGAGACTAAGCTTGGGGATGCCCAAGGCACCCCAAGGTAATATTCAAGGACAAACAAGAGCCTAAGCTTGGGGATGCCCCGGATGGCATCCCCTCTTTCGTCTTCGTCCATCGGTAACTTTACTTGGAGCTATATTTTTATTCGCCACATGATATGTGTTTTGCTTGGAGCGTCAATTTACTTTATTTTGTTTTGCTTGCTGTCTGAATAAAATACCAAGAGCTGAAATTATTAAATGTTAGATAGTCTTCACATAGTTGCATAATTATTCGACTACTCATTGATCTTCACTTATATCTTTCGGAGTAGTTTGTCATTTGCTCTAGTGCTTCACTTATATCTTTTTAGAGCATGATGGTGGTTTTATTTTGAATAAATAGATGAATTCTCGTGCTTCACTTATATTATTTCGAGAGTCTTAAATAGCATGGTAATTTGCTTAAATAATCCTAATATGCTAGGTATTCAAGATTAGTAAAAAAAATCTTATGAGTGTTTTGAATACTAAGAGAAGTTTGATGCTTGATGATTGTTTTGAGATATGGAGGTAATAAAATCAAAGTCGTGCTAGTTGAGTAGTTGTGAATTTGAGGAATACTTGTGTTGAAGTTTGCAAGTCCCGTAGCATGCACGTATGGTAAACATTGTGTAACAAATTTGAAACATGAGGTGTTCATTGGTTGTCTTCCTTATGAGTGGCGGTCGGGGCCGAGCGATGGTCTTTTCCTACGAATCTATCCCCCTAGGAGCATGCGCGTAGTGCTTGATTTTTGATGACTTGTAGATTTTTTCAATAAGTATGTGAGTTCTTTATGACTAATGTTGAGTCCATGGATTATATGCACTCTCACCCTTCCATCATTGCTAGCCTCTTCGGTACCATGCATTGCCCTTTCTCACATTGAGAGTTGGTGCAAACTTTGCCGGTGCATCCAAACTCCGTGATATGATACACTCTTTCACACATAAACCTCCTTATATCTTCCTCAAAACAGCCACCATACCTACCTATTATGGCATTTCCATAGTCATTCCGAGATATATTGCCATGCAACTTTCCACCGTTCCGTTTATTATGACACACATCATCATTGTCATATTGCTTTGCATGATCATGTAGTTGACATCGTATTTGTGGCAAAGCCACCATTCATAATTTTCATACACGTCACTCTTGATTCATTGCATATCCCGGTACACCGCCGGAGGCATTCATATAGAGTCATACTTTGTTCTAGTATCGAATTGTAATCATTGAGTTGTAAATAAATAGAAGTGTGATGATCATCATTAATAGAGCATTGTCCCCAAAAAAAGAAAGGCCAAAAAAAAGAAAGGCCAAATAAATAAAAAAACTAAAAAATAAATAAAAATAAAAGGGACAATGCTACTATCCTTTTTTCCACACTTGTGCTTCAAAGTAGCACCATGATCTTCATGATAGAGAGTCTCTTGTTTAGTCACTTTCATATACTAGTGGGAATTTTTCATTATAGAACTTGGCTTGTATATTCCAACAATGGGCCTCCTCAAGTGCCCTAGGTCTTCGTGAGCAACCAAGTTGGATGCACACCCACTTAGTTTCTTTTGTTGAGCTTTCATACATTTATAGCTCTAGTGCATCTGTTGCATGGCAATCCATACTCCTTGCATTGACATCAATTGATGGGCATCTCCCTAGCCCATTGATTAGCCGCGTCGATGTGAGACTTTCTCCTTTTTGTCTTCTCCACATAACCCCCTCATTATATTCTACTCCACCCATAGTGCTATATCCATGGCTCGCGCTCATGTATTGCGTGAAGGTTTATAACGTTTGAGATTACTAAAGTATGAAACAATTGCTTGGCTTGTCATCGGGGTTGTGCATGATGAGAGCATTCTTGTGTGACGAAAATGGAGCATGACTAAACTATATGATTATGTAGGGATAAACTTTCTTTGGCCATGTTATTTTGCGAGGACATAATTGCTTAGTTAGTATGCTTGAAGTATTATTAGTTTTATGTCAATATGAAATTTTATCTTGAATCTTTCGGATCTGAATATTCATGCCACAATTAAGAAAAATTACAGCGAAATTATGCCAAGTAGCACTCCGCATCAAAAATTCTGTTTTTATCATTTACCTACTCGAGGACGAGCAAGAATTAAGCTTGGGGATGCTGATACGTCTCCAACGTATCTATAATTTTTGATTGCTCCATGCTATTATATTATCTTCTGTTTTGGATGTTTATGGGCTTTATTATACACTTTTATATTATTTTTGGGACTAACCTATTAACCTAGAGGCTAGTGCCAGTTTCTGTTTTTTCCTTGTTTTAGAGTATCGCAGAAAAGGAAAATCAAACAGAGTCCAATTGACCTGAAACTTCACCGAACTTATTTTTGGAAGGAAAGTAACCCGGGAGACTTGGAGTCCATGTCAAGGAAGCTTCGAGGAAGCCACGAGGTAGGGGGCGCACCCACACCCCTAGGCGCGCCCTCCACCCTTGTGGGCCCCTCGTGGCTCCCCCGACGCACTTCTTCCGCCTATATATATCTCCATATACCCTAAAACGATCGAGGAGCACAATAGATCGGGAGTTCCGCCGCCAGAAGCCTCCGTAGCCACCGAAAACCAATCTGGACCCGTTCCGGCACCCTGCCGGAGGGGGCAATCCCTCTCCGGTGGCCATCTTCATCATCCCGGTGCTCTCCATGACGAGGAGGGAGTAGTTCTCCCTCGGGGCTGAGGGTATGTACCAGTAGCTATGTGTTTGATCTCTCTCTCGTGTTCTTGATTTGGCACGATCTTGATGTATCGCGAGCTTTACTATTATATTTGGATCCTATGATGTTTTCTCCCCCCTCTACTCTCTTGTAATGGATTGAGTTTCCCCTTTGAAGTTATCTTATTGGATTGAGTCTTTAAAGATTTGAGAACACTTGATGTATGTCTTGCCGTGCGTATCTGTGGTCACAATGGGATATCACGTGATTCACTTGATGTATGTTTTGGTGATCAACTTGCGGGTTCCTCCCATGAACCTATGCATAGGGTTGGCACATGTTTTCATCGTGATTCTCTGGTAGGAACTTTGGGGCACTCTTTGAGGTTCTATGTGTTTGTTGAATAGATGAATCTGAGATTGTGTGATGCATATCGTATAATCATACCCACGGATATTTGAGGTGACATTGGAGTATCTAGGTGACTTTAGTGTTTTGGTCGATTTGTGTCTTAAGGTGTTATTCTAGTACGAACTCTAGGGATGTTTGTGACACTTATAGGAATAGCCCAACGGATTGATTGGAAAGAATAACTTTGAGGTGGTTTCGTACCCTACCATAATCTCTTCGTTTGTTCTCCGCTATTAGTGACTTTGGAGTGACTCTTTGTTGCATGTTGAGGGATAGTTATGTGATCCAATTATGTTATTATTGTTGAGAGAACTTGCACTAGTGAAAGTATGAACCCTAGGCCTTGTTTCCTAGCATTGCAATACCGTTTGTGCTCACTTTTATCATTAGTTACCTTGCTGTTTCTATATTTTCAGATTACAAATACCCATATCTACTATCCATATACCACTTGTATCACCATCTCTTCGCCGAACTAGTGCACCTATACAATTTACCGTTGTATTGGGTGTGTTGGGGACACAAGAGACTCTTTGTTATTTGGTTGCAGGGTTGCTTGAGAGAGACCATCTTCATCCTACGCCTCCTCTGGATTGATAAACCTTAGGTCATCCACTTGAGGGAAATTTACTACTGTCCTACAAACACTGCACTTGGAGGCCCAACAACGTCTACAAGAAGAAGGTTGTGTAGTAGACATCAGAGAGTTCTGTCGGCACGACAGCGTGATGACGATGATGATGTTGCTACCGATGTAGGGCTTCGCCTAAGAACCTCTACGATATGATCGAGGTGGATTATGGTGGAGGGGGCACCGCACACGGCTTGGAACAATCAACTTGTGTGTCCTAGGGTGCCCCCTGACCCCGTATATAAAGGAGTGGAGGAGGGGGAGGGCCGGCCCTCTACTATGGCGTGCCCTGGGGAGTCCTACTCCCACCGGGAGTAGGATTCCCCCCTTCCATGTAGTAGAAGTAGGGGAGAAGGAAATGGAAAAGAGAAGAGAAGGAAGGAGGGGGCGCAGCCCCTCCCCCTAGTCCAATTCGGACTAAGCCTTGGGGGTCGCAGCCTCTCCTCTCTCTTTCCCCTAAAGCCCAATAAGGCCTATGTTGGAAATATGCCCTAGAGGCAATAATAAAATGGTTATTATTATATTTCCTTGTTCATGATAATTGTGTATTGTTCATGCTATAATTGTGTTATCCGGAAATTGTAATACATGTGTGAATACATAGACCACAACATGTCCCTAGTGAGCCTCTAGTTGACTAGCTCGTTGATCAATAGATGGTTACGGTTTCCTAACCATGGACATTGGATGTCATTGATAACGGGATCACATCATTAGGAGAATGATGTGATGGACAAGACCCAATCCTAAGCATAGCACAAGATCGTGTAGTTCGTCTGCTAAAGCTTTTCTAATGTCAAGTATCTTTTTCCTTAGACCATGAGATTGTGCAACTCCCGGATACCGTAGGAGTACTTTGGGTGTGCCAAACATCACAACGTAACTGGGTTGCTATAAAGGTACACTGCGGGTATCCCCGAAAGTATGTGTTGGGTTGGCACGAATCGAGACTGGGATTTGTCACTCCGTATGACGGAGAGGTATCTCTGGGCCCACTCGGTAGGACATCATTATAATGAGCTTAGTGTGATCAAGGAGTTGATCACGGGATGATGTGTTACAGAACGAGTAAAGAGATTTGCCGTAACGAGATTGAACAAGGTATCAGTATACCGACGATCGAATCTCGGGCAAGTGCAATACTGGTAGAAAAAGGGAATCGTATACGGGATTGATTGAATCCTTGACATCGTGGTTCATCCGATGGGATCATCATGGAGCATGTGGGATCCAACATGGGTATCCAGATCCCGCTGTTGGCTATTGGCCGGAGAAATGTCTCAGTCATATCTGCATGCCTCCCGAACCTGTAGGGTCTGCACACTTAAGGTTCGATGATGCTAGGGTTATAGGGAATAGATGTACGTGGTTACCGAATGTTGTTAGGAGTCCCGGATGAGATCCCAGACGTCACGAGGAGTTCTGGAATGGTCCGGAGGTAAAGATTTATATATGGGAAGTCCAGTTTCAGTCACCTGAAAGGTTTCGGGGTTTATCGGTATTGTACTGGGACCACCGAAGAAGTTTCGGGGGTCTACCGGGAGGGTCCACCTGCCCCGAAGGACCTAATGGGCTGTAGTTGGGTGGGAACCAGCCCCTTAGTGGGCTGGTGCGCCCCCAAGGGCCCAAGGCGCCTAGGGTTGGAAACCCTAGGGGGCCGCTGCCCCCCCCCCTAGTTGGAAACCCTAAGGGGGCCGCTGCCC
>NC_041390.1:396407570-396417419 GCF_002162155.2 Triticum dicoccoides | reverse complement strand
TGGGGGTGGGAGGGCAACCGCACCCCTTCTCCTGGCGCAGCCCTACCCCTCTCCCTCCTCGTCTCTCGCAGTGCTTGGCGAAGCCCTGCTGGAGTGCCACGCTCCTCCACCACCACCACGCCGTCATGCTGCTGCTGGACGGAGTCTTCCCCAACCTCTCCCTCTCTCCTTGCCGGATCAAGGTGCGGGAGACATCACCGGGCTGCACGTGTGTTGAACGCGGAGGCACCGTTGTTTGGTGCTTCGATCGGAATCGGCCGCGATCTGAATTGCTTCGTGTATGACTCCACCGACCGCGTTCTTGCAACGCTTCCGCATCGCGATCTTCAAAGGTATGAAGATGCACTCCCCTCTCATTGCTAGTAAACTCCATAGATTGATCTTGGTGATGCATAGAAAATTTTTAATTTCTGCAACGATCCCCAACAGCCTATATACTCCCCAGCGAATTCCCGTAACTCTCCGGTACTCCGAAAAATACTGAATCACTCGGAACCTTTCCGATGTCCGAATATAGTCATCCAATATATTGATCTTTACGTCTCGACCATTTCGAGACTCCTCGTCATGTCCTCGATCTCATCCGAGACTCCAAACTACCTTCGGTGCATCAAATCACATAAACTCATAATACCGATCGTCACTGAACGCTAAGCGTGCGGACCCTACGGGTTCGAGAACTATGTGGACATGACCGAGACACATCTCCGGTTAATAACCAATAGCTGAACCTGGATGTTCATATTGGCTCCTACATATTCTACGAAGATCTTTATCGATCAAACCGCATAACAACATACGTTGTTCCCTTTGTCATCGGTATGTTACTTGCCCGAGATTCGATCGTAGGTATCTCAATACCTAGCTCAATCTCGTTACCGTAAAGTCTCTTTACTCGTTCCATAATACATCATCCCGCAACTAACTCATTAGTTGCATTGCTTGCAAGGCTTATAGTGATGTGCATTACCGAGAGGGCCCAGAGATACCTCTCCGATAATCGGAGTGACAAATCCTAATCTCGATCTATGCCAACTCAACAAGTACCATTGGAGACACCTGTAGAGCACCTTTATAATCACCCAGTTACTTTGTGACGTTTGGTAACTAACAAAGTGTTCCTCCGGTAATCGGGAGTTGCATAATCTCATAGTTATAGGAACATGTATAAGTTATGAAGAAAGCAATAGCAACAAATTAAACGCTCATCGTGCTAAGCTAACGGATGGGTCAAGTCAATCACATCATTCTCTAATGATGTGATCCCGTTCATCAAATGACAACTCTTGTCCATGGCTAGGAAACTTAACCATCTTTGATTAACGAGCTAGTCAAGTAGAGGCATACTAGTGACACTCTGTTTGTCTATGTATTCACACATGTACTAAGTTTCCGGTTAATACAATTCTAGCATGAATAATAAACATTTATCATGATATAAGGAAATAAATAATAACTTTATTATTGCCTCTAGGGCATATTTCCTTCAGTCTCCCACTTGCACTAGAGTCAATAATCTGGTTCACATATCCATGTTACTAATACCCAAAGGGTTTACTAGAGTCAATAATCTAGTTCACATCGCTATGTGATTAATACCCAAAGAGTGATCATGTTTTGCTTGTGAGAGAAGTTTAGTCTATGACTCTGCAACATTCAGATCCGTATGTATTTCGCAAATTTCTATGTCTACAATGCTCTGCACGGAGCTACTCTAGCTAATTGCTCCCACTTTCAATATGTATCCAGATCGAGACTTAGAGTCATCTAGATCGATGTAAAAAGCTTGCATCGACGTAACTCTTTACGATGAACTCTTTGATCACCTCCATAACCGAGAAATATTTCCTTAGTCCTCTAAGGATAATTTTGACCGTTGTCCAGTGATCTACTCCTAGATCACTATAGTACTCCCTTGCCAGAAAAATGCTAAGGTATACAATAGGACTGGTAAATAGCATAGCATACTTTATAGAACCTATGACAAAGGCATAGGGAATGACTTTTCATTCTCTTTCTATTTTCTGCAGTGGTCGGATTTTGCGTCTTTACTCAACTTCACACCTTGCAACACAGGAAATAACTCCTTCTTTGACTGCTCCATTTTGAACTATTTCAAAATGTTATCAAGGTATGTACTCATTGAAAAAACTTATCAAGCGTCTTGATCTATCTCTATAGATCTTGATGCTCAATGTGTAAGCAACTTCATCAAGGTCTTTCTTTGAAAAACTCTTTTCAAACACTCCTTTATGATTTCCAGAAAATTCTACATTATTTCTGATCAACAATATGTCATTCACATATACTTATTAGAAATGTTGTAGTGCTCCCACTCACTTTCTTGTAAATACCGGCTTCACCGCAAGTCTGTATAAAACCATATGCTTTGATCACTTTATCAAAGCATATATTCCAACTCCGAGATGCTTGCACCAGTCCATATATGGATCACTGGAGCTTGCTCACTTTGTTAGCACCTTTAGGATCGACAAAATCTTCTGGTTGCATCATATACAATTCTTCTTTAAGAAATCCATTAAGGAATACAGTTTTGACATCCATTTGCCAGATTTCAAAAAATGCGGCAACTGCTAACATGATTCGGACAGACTTTTAAGCATCGATACGAGTGAGAAAATCTCATCGTAGTCAACACCTTAAACTTGTCGAAAACATTTTGTGACAATTCGAGCTTTGTAGATAGTAACACTACTATCAGCGTCTGTCTTCCTCTTGAAGATCCATTTCTTCTTAATGACTCATCGATCATCGGGGAAGTCAATCAAAGTCCATACTTTGTTCTTATACATGGATCCCATCTCAGATTTCATGGCCTCAAGCCATTTCGCGGAATCTGGGCTCATCATCGCTTCCCCATAGTTCGTAGGTTTGTCATGGTCTAGTAACATGACTTCCAGAAAGGATTACCGTATCGCTCTGGTGCGGACCATACTCTGGTTGTCCTAAGAGGTTTGGTAGTAACTTGATCTGAAGTTTCATGATCATCATCATTAGCTTCCTCACTAATTGGTGTAGAGATCAATAGAACTGATTTCTATGATGAACTACTTTCCAATTTGGGAGAAGGTACAATTACCTCATCAAGTTCTACATTCCTCCCACTCACTTCTTTCGAGAGAAACTCCTTCTCTAGAAAGGATCCACTTTTAGCAACGAAGATCTTACCTTTGGATTTGTGATAGAAGGTGTACCCAAGAGTTTCCTTTGGGTATTCTATGAAGACACATTTCTCTGATTTGGGTTCGAACTTATCAGGTTGAAACTTTTTCACATAAGCATCACAGCCCCAAATTTTAAGAAATGATAGCTTAGGTTTCTAGCCAAACCACAGTTCATATGGTGTCATCTCAAAGGATTTAGATGGTGCCCTATTTAACGTGAATGCAGTTGTCTCTAATGCATAACCCCAACATGATAGTGATAAATCGGTAAGAGACATCATAGATCGCACCATATCTAATAAAGTACGGTTATGACGTTCGGATACACCATTATGTCATGGTGTTCCAGGTGGCGTGATTTGTGAAACTATTCTGCATTGTTTCAAATGAAGATCAAACTCGTAACTCAAATATTCTCCTCCACGATCAGATCATAGAAACTTTATTTTCTTGTTACGATAATTTTCCACTTCACTCTGAAATTCTTTGAACTTTTCAAATGTTTCAGACTTATGTTTCATCAAGTAGATATACCCATATCTTCTCAAATCATCTGTGAAGGTCAGAAAATAACGATACCCGCCGCGAGTCTCAACACTCATCGGACCGCATACATCAGTATGTATTATTTCCAATAAGTCAGTTGCTCGCTCCATTGTTCCGGAGAACGAAGTCTTAGTCATCTTGCCCATGAGGCATGGTTCGCAAGCATCAAGTGATTCATAATCAAGTGATTCCAAAAATCCATCAGCATGGAGTTTCTTCATGCGCTTTATACCAATATGACCTAAACGGCAGTGCCACAAATAAGTTGCACTATCATTATTAACATTGCATCTTTTGGCTTCAATATTATGAATATGTGTATCACTATGATCGAGATTCAATAAACCATGTATGACCGTAGAAGGTTTTCTTCATGTAAATAGAACAACAATTATTCTTTGACTTAAATGAATAACCGTATTGCAATAAACATGATCCAATCATATTCATGCTTAACGCAAACACCAAATAACATTTGTTTTAGGTTCAACACTAATCCTGAAAGTATAGGGAGTGTGCGATGATGATCATATCAATTTTGGAACCACTTCCAAAACACATCGTCACTTCACCCTTAACTAGTCTCTGTTCATTCTGCAACTCCCGTTTCGAGTTACTAATCTGAGCAACTGAACTAGTATAAAATACTGAGGGGTTGCTATAAACACTAGTAAAGTACACATCAATAACATGTATATCAAATATACCTTTGTTCACTTTGCCATCCTTCTTATCGGCCAAATACTTGGGGCAGTTCTACTTCCAGTGACCAGTCCATTTGCAGTTGAAGCACTTAGTCTCAGGCTTAGGTCTAGACTTGGGCTTCTTCACTTGAGCAGCAACTTGCTTGCCGTTCTTCTTGAAGTTCCCCTTCTTCCCTTTGCCCTTTTCTTGAAACTAGTGGTCTTGCCAACCATAAACACTTGATGCTTTTCTTGATTTCTACCTTCGTCGATTTCTGTATCACGAAGAGCTTGGGAATCGTTTCCGTTATCCCTTGCATATTATAGTTCATCATGAAGTTCTAGTAACTTGGTGATAGTGACTAGAGAATTCTGTCAATCACTATCTTATCTGGAAGATTAACTCCCACTTGATTCAAGTGATTGTAGCACTCAGACATTCTGAGTACATGCTCACTAGCTGAGCTATTCTCCTCCATTTTGTAGGCAAAGTACTTGTCAAAGGTATCATACCTTTCGACATGGGCATGAGTCTGAAATACTAATTTCAACTCTTGGAACATCTTATATGCTCCATGGCATTCAAAACATTTTTGAAGTCCCGGTTCTAAGACGTAAAGCATGGTGCACTAAACTGTCAAGTAGTCATGATACCGAACTTTGCCAATCGTTCATAACGTCTGCATATGCTCCTGCAATAGGTCCGTCACCTAGCGGTGCATCAAGGACATAATTCTTCTATGCAGCAATGAGGATAATCCTCAGATCATGGATCCAATCCACATCATTGCGACTAACATCTTTCAATTTATTTTTCTCTAGGAACATATCAAAAATAAATGGGGAAACTATGTGCAAGCTATTGATCTACAACATAGATATGCAAATACTATCAGGACTAAGTTCATGATAAATTTAAGTCTAATTAATCATATTACTTAAGAACTCCCACATAGATAGACATCCCTCTAATCATCTAAGTGATCATGTGATCCATATCAGCTAAACCATGACCGATCATCACATGAAATGGAGTAGCTTTCAATGGTGAACATCATTATGTTGATCATATCTACTATATGATTCACGCTCGACCTTTCGGTCTCAGTGTTCCGAGGCCATATCCGCATATGCTAGGCTCTCAAGTTTAACCCGAGTATTTCTGCGTGTGCAAAACTGGCTTGCACCCGTGTATGTGAACGTAGATCTTATCACACCCGATCATCACGTGGTGTCTCGACACGACGAACTTTGGCAACGGTACATACTCAGGGAGAACACTTGTAACTTGAAATTTAGTGAGAGATCATCTTATAATGCTACCGTCAATCAAGCATAATAAGATGCATAAAGGATAAACATCACATGCAATCAATATAAGTGATATGATATGGCCATCATCATCTTGTGCTTGTGATCTCCATCTCCAAAGCATCGTAATGATCACCATCGTCACCGGCTTGACACCTTGATCTCCATCGAAGCATCGTTGTCTTCACGCCAACTATTGCCTCCACGACTATCGCCACCGCTTAGTAATAAAGTAAAGCAATTACATGGCGATTGAATTTCATACAATAAAGCGACAACCATATGGCTCCTGCCAGTTGCCGATAACTATGCTACAAAACATGATCATCTCATACAATAAAATTTAGCATCATGTCTTGAACATATCACATCACAACATGCCCTACAAAAACAAGTTAGACGTCCTCTATTTTGTTGTTGCAAGTTTTATGTGGCTGCTACGGGCTGAGCAAGAACCGTTCATACCTACGCATCAAAAACCACAACGCGGTATAGTGATTGCTTTTTGATCTTCAGAAAGAACCTTGTTCATTGAATCCAATTCAACTAAAGCTGGAGAAACAGACACCCACTAGCCACCTGTGTGCGAAGCACGTCGGTAGAACCAGTCTCGCGTAAGCATACGCGTAATGTCGGTCTGGGCCGCTTCATCCAACAATGTCGCTGAATCAAGAATCAACTAGTGACGGCAAGCAATATGTATATACCCACACCCACAACTTCTTTGTGTTCTACTCGTGCATATAATATCTACGCATAAACCTGGCTCTGATACCACTGTTGGGGAACGTAATAATTTTAAAAAAAATCCTACGCACACGCAAGATCATGGTGATGCATAGCAATGAGAGGGAAGAGTATCGTCCACATACCCTCGTAGACCGTAAGCGGAAGCATTATGAGAACGCGGTTGATGTAGTCGAACATCTTCACGATCCGACCGATCCAAGTACCGAACACACGGCACCTCCGAGTTCAGCACACGTTCAGCTCGATGACGTCCCATGAACTCCGATCTAGCAAAGCTTCACAGGAGAGTTCCGTCAGCACGACGGCGTGATAATGGTGATGATGTTGCTACCAACGCAGGGCTTCGCCTAAGCACCACTACGATGTGATCGAGGTGGATTATGGTGGAGGGGGCACCGCACACGGATTGGAACAATCAACTTGTCTGTCCTAGGGTGCCCCCTGCCCCCGTATATAAAGGAGTGGAGGAGGGGGAGGGCCGGCCCTCTACTATGGCGCGCCCTGGGGAGTCCTACTCCCATCGGGAGTAGGATTCCCCCCTTCCATGTAGTAGGAGTAGGAGAGAAGGAAAGGGAAAAGAGAAGAGAAGGAAGGAGGGGGCGTAGCCCCTCCCCCTAGTCCAATTCGGACTTGGGGGCGCAGCCTCTCCTCTCTCTTTCCCCTAAAGCCCAATAAGGCCCATATACTCCCCGACGAATTCCCGTAACTCTCTGGTACTCCGAAAAATACCCGAATCACTCGGAACCTTTCCGATGTCCAAATATAGTCGTCCAATATATCGATCTTTACGTCTCGACCATTTCGAGACTCCTCATCATGTCCCCGATCTCATCCGGGACTCCGAACTACCTTTGGTACATAAAATCACATAAACTCATAATACCGATCGTCACCGAACGTTAAGCGTGCGGACCCTACGGGTTCGAGAACTATGTAGACATGACCGAGACACGTCTCCGGTCAGTAACCAATAGCCGAACATGGATGTTCATATTGGCTCCTACATATTCTACGAAGATCTTTATTGGTCAAACCGCATAACAACATATGTTGTTCCCTTTGTCATCGGTATGTTACTTGCCCGAGATTCGATCGTCGGTATCTCAATACCTAGCTCAATCTCGTTACCGGCAAGTCTCTTTACTCGTTCCGTAATACATCATCCCGCAACTAACTCATTAGTTGCATTGCTTGCAAGGTTTATAGTGATGTGCATTACCGAGAGGGTCCAGAGATACCTCTCCAATAATCGGAGTGACAAATCCTAATCTCGATCTATGCCAACTCAACAAGTACCATTGGAGACACCTGTAGTGCACCTTTATAATCACCCAGTTACATTGTGACGTTTGGTAGCACACAAAGTGTTCCTCCGGTAATCGGGAGTTGTATAATCTCATAGTTATAGGAACATGTATAAGTTATGAAGAAAGCAATAGCAACAAACTAAACGATCATCGTGCTAAGGTAAAAGATGGGTCAAGTCAATTGCATCATTCTCTAATGATGTGATCCCGCTCATCAAATGACAACTCTTGTCCATGGCTAGGAAACTTAACCATCTTTGATTAACGAGCTAGTTAAGTAGAGGCATACTAGTGACACTCTGTTTGTCTATGTATTCACACATGTACTAAGTTTCCGGTTAATACAATTCTAGCATGAATAACAAACATTTGTCATGATATAAGGAAATAAATAATAACTTTATTATTGCTTCTAGGGCATATTTCCTTCACTAATAACTATGGACCCGAAGGCCTGTGGTAAACTACTCACACATCATCGGAGAGGCTATGGTGTTGATGTTGAAGCCCTCCGTGATCGGATCCCCCTCCAGCAGATCGCCGGAAAAGGCCCCAGATGGGATCTCACTGGTACATATGGTTGTGGCGGTGGAAAAGTGGTTTCGTGGCTCTCCTGGATGTTTTTAGGGTGCATGGGTATATATATGCAAAAGAAGTATGTCGGTGGAGCTCCATGGGGCCCATGAGGGTGGGGGGCGCGCCAACCCCCCTGGGCGTGCCCCCTGCCTCGTGGAAGCTTCGCGGACTTCCAGACTTGTACTCCAAGTCTCCTGGGTTGCGTTTGTTCCAAGAAAGATCCTCGCAAAGGTTTCGTTCCGTTTGGATTTTGTTTGATATTCCTTTTCTGCGAAACACTAAAATAGGCAAAAAACAGCAATTTGCACTGGGCCTCCGGTTAATAGGTTAGTCCCAAAAATAATATAAAAGTGCATATTAAAGCCCATTAAACATCCAAAACAGATAATATAGTAGCATGGAACAACCAAAAATTATAGATACGTTGGAGACGTATCATTGCATTACCTCCACTTGGGCCCATGAGCCTTGTATGACCTAGTGTTAGTTTTAGGTTGCCTTGGGACGTCCTCCCAGCTCCTTGGCCGCCACCCCTTGCTCCTATATAAGTTGATCCATCTAGTAGCTTTTTCCTTGGGATTTGTTTATTTGAAAGTTAGCCATTGCAACTTCGTGCACTTCGTTTGTGTCCAACGACCAAACCAAGACCGCTTCCGGATCCCCACCTTTATCAATACTTCATCCATATTTGCAATATTTAGATTGCTTTTATCATATTCTTGCTTGTTCTATGATTGCATGTAGGAATAGACCTTCGTGGTTAGGTTGATTGTGCTCCGGCATGGCCAATAACCTCTCAGAGTTGGTTTAGTGATTGCTAAGGTGCAATGTCATGCACGTTTGTAGTCGGATCGTCAAAGTCGTCTCCACCAAATCGGTAGCTATCATCTCATCGAAAGATCGGGACACCCCCGCCTCTATTAGCGTCATTGGCCACCGTCGCTGCCCCGCCATGGATTTGCGCTCCGACGCCTCCCGGATCCCCATCTCTAGCAGACCCCGTATATAGCCACGACCCGCAAAATAACCGGCAAAATACGGGTCGGCGCGGAAAATCCTACCTGACCAGACACCGCAAACGGGTCCGACCCATAAATTGTTTTGCGGGGCGCGACAAAAGATCTCTCTCAACCTTTAGATTCACGGGGTGGGAGGCTGACCTGAGCTCGGCCCCTATCCGCAGCAAGATTTGGCGCGAGGGAAATTTCCACGCGGTCGTTCCCGCTCCCCCACCCCTCCGCCACCATTGCCCCCACCACCGCCCACTCCGGTGCATCTTCCCCGACAGTTCTTCGCCGCCATGGATGACTCCTAGCCATCCCCCGTCACCATCGAGGTCGTGCACGCTCAATTCCCTCCGGCGGATCTCGTCGCCGGCCATGTTGGCCCTGTCGTTGCCCAAGGCACCACTGCGAAGAAGGAGAAGAAGAAGGAGAAGAAGAAGGAGAAGAAGGAGAAGGACAAGAAGAATTAGAAGGAGAAGGAGAAGGA
>NC_041390.1:396378583-396407217 GCF_002162155.2 Triticum dicoccoides | reverse complement strand
AGAAGAAGAAGAAGAAGAAGAAGAAGAAGAAGAAGAAGTAGAATTAGAAGGAGAAGGAGAAGAAGAAGGAGAAGAAGAAGAAGAGGAGGAGGAGGAAGAAGAGGAGGAGGAGGAGGAGGAGGAGAAGAAGAATAAGAAGAAGAAGAAGAAGAAGAAGAAGAAGGAGAAGAACCCGCAAGCGGCAGGGCAATGTGGCCATGCAGGGTGGGAATCCGGCTGGCCCCACCGAGAAGGCCCGCGCTCCGGGCGCCAACGCCGCTGTGCGATCCCGGTCGGCGGCAGAGAAGGTCGGCAAGATCTCGGGCGTAAAGCGGAAGAAGATTCCGGCTACAAAGAGGCCGGCTCCTTCATCCACTCCCTTCGTCCCAGCAAGAGGTTCCCCGGCGATGCCGTTCAACGGCGCTGCTTCCACCGCTAGCGAGGTGTTTGACGAAATGGCCGGAAGGTATGCCTCTTTGGTCCCTTCAATTTTCTTTGCTTTTCGTCATTGCGGTAGCTCATGACTTATTGTCGCTCACTATAGCGGTGGTTCGAACAATGCCGCTGCCGAGTTCGTGAACTTGTTGGACACCAACGCTGTTGACATCGATCAAGTCCCGTTCGCTGCATTCGATTACAATGAAACGGAGGGCGGCATGGATGATCACGGTGGTGAAGCAGAATTGGAGGAGATAGATGAGGGAGAGTACAAGCAAGCGCAAGAAAAAAAGCCAAAGATCGAAGAACTACACGATATTGGAAGATCAAATCTTGATCAAGGCTTGGAGTTTGTGTCTCTTGATGCTTGCACGGGTACATCTCAAACCGCCAAGAGGTATTGGCAAAGGATCGAAGATCAATACTTCCGCATGATGGAAAAGTATCCCAATATGACTCCACGCACCTTTCGGTCACTCCAAGGTTGTTGGGACGTGATCAAGCCGATTTTTAGCCGTTGGGTTGCTTGCTTGGAACAAGTTCGCAATGCCCCTCCAAGTGGAACCATGGAATCCGTCTATGTGAGTTCACGTTCCAAGTGAACCAATGTCACCGATGTGTTCAGTGCACCATCCGATGATTTCGGTGCCGGAGTTGGAACAAGTGCCGGAGGTGGACTCGGTGGTTGCGGTGACCTCGATGGACTCGGTGGCGCAGTGAATATCGACCAAGATGATGCCAGATGTGGTCGTCACTTTTGCAAGACCCCCTTTTGTGTTTGTCCTACAAAACTAAGCTTTTATTTGCATGTGAATTGTGTTCTATTGTTTGAATTTGAACTCATTTGTTGGAATCGATGTCAAATTCGATAATTGGGCGTCTTCGGTTTATGGGTCGACGCGACGCCCGAGCAAACCCCGCATAGCCGACCCGTAAAAGAGCATATTCATCGAACATCCTTTTTTATGGGGTTCCTTGCCCGTGCGGCCCGTATATACCCTCTTTCGCGAATTGCAAAAGCCTTATGCGGGTCAGCATTTTACGGGGTCTGTTAGAGTTGTTCTAATCCCTGTCGCTGCTGCTCCTAATCCCTGCCATTGTTGCTCTTGGCTACTACTTGCTGCTGCCGCCGTAGGCCATGGCCGCTGTGCACTCCCGTGCATGCGTGCCTAGCATGTTCAGCCAACATGTTAGTGCCCAGCATGGCCGGACCAGTTAGATTAGTCTAGGAATAGTTAGGTTAATTAAATAGCTTGATTAGTATAATGTGTAAATGACATATGGGACCCTCCTGCAATGTTCACTTTTTGACCAAGCCAACCATGACTATGTTTGACTTTCACTGGCCCCATTTATCATACACCATGGCTGGGTATACTCTGGGTACCCATGTCAAATTCCAGTTTATTTTCGAATTAATAGTATTCCAGAAAATTGTTAAAACTTTGAAAATTAATAAAAAAATAATCCGTAACTCGGATGAAAATAATTTGTACATGAAAGTTGCTCAAAAGAATGTGAAGAATCCGAATATGCAATCTGTTCATCTGTCACATGCCCCTAGCATGATGAACATGGAATCATCCCCTCTCGTTCATTTGTGCAAAAATTGCCAAACTTCGGCAAAACATTCCCGGATGTTTCCCCCCTTCACCTGTATCATGTAGTACCGCGTTAGAACACCCCTAGCACCGCTTATCATCTTGTCATGATTAGTAATGCATCTGTGTGCTTTGTATTTAGTGTTTCCTCCCCCTCTTCTCTTTGGTAGACCCCGATACCGATGTTGCCACTGTGATCGACTACGTCACCGACGACCCCTCCTTCCCTTTGAACAGAGCTTCCAGGCAAGAAAACCCCCTTGATCATTCCCATATCGCCCAGTTCATTCTCTCATGCTTGCATTAGATTTTTCTACTGTATTTGTTTGCTCCTATTCTGATGCATAGCCTATTTTTGTAACCTGCTATTGTTACTTACCTGCTTATCCTAAACTGCTTAGTATATGTTGGTTAGTGATCCATCAGTGACCCCCACCTTGTCCTAGTTGCCCCGGCTTGATGGCCGATGACTCGATCAACGTGATTGACGTCCAGAGCAAGACACATCACATCACACCCCCTTTATTGCTAGACTATGTAGAGTTACTATCGAGTGACGAGGGTGATACCTCGTAACACACTCCTGATGTTAACTTTGTAGTGTAGCTATCTGGTCATGGTCATCGAGGGTGATTCTTCCTTCACCACTCCTGATACGACTCTGTCGTGCAACACCTCAAGTGTAAACCTCGAGGGTGATTCTCCTAAGTTCACCTTGACGATTACATCAAGTGGATTCCATCGAGGGTGATTCCTCGAATTTCCCCTTGATGTTATGGACACACAGTTACCTGGACTTTACTTATTAAGACCATTTTTGAAGTCGGGTCGGCCCTAAGGAGTACCCCGCGAGTTGATGTGAAAGTCGGACGAGCCCGGAGAGCACCCGCGAGATAATTATGCGGCATGGTCAGGCATTCTGGGCCCTTGTCGTAAGTCCATGAGACGAGGTGACGGGGTCACATCGACCGTGAGTCTCTGCTCGTCTCCGCGAGCTCCTAATACACTAAGGGTTTGGGTATTTGATCTGAGTTAGCCACTGGCCTTTACGCACTAACCACCATGCTGGAATAGTTATGGGCACTCAATCGGCGTCGTATTATCAGCCGAAGCTTTGCCAGACGTCCAGTTCAGCATTGTGGGCATGTCGGGCCAGTGCCATCCAGGATGAGGTGGTGCTCGTCCTGTCTCGTCGCACAACAACCCGAAGTGCAATGGGCGATGGTCCCAAGACCCCTGAGCGCTTAGGAGGTAGACCAACGGGGACCTCTCTGCTGAGTCTAGGTAGGGATGCAATGTGTTGATCTTTCGAGGCCGGGCATGGAACCAGAAAAGTGTGTCCAGCCAGAGTAATCAAGCGTGTTGGTAAATGTGGTGCACCCCTGTGATACCTCTCCAACGTATCTATAATTTATGAAGTATTCATGATGTTATTTTACCATTCTTGGATGTTTTACAATCATTTTATAGCAACTTTATATCATTTTTGGACTAACCTATTGACCCAGTGCCCAGTGTCAGTTGCTGTTTTTTGCTTGTTTTTTACATCACAAGAAATCAATATCAAACGGAGTCCAAACACAGAGAAACTTTTTGTGGATTTTTTATGGACCAGAAGACCACTAATGGGCCAGAGCAGCACCTCGGGGGTGCCCCAAGGGGGGCACAACCCACCAGGGCACGCTTGGGTCCCCAGGAGCGCCCTGGTGGACTGTGCCCACCTCGGTGGCCTCCCGCACCCCCTTCTTACCCTATAAATTCCCAAATATTCTGAAAACCCTCAGGGTTACCCTAGATCAGAAGTTTCGCCGCCGCAGGCCTCTATAGCCACCAAAAACCAATCTAGACCCCGTTCTGGCACCTTGCCGGAGGGGGAATCATCTCCAGTGGCCATCTTCATCATCCCGGCAGCCACCACGATGAGGAGGGAGTAGTCCACCCTCGGGGCTGAGGGTTTGTACCAGTAGCTATGTGTTTCATCTCTCTCTCTCTCTCTCGTGTTCTTGAGATGTCAAAATCTTGATGTATCGCGGGCTTTGTTAATATAGTCGGATCATATGGTGTTTTCCCCTCTCTATCTTGTCGTGATGAATTGAGTTTTTCCTTTGAGATTTCTTTGTTATCAGATTGAATACTTTTATGGATTTGAGAATACTTGATATATGTCTTGCAATTGAATACTCGTGGTGACAATGGGGTATCATATTGATTCACTTGATATATGTTTTGGCACTCAACTTGCGGATTCCCGAGGTGACATTGGGGTAATGCATAGGGGTTGATGCACGTTCTTGTCTTTGTTTCTCCGGTAGAAATCTTGGGGCACTCTTTGAATTTCTTTGTGTTGGATTGAATATTATGAATCTGAATTTGCTTTGTTGTTATTTTAGTACGAACTCTTGCTTAGATCGATCGGAAAGAATAGCTTCGTGTTATTTTAGTATGAACTCTAGGATAGATTGATCGGAAAGAATAGCTCTGAGGTGGTTTCGTACCCTACAAACAATTCCGTCTTATGTTCTCCGCTAGATAGGAACTTTGGAGTGATTCTTCGTTGCACGTTGAGGGACGGTTATATGATCCAATTATATTAGCACTATTGAGAGATTGCACTAGTGAAAGTACAAACCCTAGGCCTTGTTTTTAAGCATTGAAATACCGGTTTTGTGCCCATTTACTATTTTCTACCTTGCTATTTTTATTTATTCAGATTATAAAAATATATTTCTACCATCAATATTACACTTTTATCACCATCTCTTCGCCGAACTAGTGCACCTATACAATTTGCCATTGTATTGGGTGTGTTAGGGACATAAGAGATTTCTTGTATTTGGTTGCAGGTTTGTTTGAGAGAGACCATATTCATCCTACACCTCTCACGGATTGATAAACCTTAGGTCATCCACTTGAGGGAAAATTGCTACTGTCCTACAAAACTCTGCGCTTGGAGGACCAACACGTGTCTAAAAGAATAAAGTTGTGTAGTAGACAACAAGCTCTTTTCTGGCGCCCTTGCCGGGGAGGTGAGTGCTTGAAGGTATATATTTAGATCTTGCAATTGAATCTTTTAGTTTCTTGTTTTATCACTAGTTTGGTTTATAAAATAAAACTACATAAAAATGGAATTGAGGTTGCATCATATTATTGATCATCTTTATAATCTCTTTCTTGAAAATGATGGTTCAGAAAATTGTGCTCAATTGTTAGAAGAAGAAGTCAATAAAATGTTTGGCACGAAATATTTGAATGATGAGCATGATTTGCAATTTTGTTAGTATGAATTCTTTGAATATCCATGATGTTAATGATTTGCAAAGCCATAAGCTTGGGGATGTTATATCTAATGTATGATATTTTTAGTCCCCCAAATTTTGATGAGAAAATTTATTATGATGATTGCATGCCTCCTATTTATGATTATTATAATGATAAAAGTGGATTTGGAGAGGTCATGACTTCATTTAGTGATGAATCCACTATTTTGGAAGAGCTTTCAATTGATTATGACAACAAGGTTGCTATCTATGATGATTATGGTGATGACATGTATGTTGTAAATAATAATGATAACCATGAAACTTGTCATCATGATTTTAATTTTCAATCACATGATAGCTATTTTGTTGAGTTTTCTCCCACTACTATTGATGAGAAGAAATTTGCTTATGTGGAGAGTAATAAAATTGTTATGCATGTGGATCATGAAAAGAATGCTTTATGTGATAGTTATATTGTTGAGTTCATTCGTGATGCTACTAAAAATTATTATGATGGAGGAACATATGCTTGTTGGTATTGCGATAATATCAAGTTTCCTCTCTATGTATTGAAAGTGTTGAAGTTATGCTTGTTTTGCCTTCCTATGCTAGTTGATTCTTGTTCCCATAAGTTGTTTGCTCACAAAATCCCTATGCATAGGAAGTGGGTTATACTTAAATGTGCTAGTCATATGCTTCATGATGCTCCCTTTATGTTTCAATTCTTATCTTTTATGCGAGCATCATTGAAATCATCATGCCTAGCTAAAAGGCATTAAAGAAAAGCGCTTGTTGGAAGACAACCCAACACTTTTACCTACTGTTTTCGTGTGTTCACATGATTAGCTACTGTAGTAACCATGTTTTATCGCTTTCGTTTCAATAAAGTGCCAAGTAAGACCTTTGGGATGGTCTATGGTGATAGTTGATTTGATCTTGCTGGAAAACAGAAACTTTTGTGCTTAGGAAAACAATTATCTATTTTAACAGAAGCATGATAAAATGCTGATTCTTTTTTCCATAATATTAATAGACAAATTTCCCAGGTTTTCCTAATTTTCAAATTTTTTGGAGTAGCAGAAGTATGGTTTGAGTACAGATTACTACAGCTTGTTCTGTTTTTGACAGATTCTGTTTTCAATGCATAGTTTGCTTGTTTTCTAGTTTATATGGCTTATATTGCTCAATATAAATTGTGGAAATGATATGCTACAATAGGCATTGTGTGAGAAAAATTATGAATCTTGTCTTTGACAGTACCAAAGTGAAATGGTTTGCTCTTTATCATACTAACCTATCTCACGAAGTTCCGTTAAGTTTTGTGTGATTGAAGTTTTCAAGTTTTGGGTGAGATGTCTATATGAGGAGAATAAGGAGTGACAAGACCCTAATCTTGGGGATTCACAAGGCACCCCAAGTTAATATCTAAGGAATATCCAATCAACTAAGCTTGGGGATGCCCCGGAAGGCATCCCCTCTTTCGTCTCCAACATTATCGGTAACCTCACTTGGAGCTATGTTTTCATTAGTCACATGATATGAGTTTTACTTGGAGCGTCATTTTATTTTGTTAGGATTTCCTTGATATTATCTAGAATAATGTTTTGCATCTTTTATTTCAATAAAAATGTCAAGTATAGCCTTTTCCATGCTTATTTTGCAAGCCTACATGTTGCTGTTTGAAAACAGAAAGCTTACCGCTGTTGCAAAAACTCCCTAGAAAAGTCATAATGTGATAAAATGTTGAAACTTTTTGCAAAATAAGCTCTGCTAAATTTTCTACAGTTTGGTAAATTTTCATAACTTTTGGAGTTAGGAAAGTATTGATACTCTTGCATTCTTTACAGACTATACTGTTTTGGCAGATTGCTGTTATCTTTGCATTGTTTGCATATGTTTGCTTTTTAATGATTCTATTTAAGGATAGGAGTATTAAATATGCAGAGGAATTTAGTATGAAATGTTTAATAATAATTTTAGTGATTTGCTACAGTACATAATGATAAGGTTTTTTGCATTGGTTTATACTAACTTATCTCACGAGTTCTTGTTGAGTTTTGTGTGGATGAAGCTTTTGAGATTTAGGAAAACCGTGATATGACAAGAATTAAGGAGACACAAAAGCTCAAGCTTGGGGATGCCCAAGGCACCCCAAGATAATATTTCAAGAAGTCTCAAGAATCTAAGCTTGGGGATGCCCCGGTAGGCATCCCACCTTTCTTCATCAACAATTATCGGTTAGTATCAGTTGAGCCTAAGTTTTGGCTTCTTCAAATGATGTGTGCTATTCTTGGAATGTCATTTTATTTTGTTTTTCTTGTTGTTTTAATAAAATACGTAGATATGAAAGTTTTTAAATAAAATGGAGTCTTCAAATAGTTACCAGGGAGGCTAGGTAAGCGACATTCACATCCCGTCAACGAAGCTCTTTTCTATGTCATTTACTCTAGTGCTTCACTTATATCCTATGAGTAAATTGTTGAATAAATTGAATGTCATGAAGTTGAAATCATATCATGCCAAGTGGTAGCTTCACGTTGGGTTTAGAAAGTGAAATATTTTGAGGCTTGACAATCACAATATTGGTCATACAAGCAATTCATGAATAATTAGTATAAGGAAGAGAACTTTCACATATAAATACACTATCATGGAAATCTTTTGTGATTGTGATCCCCCATCAAAATATTATATGCCAAAATTGTTGACGTTGGACAAGGAAGACAACGTAATGGTTTATGTTTGTTCATATTCACATAGAAGTTATATTGTCATAGATCCTTCAACATGTGGTGCTTGTCCCCCATCCTTGCTAGCCAAAAATTCCGCACCAAGTAGAGATACTACTTGTGCATCCAAAAACCCTTAAACCCAAATCTTACCTTTAAGAGTCCACCATACCTACCTAAGTATTGAGCAAGATCCTTCAAGTAAGTTGTCATCGGTGCAATAAGGCAATAAAAATTGCTTCGAAAAGTGTGAGATCATTTAGTGTAAGAGAAAATTGAGCGTTGTACGAACTTGTGATGGCAAAGAATAAAAGCGACGGACTTCATAATAAAGGTTTCTATCATAAGGGGCAATATAAATCGACGTTATTTTGCACTAAGGGGTTGAGCATACAAACAAATAAGCACATGGCAACCTCTGCTTCCCTCTGCGAAGGGCCTATCTTTTACTTTTCAGTATTTACTTTTATGCAAAGAGTCAAAGTTCTTCTCTCTATTCCTTTTTATTTTTCTATTTTGGCAAGCATCATGTGGTGAGGAAAGATCTAGGCACATATATCCAGTTGGATATGGGTAGTATGAGTTATTATTGTTAACATCACCCTTGAGGTGAATATGTTGAGAGGCGAAATTATAAGCCCCTATATTTCTATGTGTCCGGTTGAAACTTTTGCTCATGTGTATGCGGTGAGTGTTAGCAATCAAGACTATATGATGGTTGAGTATGTGGAGCTCTTAAACTCTGTTGAATAAGTTGAATTGCAATTGCTTAGTGACTAAGAACATATGTTGTTGAGTTTCAAGAGAATTTATTGTTTGAACCTTAACATGTGAATTGGTTGCCACTATAACATGAAAAGTTTTATAAGAAAGAATTGCTATTATCATGCTAAGAAAAGTGATTGAAATTATCATTGATCAAACTTATGCACTTTGCTAGCATTCACACTTCATAAATTGTTTCTTTTATCATTTACCTACTTGAGGACGAGTGATACGTCTCCAACGTATCTATAATTTTTGATTGCTCCATGCTATTATATTATCTGTTTTGGATGTTTATGGGCTTTATTATACACTTTTATATTATTTTTGGGACTAACCTATTAACCGGAGGCCCAGCCCAAATTGTCGTTCTCTTGCCTATTTCAGTGTTTCGAAGAAAAGGAATATCAAACGGAGTCCAAACGGAATGAAACCTTCCGGAGAGTTATTTTTGGAACGGAAGCAATCCAGGAGATTTGGAGTATACGTCAGGGAAGCTTCGAGGTGGCCACGAGGCAAGGAGGTGCGCCTGCCCCCTGGGCACGCCCCCACCCTCATGGGCCCCTCGTGGCTCGCTTGACCGACTTCTTTCACCTATATATATCAATATACCCTAAAACATCGATGAACAAAATAGATAGGGAGTTCCGCCGCCATAAGCCTCCGTAGCCACCGAAAACCAATCTAGACCCGTTCTGGCACCCTGCCAGAGGGGGGAATCCCTCTCCGGTGGCCATATTCATCATCCCGGCGCTCTCCGTGACGAAGAGGGAGTAGTCCACCCTCGGGGCTGAGGGTATGTACCAGTAGCTATGAGTTTAATCTCTCTCTCTCGTGTTCTTGAGTGTAACATCCCAAAATTTTCAATTTGGAATGTTATGCATTAGATCATCTTTGCATATCATATTTTAATGCATTTTGGTTTGATAATAGAAATTCTACGCAACTCAAGGACCTACGGAGAGAGTTGGGGATTTCGTTATTTTCATATTTGAGTTTTCTCAAATTTTGAAAAAAGGATCGTTTGATTTTAATTATTTTCTCTTCAAATATTTCTTTTATAAAAATAAAAGAGAGAGGATAAATGACTTCCTCAAAATAAAGAAATATTGGAGATTTAATATTAAAATAAAATATGAATTTTATTCAGAGTTTTATCGCTATTTTACTTGAATTAGGAAAAATGAGCTTTTTTCAAAATTGCATTAGAGTCCCAAATAAATGTTCACCTTGTCTCATAGATTTTTAGAGGACGGGAAAAATTTATTTCAGGATTTTTGGATTCCGTTTAGTATTTCGTTTCTTCATTTTTCTGCGTGGATTTATTGAAAGAAAGAGGTCGAACCGACTTGGGCCGCCGTGGGCGACCCGGACTCCGCCTCGCCCCAGGCTTTATAAGCCCACGATCCCGCCAGCCCCAGCCCACCCCAGCCGCCGTCGAACCCTAGCCGCGCCTCGAGCCCCGCGCCGCCGCCGCCGGAGTTGACCGCTGCCACCGTTTTTTTGTTCGGTTTATTTCGGTAAACCCTAGATCTAGATCCTTTTTTTATTTTCCGGTTTATATTTTTAGATCGGTTTTCCATCGGTTTATTTATTTAGCGAACACCCGTTCGTTCGTTCATTTTAACGAATGACTTTCACCGTTTAGCCGCGGACAGCGAACGTTCGTTCGTTAGCCTGTTCGTCAGTTTTTCTTTTTCTCGGATTTTTCGCGATTATTTTCGATCGCGATTTCTGATCTCATTTTCGTTTTAGTTTATCTTTTCGCTCGTTTATCGGAATCAGGCAATTCAAACGCCTAGAGTTTTGTCTCGAAGCTCTCTTTCTGTTTAATCAACTTAAACAAGTTTTTGCTACTGTAAAATTTGACTTTAGTCCATATTAGTAATCGAAGCTTGTTTCTGTCGCAGTTTGAGTTTTGTTGCTTCGTTTGATTTGATTCTTTTTGCAAACCAGAGTTCTTAAGTTGAACTTTCTGGTTAGATCTTCTTATTAGAGTTTTACCCGCGCATCTTTGTTTGATTGCTTATTGTATTCTTGTTTGTTTGCAATAGAGTACCCGGAGTGTGAAGCGTGCTACTACGAGTCTCTAGATTTCACGGATCATCAGCAAGGCAAGTAAACACTTTGATCATACCTCTTTACTACCCAGTTTTATTGTCTTAGATCAATCCTCAAACAATTGCATGATTAGGATCTGATTAATATGTGGGTTTTGGGAAGTAGATGAGGTAGTACCTATTGTCCTGTTTGTTACCAAACCCTTGGGAGTTACTTCTATGTTTCTTATATTGCTGTATTATGCTTGTAGACGTGGTTTGGAATTCAGTGTATTCATGACAGATGTGAGTATTGTTAATTAATGGTTAACTTAAGGTGGCAACTTTAATACACATCTAGGTTGATTGAGGCACCTGGGGAACCCAGTGTTGCCTGTATTTTATTGGAAATCCCAGGGTACCGTGTGATTCTCCTATGGACTGCCACCCAGGCTCAAAGGGATCATAATATTATTCATGCTAGAAACTTCCGTGTGCAGCCACATGCCATTATGGGCTCTAGCATAGTTGAGTAAGTTGTGGGAAACCTTTCCATGATGGGCTAGCAAATGTAGGGGATTGTAGGTGTACAGGTCTATCTATCGGTTAAGGGGACCTCTTCGGAAAGACTGTGTCTCGGTCATCCGTTTCTCAAACATTATGTAGTGCGAGAAATCCAACGGAGGAGATCGAGTCTTGTGGGGAAAAGTGCACAAACCTCTATAGAGTGTACAAACTAATCATGGTTAGCTGTGTCCCCGGTTATGGACATCTTGAGTATCTGGTTCTTGAATTATCATGTGGATCTCATCACTCTTAATATAATTTGAGTGGGTTTAACGATGATACTTAATTGGGATTGAGTTGGGTGAACCTTCTCAATGTTTAACAACCACCATGATAGTTAAATAAAATTTATTCCTTTGTTGTAGGGAAAGATTGACTTTCCGCAAAACATATTAACCATACAGCCTCCACCAACCATATATGCATGTAGCGATAGCATTATTCTATTCATTACTCTCTTGTGTTACATTGCCAGCATATTCCATGTGTTGACCCATTTTGGGCTGCAACGTATCATGTTGCAGACTTTTCAGACGACGAGTAATGAGCCATAGGTCATTGTCTTTCACTCAGTGATGCCGTTGGAGTTGATGGACTCACTTTATCTTCCAAGCCTTCCGCTGTTATCGTATTAGATGGCCTTAAGCCATATTTATTGTAATAAGTTCTCTCTTGATACATCCGATGTAATAAGTGTGTGATTGCTACTCTGCTATAAATTCTTAAGTACTGTTCGTGTCAGTATTACCGATCCAAGGATGACACTTATGCATAGAGATCAGACTGTTTGAGGTCTGGACGCTACAAGATGGTATCAGAGCACACGCTGACTGTAGGACACGGCCACTAAGCTAAAGCCCTAGATCACTACTCTCTTCTAATTTCTGACTCCTCTTCATTTTCTACTCTATAGGATGGCGGATGCAAGGAACAAGTTTGCACAAATGGATGAAGACACACCTTTTGGACGCCACTTGAAGGAAGTCACTAGGTACCTGATACCTCTCCAACGTATCTATAATTTTTTATTGCTCCATGCTATATTATCTACTGTTTTGAATGTTTATGGGCTTTATTATACACTTTTATATCATTTTTGTGACTAACCTATTAACCCAGAGCCCAGTGCCAGTTTCTGTTTTTACCCTGTTTTAGGGTTTCGAAGAAAAGGAAAATCAAACGGAGTCCAATTGACCTGAAACTTCACGGAACTCATTTTTGGAAGGAAAGAAGCCCAGAAGACTTGGAGTGCACGTCGGGGGATCTGCGAGGAGGTCACGAGGCAGGGGGCGCGCCCTCCACCCTCGTGAGCCCCTCGTGGCCCCCCTGACGTACTTCTTCCGCCTATATATATCTCCATATACCCTAAAAACATCCTTGAGCACAATAGATCAGGAGTTCCGCCGCCAGAAGCCTCCGTAACCACCGAAAGCCAATCTAGACCCGTTCCGGCACCCTGCCGGAGGGGGAACCTTCTCCGGTGGCCATCTTCCTCATCCCGGTGCTCTCCATGACGAGGAGGGAGTAGTTCTCCCTCGGGGCTAAGGGTATGTACCAGTAGCTATGTGTTTGATCTCTCTCTCTCTCGTGTTCTTGATTTGGCATGATCTTGATGTATCGCGAGCTTTGCTATTATAGTTGGATCTTATTTTTCTCCTTCCCCTCTACTCTCTTGTAATGAATTGAGTTTCCCCTTTGGAGTTATCTTATCGGATTGAGTCTTTAAAGATTTGAGAACACTTGATGTATGTCTTGTCGTGGATATCTGTGGTGACAATGGGATATCACGTGATTAACTTGATGTATGTTTTGGTGATAAACTTGCGGGTTCCGCCCATGAACCTATGCATAGGGGTTGGCACATGTTTTCGTCGTGATTCTCCGGTAGAAACTTTGGGGCACTCTTTGAGGTTCTATGTGTTGGTTGAATAGATGATTTTGAGATTGTGTGACGCTATCGTATAATCATACCCACGGATACTTGAGGTGATATTGGAGTATCTAGGTGACATTAGGGTTTTGGTTGATTTGTGTCTTAAGGTGTTATTCTAGTACGAACTCTAGGGCTGTTTGTGACACTTATAGGAATAGCCAACGAATTGATTGGAAAGAATAACTTTGAGGTGGTTTCGTACCCTACCATAATATCTTCGTTCGTTCTCCGCTATTAGTGACTTTGGAGTGACTCTTTGTTGCATTTTGAGGGATAGTTATGTGATCCAATTATGATATTATTGTTGAGGGAACTTAAACTAGTGAAAGTATGAACCCTAGGCCTTGTTTCCTAGCATTGCAATACCATTTAAGCTTACTTTTATCATTAGTTAACTTGCTGTTTTTATATTTTCAGATTACAAAAACTATTATCTATCATCCATATACCACTTGTATCACCATCTCTTCACCGAACTAGTGCACCTATACAATTTACCATTGTATTGGGTGTGTCGGGGACACAAGAGACTCTTTGTTATTTGGTTACAGGGTTGCTTGAGAGAGACCATGTTCATCCTACGCCTCCTATGGATTGATAAACCTTAGGTCATTCACTTGAGGGAAATTTGCTACTGTCCTACAAACCTCTGCACTTGGAGGCCCAACAACGTCTACAAGAAGAAAGTTGTGTAGTAGACATCAAGCTCTTTTCTGGCGCCGTTGCCGGGGAGGTGAGTGCTTGAAGGTATATATTTAGATCTTGCAATCGATTCTTTTAGTTTCTTGTTTTATCACTAGTTTAGTTTATAAAAGAAAATTACAAAAAATGGAATTGAGTTTGTCTCATATGCTTCACCTTTTTAATATCTTTCGTGAGTATGATGGAAAGGATAATTGTGCTCAAGTGCTAGAGGAAGAATGCATTAGCATGTTTGGAACTAAATATTTGAATGATGAGCATGATTGCAATGTTGTTAGTACGAATTCTTTGAATATCCATGACACTAATGATGATTGCACTATTTATGATGAAAATGTCTCCTATAAACATATCAATTTTTGTGGAGTGAATTGGGTTTGTAAGTACACACCAAATAGAGAAGATAGATATTGCAAGAAGCATAAGTACTTAGAAACGAAATTGTTGCAAGAAGAGCTAGATGATTGTGCTGAAAATTTAAATTTTCTTGGCCATACTTGTGAGCTTTGTAATGAACGTGGTCATTTAATTATCCGATGCAAATTCTTTGATGATCTAATCGTGTCCAAGAATTGTGATGACTTGATTTCCCTTGCACATTATAATGAACTTAGTTTGCTTATGTGCTACGAAGAAATGAAACGTATAACTAAGGATATTCCAAAATTTGCCCTTGATAGAGTTATTCATTTTGACCTAGAGGAAATTTATATGTATTGTGTGGTGAATTGCATTGAAAATCCTTATATTGCCAATTATATAAAGAAAAGAAAACAAATAGAAGATGAAGAGAATACTAATGAAAGGGAAGAGACTTCCCAATATCCTCCTATTATTTCTTATGATGAATTAGGTAACGAGGAGGAGCCTCCTATTCAACCAATCTCATTAATAAGGAGCTCCAAAAAGAGGATTGAACCCACACATGATGTGGTGAAGAAGAAGAAAAGAAAAAGGAAGAGAGGTAAAAAGATATCTCTCCCAAATAATGCTGCTCCTATTACTATTGTGCCTCATGAAAATATAATTGTGGAAGATAATGATGCTTCTTATGATCTTGAAAATCTTTTTGGCACTTGCTTGTAAGAATATGATAATTGCTATACTATTGGTGCTATCTATACTATTAATGATGAGAGTGATTATGCTTATGATATGAAAAGGCCCAAGCTTGGGGATGCTATGTTTGATGAAGATGATGTTTTTGAGAATATATTTGCTGCAATTAATATTTGTCCCAAGCTTGGGGATGCTACGCTTAATGAAGATGATATTTTTAGTATCCCAAGTTTTGATATGCAAATTTATAATGATAATAACATGCCTCCCACTTATGATAATTATTGTGATGATACATATGCTATAAAAAGTAGTGAGGATTATATTTATGAAACTTGTCATGATTATGGCTACCCCTTTTCTGAACATTACTCTTTTAATGTGGAAACAATTTATAGTATCCAAGTCTCTTATGATACTCCCACTATCCCGAATGAGAAGAATTGTGCTTATGTGTTGAGTAATAAAATTTGTATCCTTGTAGATCATGAAAAGAATGCTTTAGGTGCTGGTTATATTGTTGAATTCATTCATGATGCTACTAAAAATTATTATGAGGGAGGAACATAGGCTTGTAGGAATTGCAATAATATCAAGTTTCCTCTCTATGTGCTTAAAGTTTTGAAGTTATGCTTGTTTTGCCCTCCTATGCTAGTTGATTATTGTTCCCACAAGTTGTTTGCTCACAAAATCCCTATGCATAGGAAGCATGTTAGACTTAAATGTGCTAGTCATATTCTTCATGATGCTCTCTTTATGTTTCAATTCTTATCCTTTATGTGAGCATCATTGAAATCATCATGCCAAGCTAGGGGCATTAAACGATAGCGCTTGTTGGAGGCAACCCAATTTTATTTTAGTTCCTTGCTTTTTGCTCCTTTTTAGTAATAAATAATTCATATATCCACTGTTTATATGTGGTTTTATGTGTTTAATTAGTGTTTGTGCCAAGTAGAACCGTTGGGGAGACTTGGGGAAAGTCTTGTTGATCTTACTGTAAAAAACAGAAACTTTAGCGCTCACGAGAATTTCTGCCATTTTTATTTGGAGAGTGATATTTAGTTAATTCTTTTTGAAGATGATTAATAGATAAATTCCTCAGGTCCAGAAATTTATTTGAGAATTTTATGAGTTCCATAAGTATACGTTTGATCCATATTACTACAGACTGTTCTGTTTTTGAAAGATTCTGTTTTTCATGTGTTGTTTACTTATTTTGATGAATCTATGGCTAGTAAAATAGTTGATAAACCATAGAGAAGTTGGAATACAGTAGGTTTAACACTAATATAAATAAATAATGAGTTCATTACAGTACCTTGAAGTGGTGTTTTGTTTTCTTTCGCTAACGGAGCTTACGAGTTTTCTGTTAAGTTTTGTGTTGTGAAGTTTTCAAGTTTTGGGTAAGGATTTGATGGACTACGGAATAAGGAGTGGAAAGAGTCTAAGCTTGGGGATGCCCAAGGCACCCCAAGGTAATATTCAAGGACAACCAAGAGCCTAAGCTTGGGGATGCCCCGGAAGGCATCCCCTCTTTCGTCTTCGTTCATCGGTAACTTTACTTGGAGCTATATTTTTATTCGCCACATGATATGTGTTTTGCTTGGAGCATCAATTTATTTTGTTAGGATTTTCTTGCTGTTATTTATAAAAATGTTTTGCACCTTTTATTTCAATAAAAGTGTCATTGATAGCCTTTACTATGCCTATGTTACAAGTATACATGTTGCTGTTTGAAAACAGAAAGTTTACCGCTGTTGCAATAATTCCCTAGAAAAGTAAGAATGTGATAAAATATTGAAACCTTTTGCATATTAAGCTCTGATAAATTTACTACAGTGGGAATTTTCTTTCATAATTTTTGGATCTAGGGAAGTATGGATGTTGCAGCATTCTTTACAGACTATCCTGTTTAGGCAGATTGCTGTTATGTTTGCATTGTTTGCATATGTTTGCTTCTTTAATGATTCTATTTGAGGATAGGACTATTAAATATGCAGAGGCATTTAGTATGCAATGTTGAATAATAATTTTAGTGATTTGCTACAGTAGAGTATTATAAGGTTTTTGCAATGGTTTATACTAACTTATCTCACGAGTCCTTGTTGAGTTTTGTGTGGATGAAGCTTTTGAGATTTAGGGAGACCGTGATATGAGAGGAATTAAGGAGAGACAAAAAGCTCAAGCTTGGGGATTCCAAGGCATCCCAAGATAATATTTCAAGAAGTCTCAAGCATCTAAGCTTGGGGATGCCCCGGTTGGCATCCCGCCTTTCTTCTTCAACAACTATCGGTTAGTTTCGGTCGATCCTAAGTTTTTGCTTCTTCACATGATGTTTGCTATTCTTAGAATGTCATTTTATTTTGCTTTGCTTGCTGTTTGAATAAAATACCAAGATCTGAAATTATTAAATGTTAGAGAGCCTTCACATAGTTGCATAATTATTCGACTACTCATTGATCTTCACTTATATCTTTCGGAGTAGTTTGTCATTTGCTCTAGTGCTTCACTTATACCTTTTAGAGCATGGTGGTAGTTTTATTTTGAAGAAATAGATGAACTCTCATGCTTCACTTATATTATTTTGAGAGTCTTAAATAGCATGGTAATTTGCTTAAAATCCTAATATGCTAGGTATACAAGATTAATAATAAAATTCTCTTATGAGTGTTTTGAATACTAAGGGAAGTTTGATGCTTGATGATTGTTTTGAGATATGGAGGTAATAATATCAAAGTCGTGCTAGTTGAGTAGTTGCGAAATTGAGAAATGCTTGTGTTGAAGTTTGCAAGTCCCATAGCATGCACGTATGGTAAACGTTGTCTAACAAATTTGAAACATGAGGTGTTATTTGATTGTCCTCCTTATGAGTGGCGGTCGGGGATGAGCGATGGTATTTTCCTACCAATCTATCCCCCTAGGAGCATGCGCGTAGTACTGAGGTTTTTGATGACTTGTAGATTTTTGCAATAAGTATGTGTGTTCTTTATGACTAATGTTGTGTCCATGGATTATACGCACTCTCACCCTTCCATCATTGCTAGCCTCTTCGATACCGTGCATTGCCCTTTCTCACATTGAGAGTTGGCGCAAACTTCGCTGGTGCATCCAAACCCCGTGATATGATATGCTTTGTCACACATAAACCTCCTTATATCTTCCTCAAAACAGCCACCATACCTACCTATTATGGCATTTCCATAGCCATTCCGAGATATATTGCCATGCAACTTTCCATCGTTCTGTTTATTATGACACGCATCATCATTGTCATATTGCTTTGCATGATCATGTAGTTGACATCGTATTTGTGGCAAAGCCACCGTTCATAATTCTTTCATACATGTCACTCATGAATCATTGCACATCCCGGTACACCGCCGGAGGCATTCATATAGAGTCATATTTTGTTCTAATATCGAGTTGTAATCATTGCATTGTAAATAAATAGAAGTGTGATGATCATCATTAATAGAGCATTGTCCCAAAAAAGGGGCCAAATAAAAAAAAGAAAGACCAAAAAAAGAAGGCCAAAAAAAGGCCAAAAAAAAAGAAAGGCCAAATAAAAAAAGGACAATGCTACTATCCTTTTTCCACACTTGTGCTTCAAAGTAGCACCATGATCTTTATGATAGAGAGTCTATTGTTTTATCACTTTCATATACTAGTGGGAATTTTTCATTGTAGAACTTGGCTTGTATATTCCAATAATGGGCCTCCTCAAGTGCCCTAGGTCTTCATGAGAAAGCAAGTTGGATGCACACCCACTAGTTTCTTTTGTTGAGCTTTCATACATTTATAGCTCTAGTGCATCCGTTGCATGGCAATCCCTACTCCTTGCATTAACAACAATTGGTGGGCATCTCCATAGCCTATTGATTAGCCTCGTTGATGTGAGACTTTCTCCTTTTTGTCCTCTCCACATAACCCCCTCATTATTCTATTCCACCCATAGTGCTATATACATGGCTCGCGCTCATGTATTGCGTGAAAGTTTATAAGTTTGAGATTACTAAAGTATGAAACAATTGCTTGGCTTGTCATCGGGGTTGTGCATGATGAGAGCATTCTTGTGTGACGAAAATGAAACATGACTAAACTATATGATTTTGTAGGGATAAACTTTCTTTGGCCCTGTTATTTTGAGAAGACATAATTGCTTAGTTAGTATGCTTGAAGTATTATAATTTTTATGTCAATATGAACTTTTGTCTTGAATCTTTCGGATCTGAATATTCATACCACAATTAAGAAGAATTACATTGAAATTATGCCATGTAGCACTCCGCATCAAAAATTCTGTTTTTATCATTTACCTACTCGAGGACGAGCAGGAATTAAGCTTGGGGATGCTGATACGTCTCCAACATATCTATAATTTTTGATTGCTCCATGCTATATCATCTACTGTTTTGAATGTTTATGGGCTTTATTATACACTTTTATATCATTTTTGGGACTAACCTATTAACCCAGAGCCTAGTGCCAGTTTCTGTTTTTACCCTGTTTTAGGGTTTCGAAGAAAAGGAAAATCAAACGGAGTCCAGTTGACCTGAAACTTCACGGAACTCATTTTTGGAAGGAAAGAAGCCCAGAAGACTTGGAGTGCACGTCGGGGGATCTGCGAGGAGGTCACGAGGCAGGGGGCGCGCCCTCCACCCCCGTGAGCCCCTCGTGGCCCCCCTGACATACTTCTTCCGCCTATATATCTCCATATACCATAAAAACATCCGTGAACACAATAGATCGGGAGTTCTGCCGCCAGAAGCCTCCGTAGCTACCGAAAGCCAATCTAGACCCGTTCCGGCACCCTGCCGGAGGGGGCAATCCTTCTCTGGTGGCCATCTTCATCATCCCGGTGCTCTCCATGACGAGGAGGGAGTAGTTCTCCCTCGGGGCTGAGGGTATGTACTAGTAGCTATGTGTTTGATCTCTCTCTCTCTCGTGTTCTTGATTTGGCACGATCTTGATGTATCGCGAGCTTTGCTATTATAGTTGGATCTTATGTTTCTCCTCCCCCTCTACTCTCTTGTAATGAATTGAGTTTCCCCTTTGGATTTATCTTATCGGATTGAGTCTTTAAAGATTCGAGAACACTTGATGGATGTCTTGCCGTGGATATCTGTGGTGACAATGGGATATCACGTGATTAACTTGATGTATGTTTTGGTGATCAACTTGCGGGTTTCGCCCATGAACTTATGCATAGGGGTTGGCACATGTTTTCGTCGTGATTCTCCGGTAGAAACTTTGGGGCACTCTTTGAGGTTCTATGTGTTGGTTGAATAGATGAATCTGAGATTGTGTGACGCATATCATATAATCATACCCACGGATACTTGAGGTGACATTGGAGTATCTAGGTGACATTAGGGTTTTGGTTGATTTGTGTCTTAAGGTGTTATTCTAGTACGAACTCTACGGATGTTTGTGACACTTATAGGAATAGCCAACGGATTGATTGGAAAGAATAACTTTGAGGTGGTTTCGTACCCTACCATAATCTCTTTGTTCGTTCTCCGCTATTAGTGACTTTGGAGTGACTCTTTGTTGCATGTTGAGGGATATTTATGTGATCCAATTATGATATTATTGTTGAGGGAACTTACACTAGCGAAAGTATGAACCCTAGGCCTTGTTTCCTAGCATTGCAATACCGTTTATGCTCACTTTTATCATTAGTTACCTTACTGTTTTTATATTTTCAGATTACAAAAACTATTATCTATCATCCATATACCACTTGTATCACCATCTCTTCGCCGAACTAGTGCACCTATACAATTTACCATTGTATTGGGTGTGTTGGGGACACAAGAGACTCTTTGTTATTTGGTTGCAGGGTTGCTTGAGAGAGACCATCTTCATCCTATGCCTCCTACGGATTGATAAACCTTAGGTCATCCACTTGAGGGAAATTTGCTACTGTCCTACAAACCTCTGCAATTGGAGGCCCAACAGCGTCTACAAGAAGAATGTTGTGTAGTAGACATCAGTACCTGAACATCAAAATACCAAGCTTCACCGGGACTTACAACGCCACTTTACCATAAGAGGAGTGCTGGATGATTCAAGTTCAAGTTCCAGGAAGGACATTTACGCCAGTCACTGAGCCCATCGAGTTTTCCTTTGATGCACCAACCTAGAGTCTAGAAAAGAGTATGGCAGCCTACATCACCATGGGACGCATTGGATAAGTTTACCACAAGGATCTCAAGGATACTATCTACCAGATTTGTGGGCGCAGAGATTAGCAATGGGAGATGATCAACACCAGGAAGGATAGATCAATTGCCGCTTTCATCCAGGAGTTAAACCAGCTCATATGTCGCCAAGAGAACCAAATGTGCGCAGGCATGATAGATCGGAAGAAGGCAATGACAAGGATCACCGAGCTTGAAGAAGAACTCAAGGCAACTCGCGAAGATTATGAGGAGGAAATCTTCATACTAGTGGAGAAGAATGACGACCTAACAAGGAAGCTAGGAGTCTTCATGGGAGACCCCACGCCAGGAGGAGAAGATGATGATTCCACTTGCCCGGAGAACCACATCATCATTGACGACACCGACTCGGACCCCGACGATAGCGATGATGACTTTGTTGATGAAGCTGGAGCGGATATTATGGAGTCTTCTACCGATCAATTTTTCTAGTCGACCACCAAAACAGTAGTAGTATTCCACCATGTATATAGTATAGTCTGAGCACTTTTGTAACGATAGTTCTAGACCGACTGTATGCCCTTGCATGATTGATTGAGTGATATGATTGTGTTTGTCTCATGTGCATATGGGTAGTGTTTTCCCCCTACACCCCATTCTACTTTGTTTTCTCATCTTTTCTAAACCCATCAGATGCCTTCGAGACGCGACAATGGATTTGCTTTCCCACCGGAGCTCACTCAGTTGATCCAGCAGCAGAATGCATTGATGCAGATACTAGTCTAGAATCAGAATCAGAGGAACAACAACAACAACAACCCACCACCACATGTTGATCACTTAGCCCGTTTTCTAAGGCTGAATCCACCGGTGTTCTCCAGTAGCACCGAGACGATAGTTGCAGATGATAGGCTCTGCAAGATTGGAAGGGAGTTGACCACTGCAGGATGCACAGATGCGGAAAGAGTGCGTTTTGCCTCACATCAGCTTGATGGACCCGCAGCAGCATGGTGGGAGAATTACACTATCACCTATCCCATCGACACTGTTACATGGGACCAGTTCCAGCAGGCTTTTCGCACTGCCCATGTATCAGCAGGAGATATGGTCATGAAGAAGCGTGAGTTCCGCAACTTACGCCATGGAGGACGCACCGTTGGCCAGTATGTGGATGACTTTAGCAAGCTAGCATGTTATGCCCCAGATGACGTTGCTACAGATACATCTAAACAGGAGAAATTTCTGGAAGGATTGAATGATGAGCTGAGCATCCAGTTGATAGTAGCAACCTTTAATAACTACCAATAGTTGGTAGATAGAGCTCTCATGATTGAAGGGAAGCAGCAGTAGATTGACAACCACAAGAGGAAGTATGGACAAGGGAAGTATAATTCTGGAGCTCAGCAGAGACCCCGTTTTACCCCAAACTCAGGAGGACCCCTTCAGCATAACCATGGAGGTCACAATCACACTTGAGGAAGTTCGCACAACCATAGTGGCCCCAAGAATGGGAATGGTAATGGAGGAAGCAACAGCCAGAACCGTTCCAACCCAGCAACACCCACCAAGAAAGATCTAAGCCACGTTACTTGCTACAAGTGCCAGAAGACTGGACATTATGCCAATGAATGTCCAGAAGCTAAGAATGGAAATGGCAGTGGAAGTTCTGGGAAGAAGCCCAACCCTTTCAACAGGGGACAGATGAACCACGTTAACATGGAGGAGGTTGAAGCCCAGCCAGATGCAGCAATAGGTAAGTTTTTGGTTAAGTCATTTACTGCAGTCATTCTTTTTGATACTGGTGCATCGCATTTATACATATCAAGGGGATTTATGGATAAGTATAAGCTGCCCACCAAAGTTCTTAGTACACCTATGTTAGTGAGCTCTCCAGGAGCAGAGTATATGGCAAGCCAAGGATGTTTTCAGATGCCATTGACCATAGGTAGGCATGTTTTCCCCTTAGATCTGATAATTTTGGAGTCACAAGGTTTGGATGTTATTCTGGGTATGGATTGGCTATCAATGTATGGAGGAAACATCGATTGCACCAGTAAGTCGATTTTGCTCACCACCCCAGAAGGAAGAAGGATCAAGTATGTATCTCGACATGTGCCGATTAGGACTCAAGTAAATTCCTTATCAGGAGTTGTACAGGAGGAAGTACTAGTGGTGAGGGATTTCCCGGATGTATTTCCAGAAGAGTTGTCAGGCATGCCACCAGATAGAGACATCGAGTTTTTGATTGAGCTTTTGCCAGGCACAGGGCCAATATCTAAGAGACCGTACAGGATGCCCGCATAGGATTTAGAGGAAATTAAGAAGTAGATTAAGGAGTTACTGGATAAAGGATATATTCGCCCAAGCTAGTCACCTTGGGGATCACCGGTACTTCTAGTGGAGAAGAAGGATGGATCGTTGAGGATGGTTGTTGATTATCGAGGATTGAATGAGGTGACGATCAAGAACAAGTACCCACTACCAATGATCAATGATTTGTTTGATCAGCTGCAAGGAGCTAAGGTGTTTTCCAAGATCGATCTGCGATCAGGGTACCACCAACTGAAGATTCGAGAGCAGGATATACCTAAGACAGCTTTTACCATAAGGTACAGGCTATATGAGTATACCGTTATGTCATTTGTCCTGATTAACGCACCTGCCTATTTTATGAACATGATGAACAAGGTGTTTATTGAGTTTTTGGATAAGTTCGTTGTGGTGTTCATTGATGATATTCTAGTCTACTCAAAGAATGAAGAGGAGCATAAAGAGCATTTGCATTTAGTACTTGGGAAGCTCAGAGAACATCAGCTATACGCCAAGTTCAGCAAGTGTGAGTTTTGGTTGAAGGAAGTTGGATTCCTTGGACATGTTATATCCGGAGAAGGAATAGCAGTAGACTCCACCAAAGTTGTCACTGTGACAAATTGGGAGGCACCCACGTCAGTTGGAGAGATCCAGAGTTTTCTTGGACTCCTTGGATACTACCGGAGGTTCATTGAGAATTTCTCGAAGATTGCAAAGCCTATGACGGAGTTGTTAAAGAAGGACACCAAGTTCAAATGGACTGAGGAATGTGAGGCCAGTTTCCAGGAGTTGAAGAAATGCTTGGTTACATCACCAGTGTTGATTCTGCCAGGTCAACGCAAGGATTTTGAAGTGTATTGCGACGCTTCTTGTCGAGGACTTGGAGCCGTACTTATGCAAGAGCGAAGAGTTGTTTCATATGCCTCACGACAGCTTAAACCCCATGAGTTAAATTATGCTACGCATGATTTGGAGTTAGCAGCCGTAGTGCATGCGTTGAAGACTTGGAGACATTTTCTCATCGGAAACCATTGTGAGGTATACAGGGATCACAAGAGTTTGAAGTATATCTTCACGCAGAAGGAGTTGAATCTCAGGCAGAGGAGATGGTTGGAACTCATTAAGGACTATGATATGAAGTTGCACTATCATCCCGGAAAGGCTAACGTAGTAGCCGATGCGTTGAGCCGCAAGAGTCATGTCAATACACCCATGACCGTAGAGTTACCCAAGGAGTTAGCAGAGGATCTTCGTGAGCTATGTTTGGAGATAGTTCCGAGAGGCTATGTAGCAGCATTGGAGATTCAGTCTACTTTGATGGATAAGATCAGAGAAGCTCAGAAGACGGACAAGGAGATTGCCGAGATAAAGGAAAGGATGAGCAAAGGAAAGGCTAAAGGATTTCGTGAGGATGAGCACGATACCTTATGGTTCGAGGACCGTGTATATGTGCCAAATGATCAGGAGATCAGGAAGCTGATTTTGCAGGAGGCCCATGATTCGCCATATTTGATTCACCGAGGAAATACTAAAATGTACCTGGATTTGAAGGATAGTATCTTGTGGACCAGAATGAAGAAGGATATTGCGGAGTATGTAGCAGTTTGTGATGTATGTCAGAGAGTGAAGGTAGAGCATCAGAAGCCAGCAGGATTGCTACAACCATTGCCGATACCCGAATGGAAGTGGGACAAGCTAGGCATGGATTTTATCATAGGATTGCCCAGGACTCATTCAGGCTATGACTCGATATTGGTTGTAGTCGATTGTTTAACAAAAGTAGCTCATTTCATTCCAGTGAAGACCACTTACACCAATGCTAAGTTGGCAAAGATATACATGACTAGGATTGTATGTTTGCATGGAGTTCCGAGGACCATTGTATCAGATAGAGGAACCCAGTTTACCTTAAAGTTATGGAATCAGTTGCATGAAACTTTGGGAACTAGGCTAGAGTTCAGTACAACTTTTCACCTGCAGACAGATGGACAGACTGAGAGAGTCAATCAGATTTTGGAGGACATGTTGAGAGCTTGTGCGCTAGATTATGGATCTAGTTGGGACGACAATTTGCCTTACACAGAGTTCTCTTGCAACAACAGCTATCAAGCCAGTTTGAAGATGGCCCCTTTCGAAGCATTATACGGGAGGAGATGCAGGACACCGTTGTTATGGGATGAAGTTGGAGACCGACAGTTGTTTGGACCAGATTTGATTGAAGAGTCTAAAGAGAAGGTTAAGCTGATTCGCGATAGACTCAAAGTTGTCTAGTCCAGACAGAAGAGCTATGCGGATTCTAAACACAAAGAGATAGTTTAAGAAGTTGGAGACAGAGTGTATCTTCATGTATCACCACTTTGAGGAGTGGAGCGTTTCGGAGTTAAGGGAAAGTTAGCACCACATTTTCTGGGACCATACAAAGTTTTGGAACGTATGGGAGAAGTTGCTTACAAGTTGGAATTGCCCGAAGGATTGTCAGGAGTTCATGATGTGTTCCACATTTCTCAGTTGAAGAAGTGCCACGCAGAGATGGATGATATCCCTCTGAGAGATACAGTGCCACTGGAAGCGATTCAATTGGATAGCGACTTGACCTATGAGGAGAAACCAGTCAAGATTCTTGATTTTTCCAGCCGAGTCACACGCAGCAAGGTTATCAAGTTCTGTAAGGTTCAGTGGAGCCACCATACTGAGGATGAAGCCACCTGGGAACGAGAGGAAGACCTACGGAAGGATCACCCTCACCTATTTTCTAGCCAACCTGAATCTCAAGGGCGAGATTCATCTTAAGGGGGTAGGTTTGTAACATCCCAAATTTCTCAATTTGTAATGTTATGCATTAGATCATATTTGCATATCCTATTTTAATGCATTTTGGTTTGATCCTAGAAATTCTACGCAACTCAAGGACATATGGAGAGAGTTGGGGATTTTGTTATTTTCATATTTGAGTTTTCTCAAATTTTGAAAAGAGAATCGTTTGATTTTAATTATTTTCTCTTAGAATATTTCTTTTATAAAAATAAAAGAGAGAGGATAAAATGACTTCCTCAAAATAAAGAAATATTGGAGATTTAATATTAAAATCAAATATGAATTTTATTCGGAGTTTCATCGCTATTTTATTTGAATTAGGAAAAATATGTGTTTTTCGAAATTGTATTAGAGTCCCAAATAAATGTTCACCTTGTCTGTTAGATTTTTCGAGGACGGGGAAAATTTATTTCAGGATTTTTGGAGTCCGTTTAGTATTTTTTTTCTTCATTTTTCTGTGCGGATTTATTTTAAAAAAAGAGAGGTCGAACCGACTTGGGCCGCCGTGGGCGACCCGGACTCCGCCTCGCCCCAGGCTTTATAAGCCCGCGGCCCTGCCAGCCCCAGCCCACCCCAGCCGCCGCCGAACCCTAGTCGCGCCTCGAGCCCCGCGCCGCCGCCGGAGTTGACCGCCGCCGCCGTTTTTTTCCTTCGGTTTATTTCGGTAAACCCTAGATCTAGATCTATTTTTTATTTTCCGGTTTGTTTTTTTAGATCTTTTTTCCGTCGGTTTATTTATTTAGCGAACGCCCGTTCGTTCGTTCGTTTTAACGAACGATTTTCACCATTTAGCCGCAGACAGCGAACGTTCATTCGTTAGCCTATTCGTCAGTTTTTCTTTTTCTCGGATTTTTCGCGATTATTTTCGATCGAGATTCCTGATCCGATTTTCGTTTTACTTTATCTTTTCGCTCGTTTATCGGAATTAGGCGATTCAAGCGCCTAGAGTTTCATCTCGAAGCCCTCTTTCTGTTTAATCAACTTAAACAAGTTTTTGCTACTATAAAATTTGACTTTAGTCCAGATTAGTAACCAAAGCTTGTTTCTTTCGCAGTTTGAGTTTTGTTGCTTCGTTTGATTTGATTCTTTTTGCAAACCGGAGTTTTTAAGTTGAAATTTCTAGTTAGATCTTCTTATTTGAGTTTTACCCGCACATCTTTGTTTGATTGCTTATTGTATGCTTGTTTATTTGCGATAGAGTACCCGGAGTGCGAAGCGTGCTACTACGAGTCTCTAGGTTTCACGGATCATCAGCAAGGCAAGTAACACTTTGATCATACCTCTTTACTACCCAGTTTTATTGCACTAGATCAATCCTCAAACAATTGCATGATTAGGATCTAATTAATATGTGGTTTTTGGGAAGTAGATGAGGTAGTACCTATTGTCATGTTTATTACCAAACCCTTGGGAGTTACTTCTATGTTGCTTATATTACTGTGCTATGCTCGTAGACGTGGTTTGGGTTTGAGTGTATTCATGACAGATGTGAGTATTGTTAATTAATGGTTAACTTAAGGTGGTAACTTTAATACACATCTGGGTGGATTGAGGCACCTGGGGAACTGTAACATCCCAAATTTTCAATTTGGAATGTTATACATTAGGTCATCATTGCATATCATATTTTATTGCATTTTGCCTTGATCCTCGAAATCCTAAGCAACTCAAGGACCCTCGGAGAGAGAGTTGGGGATCTCACTGTTTTCATATTTGAATTTGATCAAATATTGAAACGAGGATTTTTTATTTTAATTATTTTTCTCTCCGAAAATATTTCATGTTAAAATATATGAGAGGAGATAATATGACTTCTCCGAAATAAATGAAATATTGGAGGAAAAATATTAAAATCAAATATTTGATTTTATTCGGATTTTATTGTTATTTTATTTGCATTAGAAAAATTGCACGTTTTCAAAATTGCATTTTAGGGCCAAGAAAATGTTTATCTTGTTCTAAATATTTTATTTAGACGGTGAAAATTTGTTTTGGCATTTTTATATTTTTTTCTAGGATTTATTTTCGGTGGAATCTGTTAAAAAAACTTCTTCCATGCCTGACTAGGCCAAGGCCCAGCCGAGCCAGGCCACCGGCCCGCGCCGCGCCACCGCCTCCGCCGTGCCCGAGTCCGACCAGGACTCGGCAGCCACTGCCGTCGCCGCCCGGGACCCCGCCCCCTCCCGCAAGCCACCCTTCCCCCCTTTAAAAGCCGACCTGGGGCCCCCCTTGGAGCCCCAAGACGCCCCGCCGCCGCATGCCACCGCCGCCTAC
>NC_041390.1:396368860-396378150 GCF_002162155.2 Triticum dicoccoides | reverse complement strand
CCTCGCCCCGCCGCCAGCCGCGCCGCGCCGCCCTTCACCGCCGCCGCGCCGCACCACCCACAGCCCCACGGCGACCCGCCGGAGCCGCCGCGGAACCCGCCGGAGCCACTGCCGATCCGATCCGGAGCCTCCAGTTTTTTTTGGTTTAGGTAAAAACCGTTGTTTTTTTTTAAAACACCCTAGTTTCGGTTTTTTTAGATTGGTTCGTTGGTTTTCTCGATTTAGTTACTTAGAGGACGTTCGTCCGTACATTCGTTTTAATGAATGGTATTCACTCGTTAGCCACAGACAGCGAACGTTCGTTCGTTAGCCTGTTCGTTAGTTTTTCTTTTCTCGAATTTTTCGCGGTTATTTTCGATCGCGATTTCTGATCTGATTTTCGGTTTAGTTTATCTTTTCGCTCGTTTATCGGAATCAGGCGATTCAAGCGCCTAGATCTTCGTCTCGAAATCCTCTTCCTGTTTAACCAACTTGAACAAGATTTTGATACAGTAAAATTTGACTTTAGTCTAGATTAGTAATCGGATCTTGTTTCTTTCGCAGTTTGAGTTTCGTTGCTCCGTTTGATTTGATTCTTTTTGCAAACCGGAGTTCTTAAGTTGAACTTTCTGGTTAGATCTTCTTATTCATGTTTTACCCGTGCATCTTTGCTTGATTTCTTATGTATGCTATTGTTTGTTTGCGATAGAACACCTGGAGTGCGAAACGTGCTACTACGAGTATCTAGGTTTTGCGGATCATCAGCAAGGCAAGTAACACTTTGATCATATCCCTTTATCACCCAGATTTTATGCATTAGTTTCAACCCTCAAACATTGCATGGTTAGGACTTGATAACATGTGGGATTGGGAAGTAGTTGATGAGGTAGAACCTATTGCCCTGTTATTATCAAACCCTTGGGAGTTACTTCTACGTATTGCTTATATTGCCATGCTATGCTCGTAGACGTTGTTTGGGTGAGTGAATCCATGACAGATGTGTGATTGTTAATTAATGGTTCAACTTAAGGTGGCAAATTTAATACACATCTGGGTGGATTGCTTGTCGGGCACCTGGAGAATCCAGTGTTGTCCTAGGATATCCCGGAGTACCCGTGTGATAATCCTAAGGTCTGCCACCCAGGCTCAAAGGGAACTAAGATATTTCATGCTAGAAACTTCCGTGTGCAGCCACAAGCTATTATGGTCTCTAGCATAGTTGAGTAAGTTGCATGACCTCTTCTAGTGGTAGGCTAGTAGATGTAGAGGGATGTAGGTTGGTACTGTCTACCCAGGGTTAGAGCTAATGTTTCTAAAAGATTGTGTCTCGGTCATCCATTTCTCAAACACTAGGTAGTGCGAGAAATCCCACAGAGGAGATCGAGTCTTGTGGGGAAAAGTGCGCGAACCTCTGCAGAGTGTACAAACTAATCATGGTTAGCCGTGTCCCCGGTTATGGACATCTTGAGTATCTAGTACTTGGATTATCATATGTATCTCATCACTCTAAATTAATATTGTTGGGTTTATAATTACCTTTAATTAGGATTGAGTTGGAGGAACCTTCTCAATGATGTTTCAACTACCATGATAGTTAAATAAAATCTATTCCTTTGTTGTAGGGAGAAATTGGCTTTTCGCAAAACTTTAACCGTAGAGCTTTCCACCAGCCAAATATGCATGTAGTGATAGCATAAAATCTATTCAGTTCTTGCTCTACCGTGTTATTTTGCCAGCATATTCCATGTGCTGACCCGTTTCGGGCCGCAACACATTATGTTGCAGACTTTTCAGTTGAGGAGTAAGGTTCATTAGGTCATTGCCGTGCAGCTCAGTTATGCCATTGGAGTTGATGGACTCACTTTATCTTCCAAGCCTTCCGCTGTTATCGTATTAGATGGCCTTAAGCCATATTTATTGTAATAAGTTCTCTTTTGAGACATTCGATGTAATAAGTGTGTGATTGCTACTCTGTTATAAATCCTTCGAGTATTGTGTGTGTCAGCATTACCGATCCAGGGATGACACTGAAGCACAGATACTTGACCGTCTGAGGTCGGATCGCTACAAGATGGTATCAGAGCACACGCTGGGTGTAGGACATGACCACTAAGTTAAAGCCCTTGATCACTACTCTCTTCTCATTTCTGACTCCTCTCCATTTTCTACTCTTTAGGATGGCAGACGCAAGGAACAAGTATGCACAACCGGATGAAGAAGCACCTTTTGGACGACACTTGAAGGAAGTCACTAAGTACCTGAACATTTGAATACCAAGCTTCACCGGGACTTATAATGCCACTTTACCAGAAGAGGAGTGATGGATGATTCAAGTTCAAGTTCCAGGAAGGACATTCACGCCAGTCACTGAGCCCATCGAGTTTACCTTTGATGCACCAACCTAGAGTCTAGGAAAGAGTATGGCAGCTGACATCACCATGGGACGCATTGGAGAAGTTTACCATAAGGAGCTTAAGGATACTATCTATCAGATTTGTGGGCGCCAAGATGATCAATGGGAGATGATCAGTACCAGGAAGGATAGATCAATTGCAGCTTTCATCCAGGACTTAAACCAACACATTCGTCGCCAGGAGAACCAGATGTGTGCAGGCATGATAGATCTGAAGAAGGCAATGACAAGGATCACGAAACTGGAGGAAGAACTCAAGGCTACTCGCGAATATTATGAGGAGTAAATCGTCGTACTAGTGGAGAAGAATGACGATCTAGAAAGGAAGCTAGGAGTATTCATGGGAGACCCCGCGCCAGGAGGAGAAGACGATGAACCCAAGGAGATTTGTTCTGAAGACTACATCCTCATCGACAACACCAACTCGGACCCCGATGATAGCGATGATGACTATGAAGACGAAGCTAGAGCAGACATCATGGAGTCTTCGACCGATCAATATTTCTAGTAGACCACCACATCAGTAGTAGTGTTCCACCATGTATATAGTATAGTCCGAGCACTTTTCTAATGATAGTTAGATCGATTGTATGCCCTTGCTTGATTGATTGAGTGATATGATTGTGTTTGTCTCGTGTGCATATGGGTAGTGTTTTTCTCACTAGACCTCATTCTATTCAATTCTCTTCCCTCTAAACCCTCAGATGCCTCCGAGACGTGACCCCGGATTTACCTTCCCACCGGAGCTCACTTAGTTGATCCAACAGCAGAATACACTGATGCAGTTGTTAGTTCAGAACCAAGGCAACAACAACAACAACCCACCACCACCACCAGTTGATAACTTAGCCCGCTTTCTGAGGTTGCAGCTGCCGGTGTTTTCCAGTAGCACCGAGCCGATAGTGGCAGATGATTGGCTCCGCAGGATTGGAAGGGAGTTAACCACTACAGGATGTACAGATGCTGAGAAGGTGCGTTTTGCCGCACATCATTTGGATGGACCAGCAGCCTCATGGTGGGAGAATTACACAGTCAGCTACCTTATAGCCACTGTTACATGGGATCAGTTTCAGCAAGCATTCTGCACCGCCCATGTCTCAACGGGAGCTATGAGCATGAAGAAGCGTGAGTTTTGCAACTTGCGCCAAGGGAACCGTATTGTGGGGCAGTACGTGGATGAATTTAGTAAGCTGTCTCGTTATGCCCCTGACGATGTGGCCACAGATGCCGCGAAGCAGGAGAAGTTTATGGAAGGGCTAAACGATGAGATCAGCATGCAATTGATGGTGGCAACCTTTAACAACTACCAGGAGTTGGTAGACAAGGCTCTTATGATTGAAGGGAAGCAACAGCAAATTGGGAGCCGCAAAAGGAAGTATGGACAAGGAAGGTAACTCAGGAGTTCAGCAGAAGCCTCGTTTAACCCCGAATTCGGGAGGACTTGTTCATAACCATGGAGGTCATAACCACAATGGAGGAAGTTCGCATAACCACAATGGTTCCAAGAATGGGGCTGGGAATGGAGTAAGCAACAATCAGAACCACTCCAGTCCAGCCACACCCGCCAAGAGAGACCTAAGTCACATTACTTGCTTCAAGTGCGGGAAGACTGGACACTATGCCATGGAGTGCCCTGAAGCGAAGAATGGAAACGGTAATGGGAGCGCTGGGAAGAAGCCCAATCCATTCAACAAAGGACAAGTGAACCACATTAACCTGGAGGAGGTTGAAGGGCAGCCAGACGCAGTTATCGGTAAGTTTTTGGATAAGTCTTTTACCGCCCTTGTTCTTTTTGATACTTTTGCATCACATTCATACATATCAAGGATAAGTTTAAACTACCAACCCAAGCCCTTAGGACCCCTTTGTTAGTAAGTTCCCCTGGAGCAGAGTATATGGCTAGCCGATGGTGCGACCGGATACCCTTAACCATTGGTAGCCATGTTTTTCTGTCAGACCTGATAATTTTGGAGTCACAAGGATTGGATGTGATATTAGGCATGGACTGGATGTCAAAGTATGGAGGAAGCATTGACTGTGCTAGTAAGTCGATTTATCTCACCACCCCGGAGGGAAAAAGGATCAAGTATGTATCTAGGCATGCGCCTAGGAGGAGCCAAGTAAATACCCTCACGGGAGTTGTTCAGGAGGAAGTGTCTGTAGTGAAGGATTACCCATATGTTTTTCCAGAGGAGTTACCAGGCATGCCACCGGATCGAGACATCGAGTTTTTGATAGAGCTATTGCCAGGTACAGGGCCAATATCAAAGAGACCCTACCGGATGCCCGCAAATGATCTGGAGGAGATTAAGAAGCAGATCAAGGAGCTATTGGAGAAAGGTTACATCTGACAGAGTTCATCACCATGGGGAGCCCTAGTGCTTTTGGTTGAGAAGAAGGATAAGTCTCTAAGGATGGTTGTTGATTATCGTGCATTGAATGAGGTGACAATCAAGAACAAATACCCACTGCCGATGATCAATGATTTGTTTGACCAGTTACAAAGAGCTAAGGTATTTTCGAAGATCGATCCGCGGTCAGGATATCACCAGCTGAAGATTTGGGAGAAGGATATACCTAAAACCGCATTTACCACAAGGTACGGGTTATATGAGTATACAGTCATGTCATTTGGACTGACTAACGCCCCTGCCTATTTCATGAGCATGATGAACAAAGTGTTCATGAAATATTTGGATAAGTTTTTTGTGGTGTTCATTGGTGATATAATGGTATACTCAAAGAATGAAGGGGAGCACAAGGAGCATTAGCGTTTAGTTCTCGAGAAACTCAGGGAACATTAGTTGTATGCCAAGTTCAACAAATGTGAGTTTTGGTTGAAAGAAGTTGGATTCCTTGGACATGTTATATCAGGAGAAGGTATAGCAGTAGACCCCACCAAGGTTTAGTCTGTCACTGAATGGTTAGCACCCACTTCAGTTAGCGAGATCCGCAGTTTTCTTGGACTCGCAGGATACTACCGGAGATTCATTGAGAATTTTTCCAAGATTGCGAAGCCAATGACAGAGCTATTGAAGAAGGATACCAAATTTAAATGGACGGAAGAATGTGAAGCAAGTTTTCAGGAGTTAAAGAAACGTCTGACTACAGCCCCAGTACTGATTCTGCTGGATATACGCAAGGTTTTCCAAGTGTATTGCGACGCCTCTCGCTTAGGACTTGGAGGAGTACTGATGCAGGACGGAAGAGTTGTTTCATATGCCTCGCGACAACTGAAACCGCATGAGTTAAATTATGCCACGCATGATTTGGAGTTGGCAGGTATTAAGGTCGTCGATCTTTTAGCTCCTTATCGACGTGGAGGAAAATAGGACTATTTGGGGGGGCTGGAGTAGGTAAAATAGTACTGATCATGGAATTAATCAATAACATTGCTAAAGCTCATGGGGGCGTATCCGTATTCGGTGGAGTAGGGGAACAGACTCGTGAAGGAACGCCGGAACCAGAAGTAAAAATTGTTGTGGATAGGGATCCTGTAAAAACAACTTTTGAGGAATGGGCCAGACCCGGCCATTTCTCAAGAACACTAGCTAAGGGCCCTGATACTACCACTTGGATCTGGAACCTACATGCTGATGCTCACGATTTCGATAGTCATACTGGTGATTTGGAGGAGATTTCTCGAAAAGTCTTTAGTGCTCATTTTGGGTAACTTTCCATTATCTTTCTTTGGTTGAGTGGCATGTACTTTCATGGCGCCCGTTTTTCCAATTATGAAGCATGGCTAAGTGATCCTACTCACATTGGACCCGGTGCTCAGGTAGTTTGGCCTATAGTAGGGCAAGAAATATTGAATGGTGATGTAGGCGGGGGTTTCCGAGGAATCCAAATAACCTCTGGGTTTTTTCAGCTTTGGCGAGCATCTGGAATAACTAGTGAATTACAACTCTATTATACTGCAATTGGTGCATTGATTTTTGCAGCGTTAATGCTTTTTGCTGGTTGGTTCCATTATCACAAAGCCGCTCGCAAATTGGCCTGGTTCCAAGATGTAGAATCCATGTTGAATCACCACTTAGCGGGATTATTAGGACTTGGGTCTCTTTCTTGGGCGGGGCACCAAATTCTAGCGAGAATTATTGCTGTAGGATAGTGGCTAGGAGGATTTGAAAGGCATTATGGAATTAAGATTTCCCAGGTTTAGCCAAGGCTTAGCTCAAGACCCCACTACTGGTCATATTTGGTTTGGTATTGCTACCGCACATGATTTCAAAAGTCATGATGATATTACTGAAGAACGTCTTTATCAGAACATTTTAAACACTAGGAAAAGCCCATATGCGACGAAGATTTTTTGTTGCTGTCGGAATAAGAATAAGGCCAAATCCCATTGACATAATAACTGGAAGTGGGAGAAGAGGGATTACCCATGCATATCCATAGTGCATGCGTTGAAGACTTGGAGACATTATCTTATTGGAAAGCATTGCGATGTATACACTGACCATAAGAGTTTGAAGTACATTTTCACACAGAAGGAGCTGAACCTTAGGCAGAGGAGATGGTTGGAGCTTATAAAGGATTATAACATGAAGCTTCACTATCATCTAGGCAAGGCCAACGTCGTAGCAGACGCTTTGAGCCGGAAGAGTTATGCCAACACACTCATAAGCGCAGGGTTGCCAAAGGAGTTGGCAGAGGATCTCAGGGAACTTCGATTGGAGATTGTCCCTAGAGGCTTTGTTGCAACAATGGAAGTTAAGTCTACATTGTTAGGAAAGATTCGAGAAGCTCAGAAGGATGACAAAGAGATCGCCGAGATAAAAGAGAGAATGGGCAAAGGAAAGGCCAAAGGTTTTCGTGAGGATGAACACAACACCTTGTGGTTTAAGGACCGTGTTTATGTGCCCAATAACACAGAGATCAGGAAGTTAATACTTCAAGAGGCTCATGACTCACCATACTCGATACACCCCGGAAACACCAAGATGTATGTGGATTTAAAGGAACGTTTCTGGTGGACTGGTATGAAGAAGGATATTGTCGAGTATGTAGCCGTATGTGATGTATGTCAGAGAGTGAAGGCAGAACATCAAAAGACAGCCGGATTGTTACAGCCTATGCCGATACCCGAATGGAAGTGGGATAAGCTTGGCATGGATTTCATCACCGGATTGCCCGGGAACAAATCAGGATATGATTCTATATGGGCAGTAGTTGATCACTTGACCAAAGTAGCTCACTTTATCCCAGTGAAAACCACATATACAAGTGCCAAGATTGGCCAAGATATACATGACCAGGATCATATGTTTGCATGGAGTTCCAAGGACCATTGTATCAGATAGAGGAACCCAGTTTACCTCAAAGTTTTGGAATCAGTTGCATGAAACTTTGGGAACCAGACTGGAGTTCAGTACAACTTTTCACACGCAAACAGATGGACAGACCGAGAGAGTCAACCAGATTCTAGATGATATGCTGAGAGCTTGTGCACTAGATTATGGATCTAGTTGGGATGACAACTTGCCCTACGCAGAGTTCTCATACAACAACAGTTACCAGGCCAGTTTGAAGATGGCACCTTTCAAAGCCTTGTACAGAAGGAGGTGCAGGACACCGTTGTTGTGGGATGAAGTTGGAGACCGTCAGTTGTTTGGACCAGATTTGATTAAGGAATCATAAGAGAAGGTTAAATTGATTAGAGATAGACTGAAGGTAGCTCAATCCCGACAGAAGAGTTATGCAGATTCAAAATGCAAGGAGGTAGTCTATGAAATCGGAGACAGAGTGTATCTACGAGTATCACCACTCCGAGGAGTTAAGCACTTTGGAGTTAAGGGAAAGTTAGTGCCATGCTTTGTGGGACCATACAGAGTTTTGCAACGTATGGGAGAAGTTGCTTATAAGTTGGGATTTCCTGAAGGATTGTCAGGAGTTCACGATGTGTTCCACGTTTCTCAGTTGAAGAAGTGCCATGCAGAGATGGCTGGCATTCCTCTGAGAGATACATTACCGCTAGAAGCGATTCAGTTGGACAATGATTTGACTTATGAGGAGAAACCAGTCAAGATTCTCGAGTTTCCCAGCCGGGTTACCCACGGCAAGGTTATTAAGTTTTGCAAAATTCAGTGGAGCCACCATACCGAGGACGAAGCCACTTGGGAACGAGAGGATGATCTTCGCAAAGACCACCCACACCTATTTTCTAGCCAACCCGAATCTCGAGGGCGAGATTCATCTTAAGGGGGGTAGGTTTGTAACATCCCAAATTTTCAATTTGGAACTTTATACTTTAGGTCATCATTGCATATCATATTTTATTGCATTTTGGCTTGATCCTCAAAATCCTAAGCAACTCAAGGACCCTTGGAGAGAGAGTTGGGGATTTCACTGTTTTCATATTTGAATTTTATCAAATATTGAAACAAGGATTTTTGGTTTTAATTATTTTTATCTCCGAAAATATTTCATGTTAAAATATATGAGAGGAGATAATATGACTTCTCCGAAATAAATGAAATATTGGAGGAAAAATATTAAAATCAAATATTTGATTTTATTCAGATTTTATTGCTATTTTATTTGCATTAGAAAAATTGCATGTTTTCAAAATTGCATTTTAGGGCCAAGAAAATGTTCATCTTGTTCTAAATATTTTATTTAGACGGTGAAAATTTGTTTTGACATTTTTAGATTTTTATTTCTTTTTCTAGGATTTATGTTTGGCGGAATCTGTTAAAAAAACTTCTTCCGCGCGCGACTGGGCCAAGGCCCAGCCGAGCCAGGCCGCCGACCCGCGCCGCGCCACCGCCTCCGCTGTGCCCCAGTCCGGCCAGGACTCGGCAGCCACCGCCGTCGCCGCCCGGGACACCTCCCCGCCCCTCCCGCAAGCCACCCCTCCTTTAAAAGCCGACCCGAGGCCCCCCTGGAGCCC
>NC_041390.1:396291984-396368486 GCF_002162155.2 Triticum dicoccoides | reverse complement strand
GCTGCCGCAAGCCGCCCCGCCGCCGCTCGCCGCTGCTACCGCCGCCGCGCCGCACCACCGCCGCCCCGCCACACCACCCGCAGCCCCACCCCAACCCGCTGGAGCCGCCGCGGAACCCGCCGGAGCCGCCGCCGATCCGATACGGAGCCGTTGTTTTTTTCGGTTTAGGTAAAAACCGTTGGTTTTTAAAAAAAACCCTAGTTTTGGTTTTTTAGATCGGTTCCTTGGTTTTCTCGGTTTAGTTACTTAGCGGACGTTCGTCCATACGTTCATTTTAAAGAACGGTACTCACTCGTTAGCCACAGATAGCGAACGTCCGTTCGTTAGGCTGTTCGTCAGTTTTTCTTTTCTTGGATTTTTCACGGTTATTTTCGATCGCGATTTCTGATCCGATTTTCGGTTTAGTTTATCTTTTCGCTCGTTTATTGGAATCAGGCGATTCAAGTGCCTAGATCTTCGTCTCGAAACCCTCTTCCCGTTTAACCAACTTGAACAAGATTTTGATACAGTAAAATTTGACTTTAGTCCAGATTAGTAATCGGATCTTGTTTCTTTCGCAATTTGAGTTTCTTTGCTCCGTTTGATTTAATTCTTTTTGCAAACCGGAGTTCTTAAGTTGAACTTTCTGGTTAGATCTTCTTATTCGTGTTTTACCCATGCGTCTTTGCTTGATTGCTTATGTATGCTATTGTTTGTTTGCGATAGAACACCCAGAGTGCGAGACGTGCTACTACGAGTCTCTAGGTTTTGCGGATCATCAGCAAGGCAAGTAACACTTTGATCATATCCCTTTATCACCCAGATTTTATGCATTAGTTTCAACCCTCAAACATTGCATGGTTAGGACTTGATAACATGTGGGATTGGGAAGTAGTTGATGAGGTAGGACCTATTGCCCTGTTATTATCAAACCCTTGGGAGTTACTTCTACGTATTGCTTATATTGCCATGCTATACTCGTAGATGTGATTTGGGTGAGTGAATCCATGACAGATGTGAGATTGTTAATTAATGGTTCAACTTAAGGTGGTAGATTTAATACACATCTGGGAGGATTGCTTGTCGGGCACCTGGAGAATCCAGTGTTGTCCTAGGATATCCCGGAGCACCCGTGTGATAATCGTAAGGTCTGCCACCCAGGATCAAAGGGAACTGAAATATTTCATGCTAGAAACTTCCGTGTGCAGCCACAAGCTATTATGGGCTCTAGCATACTTGAGTAACTTGCATGACCTTTTCCAGTGGTAGGCTAGCAGATGTAGAGGGGTGTAGGTTGGTACTGTCTACCCGGGGTTAGAGTTAATGTTTCTGAAAGACTGTGTCTCGGTCATCCGTTTCTCAAACACCAGGTAGTGCGAGAAATCCCTCGGGGGAGATCGAGTCTTGTGGGGAAAAGTGTGCAAACCCCTGTAGAGTGTACAAACTAGTCATGGTTAGCCGTGTCCCCGGTTATAGACATCTTAAGTATCTAGTACTTGGATTATCATATGTATCTCATGAATCGAAATTAATATTGTTGGGTTTATAATTACCTTTAATTGGGATTGAGTTGGAGGAACCTTCTTAATGATGTTTCAACTACCATGATAGTTAAATAAAATCTATTCGTTTGTTGTAGGAAAAAATTGGCTTTTCGCAAAACTTTAACCATAGAGCTTTCCACCAGCTAAGTATGCATGTAGTGATAGCATTATTCAGTTCTTGCTCTACCGTGTTATTTTGCCAGCATATTCCATGTGCTGACCTGTTTCGGGCTGCAACGTATTATCTTGTAGACTTTTCAGACGAGGAGTAAGGTTCGTTTGGTCGTTGCCGTGCAGCTCAGCTATGCCGTTGGAGTTGATGGACTCACTTTATCTTTCAAGCCTTCCGCTGTTATCGTATTAGATGGCCTTAAGCCATATTTATTGTAATAAGTTCTCTTTTGAGACATTCGATGTAATAAGTGTGTGATTGCTACTCTGTTATAAATCCTTGAGTGTTGTGTGTGTCAGCATTATCAATCCAGGGATGACACTGAAGCACAGAGACTTGACCGTTTGAGGTCGGGTCGCTACAGGAACCCGGTGTTGCCTGTATTTTTCTGGAAATCCCGGGGTACCGTGTGATTCTCCTATGGAGTGCCACCCAGGCTCAAAGGGATCATAAGATTATTCATGCTAGAAACTTCCATGTGCAGCCACATGCCATTATGGGCTCTGGCATAGTTGAGTAAGTTGTGGGAAACCTTTCCATGATGGGCTAGCAGATGTAGGGGATTGTAGGTGTACAGGCCTATCTATCGGTTAAGGGGACCTCTTCGGAAAGACTGTTTCTTGGTCATCCGTTTCCCAAACATTATGTAGTGCGAGAAATACAACAGAGGAGATCGAGTCTTGTGGGGAAAAGTGCACAAACTTCTGCAGAGTGTACAAACTAATCATGGTTAGTCGTGTCCCCGATTATGGACATCTTGAGTATCTGGTTCTTGGATTATCATGTGGACCTCATCACTCTTAATATAATTTGATTGGGTTTAACGATGATGCTTAATTGGGATTGAGTTGGGCGAACCTTCTCAATGTTTAACAACCACCATGATAGTTAAATACAATTTATTCCTTTGTTGTAGGAAAACATTGGCTTTCCGCAAAACATATTAACCATACATCCTCCACTAGCCATATATGCATGTAGCGATAGCATTATTCCATTCATTACTCTCCTGTGTTACATTGCTAGCATATTCCATGTGCTGACATGTTTCGGGCTGCAACGTATCATGTTGCAGACTTTTCAGACGACGAGTAAGGAGCCATAGGTCGTTGTCTTTCACTCAGTGATGCCGTTGGAGTTGACGGACTCACTTTATCTTCCAAGCCTTCTGATGTTATCGTATTAGATGGCCTTAAGCCATATTTATTGTAATAAGTTCTCTTTTGAGACATTCGATGTAATAAGTGTGTGATTGCTACTCTGTTATAAATCCTCAAGTACTGTGCATGTCAGCATTACCGATGCAGGGATGACACTAATGCACAGAGATCAGACTATTTGAGGTCTGGTCTCTACATTGAGGTGGTACGATCTTGATGTATCATGAGCTTTGCTATTATAGTTGGATCTTATGATGTTTCTCCCCCTCTACTCTCTTGTAATGGATTGAGTTTTCCCTTTGAAGTTATCTTATTGGATTGAGTCTTTAAGGATTTGAGAACACTTGATGTATGTCTTGCACGTGCTTATCTGTGGTGATACTGGGATATCATGTGATCCACTTGATGTATGTCTTGGTGATCAACTTGCGAGCTCCATGACCTCGTGAACTTATGCATAGGGGTTGGCACACGTTTTTGTCTTGACTCTCTGGTAGAAACTTTGGGGCACTCTTTGAAGTTCTTTGTGTTGGTTGAATAGATGAATCTGAGATTATGTGATGCATATCGTATAATCATACCCACAGATACTTGAGGTGACATTGGAGTATCTAGGTGACATTATGGTTTTGGTTGATTTGTGTCTTAAGGTGTTATTCTAGTACAAACTCTATGGTAGATGTAACGGAAAGAATAGCTTCATGTTATTTTACTATGGACTCTTGAATAGATCGATCGGAAAGGATAACTTTGAGGTGGTTTCGTACCCTACCATAATCTATTCGTTTGTTCTCCACTATTAGTGACTTTGGAGCGACTCTTTGTTGCATGTTGAGGGATAGTTATATGATCCAGTTATGTTATTATTGTTGAGAGAACTTGCACTAGTGAAAGTATGAACCCTAGGCCTTGTTTCCTAGCATTGCAATACCATTTATGCTCACTTTTACCACTTTTTACCTTGCTGTTTTTATATTTTCAGATTACAAAAACCTATATCTACCATCCATATTGCACTTGTATCACCATCTCTTCGCCGAACTAGTGCACCTATACAATTTACCATTGTATTGGGTGTGTTGGGGACACAAGAGACTCTTTGTTATTTGGTTGCAGGGTTGTTTGAGAGAGACCATCTTCATCCTACGCCTCCCATGGATTGATAAACCTTAGGTCATCCACTTGAGGGAAATTTGCTACTGTCCTACAAACCTCTACACTTGGAGGCCCAACAACGTCTACAAGAAGAAGGTTGTGTAGTATACACCAAGCTCTTTTCTGGCGCCGTTGCTGGGGAGGTTAGCACTTGAAGGTATATCTTTAGATCTTGCAATCGAATCTTTTAGTTTATAAAAGAAAACTACAAAAAATGGAATTGGGTTTGCCTCATATGCTTCATCTTTTTAATATTTTTCGTGAGAATGATGGAAAGGAAAATTGTGCTCAAGTGCTAGAAGAAGAAGTCTATAAAATGTTTGGCACTAAATCTTTGAATGATGAGCATGATTGCAATGTTGTTAGTATGAATTCCTTGAATATCCATGATGCTAATGATATGCAAAGCCACAAGCTTGGGGAAGCTATGTTTGATGAAGATGATACTTTTTGTCCCCCAAGTTATGATGAGCAAATTTATTATGATGAAAGCATGCCTCCTATTTATCATGATTATATTGATGAAAGTGGATTTGGAGAGGTCATGACTTTATTTAGTAATGATTCCACTATTCCGGAATAGGTTCCAATTGATTATGAGAACAAAGTTTCTATCTATGATGATTATTGTGATGACTTGTATGCTATTAAGAATAATGATAACCATGAAACTTGTCATCATGATTTTAGTTTTCAATTGGATTATTCCTCACATGATAGTTATTTTGTTTGAGTTTGCTCCCACTATTATCCACGACAATAAATTTGCTTATGTGGAGAGTAATAAAATTTCTATGCTTATGCATCATGAAAATAATGCTTTATGTGCTGGTTATATTGTTGAATTCATTCATGATGCTACTGAAAATTATTATGATGGAGGAATATATGCTTTTAGGAATTGCAATAATATCAATTTTCCTCTCTATGTGCTTAAAGTTTTGAAGTTATGCTTGTTTTGCCTTCCTATGCTAGTTGATTATTGTTACCATAAGTTGTTTGCTCACAAAATCCCTATGCATAGGAAGTGGGTTAGACTTAAATGTGCTAGTCATATTCTTCATGATGCTCTCTTTATGTTTCAATTCTTATCCTTTATGTGAGCATCATTGAAATCATCATGCCTAGCTAGGGGCGTTAAACGATAGCGCTTGTTGGGAGGCAACCCAATTTTTATTTTTGTTCCTTGTTTTTTGCTCCTGTTTAGTAATAAATAATTAATATAGCCTCTGTTTAGAAGTGGTTTTATGTTTTAATTAGTGTTTGTGCCAAGTAGAACCTTTCGGAAGACTTGGGGAAAGTCTTTGTGATCTTGCTGTAAAAAACAGAAACTTTAGCGCTCACGAGATTTGCTGCCATTTTTTTATGGAGAGTGATATTTAGTTAATTCTTTTTTTAAGATGATTAATAGAAAAATTCCTCAGGTCCAGCAATTTATTTGAGAATTTTATGAGTTCCAGAAATATACGTTTGATACAGATTACTACAGACTGTTCTGTTTTTGACAGATTCTGTTTTCTATGTGTTGTTTGCTTATTTTGATGAATATATGGCTAGTAAAAGAGTTTATAAACCATAGAGAAGTTGGAATACAGTATATATTACACCAATATGAATTTATAATGAGTTCACAACAGTACCTAAGTGGTGATTTATTTTTTTATACTAACGGAGCTTACGAGTTTTTTGTTAAGTTTTGTGTTGTGAAGTTTTCAAGTTTTGGGTAAAGATTCGATGGACTATGGAATAAGGAGTGGAAAGAGCCTAAGCTTGGGTATTCCCAGGTCACCACAAGGTAATATTCAAGGACAACCAAGATCCTAAGCTTGGGGATGCCCCGGAAGGCATCCCCTCTTTCGTCTTCGTTCATCGGTAACTTTACTTGGAGCTATATTTTTATTCACCACATGATATGTGTTTTGCTTGGAGCGTCATTTGTTTGCTTTTTTTTCTTGCTGTTTGAATAAAATACCAAGATCTGAAATTCTTAAATGTTAGAGGATCTTCACATAGTTGCATAATTATTCGACTACTCATTGATCTTCACTTATATCTTTTGGAGTAGTTTGTCTTTTGCTCTAGCGCTTCACTTATATCTTTTTAGAGCACGGTGGTGGTTTTATTTTGAAGAAATATATGGACTCTCATGCTTCACTTATATCATTTTGAGAGTCTTAAGAACAGCATGGTAATTTTCTTTTAGGCATAATAAAAACTTTCATATAAGTGCATTGAATACTATGAGAAGTTTGATACTTGATGATTGTTTTGAGATATGAAGATGGTGATATTAGAGTCATGCTAGTTGAGTAGTTGTGAATTTGAGAGATACTTGGGTTAAAGTTTGTGATTCCCATAGCATGCACGTATGGTGAACCGTTATGTGATGAAGTCGGAGCATGATTTATTTATTGATTGTCTTCCTTATGAGTGGTGGTCGGGGACGAGCGATGGTCTTTTCCTACCAATCTATCCCCCTAGGAGCATGCGCATAGTACTTTATTTCGATAACTAATAGATTTTTGCAATAATTATGTGAGTTCTTTATGACTAATGTTGAGTCCATGGATTATACGCACTCTCACCCTTCCACCATTGCTAGCCTCTCTAGTACTGAGAAACTTTCGCCGGTACCATAAACCCACCATATATCTTCCTCAAAACAGCCACCATACCTACCTATTATGGCATTTTCATAGCCACTCCGAGATATATTGCCATGCATCTTTCCACCATTCCGTTTATTATGACACGCTTCATCATTGTCATATTGCTTTGCATGAGCATGTAGTTGACGTCGTATTTGTGGCAAAGCCACCATTCATAATTCTTTCATACATGTCACTCATGAGTCATTGCACATCCCGGTACACCGCCGGAGGCATTCATATAGAGTCATATTTTGTTCTAAGTATCGAGTTGTAATTCTTGAGTTGTAAGTAAAAAATAAGTGTGATGATCATCATTAATAGAGCATTGTCCCGGTGAGGAAAGGATGATGGAGACTATGATTCCCCCACAAGTCGGGATGAGACTCCGGACGAAAAATAAATTAAAAAAGAGAGAAAAAAGAGGCCAAAAAAAAGAGAAGGCCCAAAAAACCAAAAAAATAACAAAAAATGTGAGAAAAAGAGAGAAGGGGCAATGCTACTATCCTTTTACCACACTTGTGCTTCAAAGTAGCACCATGATCTTCATGACAGAGAGTCTCCTATGTTGTCACTTTCATATACTAGTGGGAATCTTTCGTTATAGAACTTGGCTTGTATATTCCAATGACGGGCTTCCTCAAAATGCCCTAGGTCTCCATGAGCAAGCGAGTTGGATGCACACCCACTTAGTTTCTTTTTGAGCTTGCATACACTTATAGCTCTAGTGCATCCGTTGCATGGCAATCCCTACTCACTCACATTGATATCTATTGATAGGCATCTCCATAGCCCGTTGATACTCCTAGTTGATGTGAGACTATCTTCTCCTTTTTTGTCTTCTCCACAACCACCATTCCATTCCACCTATAGTGCTATGTCCATGGCTCACGCTCATGTATTGCGTGAAGATTGAAAAAGTTTGAGAACATCAAAAGTATGAAACAATTGCTTGGCTTGTCATCAGGGTTGTGCAAGATTTAAATATTTTGTGTGATGAAGATAGAGCATAGCCAGACTATATGATTTTGCAGGAATAGCTTTCTTTGGCCATGTTATTTTGAGAAGCCATGATTACTTTGTTAGTATGCTTGAAGTATTATTATTTTTATGTCAATATTGAACTTTTGTCTTGAATCTTTCAGATTTGAATATTCTTGCCACAATAAAGAGAATTACATGGATAAATATGTTAGGTATCATTCCACATCAATTTTTTTGTTTTTATCATTTACCTACTCGAGGACGAGCAGGAATTAAGCTTGGGGATGCTGATACGTCTCCAACGTATCTATAATTTTTGATTGCTCCATGCTATTATATTATCTGTTTTGGATGTTTATGGGATTTATTATACACTTTTATATTATTTTTGGGACTAACCTATTAACCGGAGGCCCAGCCCAAATTGATGTTTTCTTGCCTATTTTAGTGTTTCGAATAAAAGGAATATCAAACGAAGTCCAAATGGAATGAAACCTTCGGGATAGTTATTTTTGCAACAGAAGCAATCCAAGAGACTTGGAGTATACGTCAGGGAAGCTTCGAGGTGGCCACGAGGCAGGGAGGCGTGCCCCCCACCCTCGTGGGCCCCTCGTGGCTCCCCTGACCGACTTCTTTCGCCTATATATATCAATATACCCTAAAAACATCGATGAACAGAATAGATCGAGAGTTCCGCCGCCAGAAGCCTCTGTAGCCACCGAAAACCAATCTAGACCCGTTCCGGCACCCTGCCAGAGGGGGGAATCCCTCTCTGGTGGCCATCTTCATCATCCCGGCGCTCTCCATGACGAGGAGGGAGTAGTCCACCCTCGGGGCTGAGGGTATGTACCGATCTCTCTCTCTCTGTCTCTCTCGTGTTCTTAAGGTGGTACGATCTTGATGTATCACGAGCTTTGCTATTATAGTTGGATCTTATGATGTTTCTCCCCCTCTACTCTCTTGTAATGGATTGAGTTTTCCCTTTGAAGTTATCTTATTGGATTGAGTCTTTAAGGATTTGAGAACACTTGATGTATGTCTTGCACGTGCTTATCTGTGGTGACAATGGGATATCATGTGATTGATACATCCATTTTGCATCATGCTTTTATATCGATATTTATTGCATTATGGGTTGTTATTACACATTATGTCATAATACTTATGCCTATTCTCTCTTATTTTACAAGGTTTACATAAAGAGGGAGAATGCCGGCAGCTGGGATTCTGGGCTAGAAAAGGAGCAAATATTAGAGACCTATTCTGCACAGCTCCAAAAGTTCTGAAACTTCACGGAAGACATTTTCAGAATATATAAAAAATACTGAGTGCAAGAAGTTCACCAGGGGGCCACACCAAGCCCACGAGGGTGGGGGGCGCGCCCTACCCCCTGGGCGCGCCCCCTACCTCGTGGGCCCCCTGGTGGCCCTCTGATGGCCATCTTCTGCTATATGGAGTCTTTTGATGAGGAAAAAATCATAAGCCATCTTTTCGGACGAGACCCCGCTGGCACGAGGCGGAACCTTGGCGGAACCAATCTAGGGCTCTGGCGGAGCTGTTCTGCCGGGGAAACTTCCCTCCGGGAGGGGGAAATCTTCGCCATCATCATCACCAATGCTCCTCTCATTGGGAGAGGGCAATCTCCATCAACATCTTCACCAGCACCATCTCCTCTCAAAACCCTAGTTCATCTCTTTTATCCAATTCTTGTCTCCAAGTCCGGGAATGGTACCTTTGGGTTGCTAGTAGTGTTAATTACTCCTTGTAGTTGATGCTAGTTGGTTTAATTAGTGGAAGATCATATGTTCAGATCCTATATGCATATTAATACCCCTCTGATTATGAACATGAATATGCTTTGTGAGTAGTTACGTTTGTTCCTGAGGACATGGGAGAAGTCTTGCTATTAGTAGCCATGTGAATTTGGTATTCGTTCGATATTTTGATGAGATGTATGTTGTCTCCCCTCTAGTGGTGTTATGTGAACGTCGACTACATGACACTTCACCATTATTTGGGCCTATAAGAAGGCATTGGGAAGTAATAAGTAGATGATGGGTTGTTAGAGTGACAGAAGCTTAAACCCTAGTTTATGCGTTGCTTCGTAAGGGGCTAATTTGGATCCATATGTTTCATGCTATGGTTAGGTTTACCTTAATACTTTTGTTGTAGTTGTGGATGCTTGCAATAGAGGTTAATCATAAGTGGGATGCTTGTCCAAGTAAGGGCAGCACCCAAGCACCGGTCCACCCACATACCAAATTATCAAAGTACCGAACGCGAATCATATGAACGTGATGAAAGCTAGCTTGATAATATTCCCATGTGTCCTCGGGAGCGCTTTACATCATATAAGAGTTTGTTTAGGCTTGTCCTTTGCTACAAAAAGGATTGGGACACCTTGCTGCACTTTATTTACTTTTGTTACTTGTTACTCATTACAAATTATCCTATCACAAAACTATCTGTTACCTATTATTTCAGTGCTTGCAGAGAATACCTTGCTGAAAACCGCTTATCATTTCCTTCTGCTCCTCGTTGGGTTCGCCACTCTTACTTATCGAAAGGACTGCGATAGATCCCCTATACTTGTGGGTCATCAAGACTCTTTTCTGGCGCCGTTGCCGGGGAGTGAAGCGCCTTTGGTAGGTGGAATTTGGTAAGGAAAATTTTATATAGTGTGTTGAAATTTACTGTCACTTGTTACTATGGAAAGTAATCCCCTAAGGGGCTTGTTCGGGGTATCTTCACCCCGACCAGTAGAGCAAAGAGTTGCTCCTCAACCTACTGAACCTACTGAAAATGAAAATGTCTGCTTCGAAATTCCTTCGGGTATGTTAGAAAAACTGCTAGCTAATCCTTTTGCAGGAGATGGAACAAAGCATCCTCATGAGCACCTAATATATGCGGATGAAGTTTGTGGATTATTTAAGCTTGCAGGTGTTCCCGGAGATGTTATTAAGAAGAAGGTATTCCCTTTATCTTTGAAGGGAGACACATCGACATGGTATAGGCTATGTGATGATATGGGGTCATGGCATTACAAATGATTGAAATTGGAATTTCATCAGAAGTTTTATCCTATGCATCTTGTTCATCGTGATCACAATTACATATATAATTTCTGGCCTCGCGAAGGAGAAATCATCGGTCAAGATTGGGGGAAGCTTACATCAATGTTATATTCATGCCCCAATCATGAGCTCTCAAGAGAAATTATTATTCAAAATTTATATGCTCGGCTTTCTGATATCAATCGCACCATGCTCGATACTTCTTGTGCTGGCTCTTTTATGACGAAGATTATTGAATTCAAATGGGATTTATTGGAAAGAATTAAATGCAACTCTGAAGATTGAGACCTCGACAAAGGTAAGGAGTCAGGTATGACACCTAAGTTTGATTGTGTTAAATCTTTTATGGATACCGATGTTTTCCGTAAATTTAGCACTAAATGTGGACTTGACTTTGAGATAGTAGCTTCTTTTTGTGAATCTTTTGCTACTCATGTTGATCTCCCTAGGGAGAAGTGGTTTAAATATCATCCTCCCATAGAAGTAAAAGTAGTTGCACCTATTAAAGTTGAAGAAAAGACTATCACTTATAATGATCCTATCGTTCCTACTGCTTTTGTTGAGAAACCACCTTTTCCTGTTAGGATAAAAGATCATGCTAAAGCTTCAACTGTGGTTCGTAAAAGCAATATTAAAACTTATACACCTCCTGAGCAAGTTAAAGTTGAACCTAATATTGCTATTGTTAAAGATCTCTTGTCTGATAATATTGATGGGCATGTTATTCATTTCCTTGATGAGACTGCTAGAATTGCTAAACCTAGTGCTAAATATAAAAACAGACCTGTGGTAGGCATGCCTGTTATTTTTGTTAAAATAGGTTATCATGGCTTATGTGATATGGGTGCTAGTGCTAGTGCAATACCTTACGACTTATACAAAGAAATTATGCATGATATTGCACCTGCTGAGATATAAGATATTGACGTCACAATTAAACTTGCCAATAGAGATACTATTTCACCAATGGGAATTGTTAGAGATGTTGAAGTCTTGTGTGGGAAAACTAAATATCCTGCTGATTTTCTTGTTCTTGGTTCCCCACAAGATAGCTTTTGTCCCATTATATTTGGTAGACTCTTCTTGAACATAGTTAATGCTAAGATAGATTGCAAAAAGGATGTTGTAACTATTGGTTTAGATGATATGTCTCATGAATTTAATTTCTCTAAATTTCGTAGACAACACCGTGAAGAGGAATTTCCTAGTAAAGATGAAATTATTGGTCTTGCTTCTATTGCCATGCCTCCTAGTGATCCTTTAGAACAATATTTGCTAGACCATGAAAATGATATGTTTATGAATAAAAGAAGGGAAATAGATGAAGTATTCTTTAAATAGGAACCCATCCTGAAACACAATTTGCCTATTGAAATCCTAGGGGATCCTCCTCCACCCAAGGGTGATCCCGTGTTTGAGCTTAAACCGTTACCTGATACTCTTAAATATGCTTATCTTGATGAGAAAAAGATACATCCTGTTATTATTAGTGCTAACCTTTCAGAGCATGAAGAAGAAAGATTATTGAAAACTCTGAAGAAGCACTGTGCTGCTATTGGATATACTCTCGATGATCTTAAGGGCATTAGTCCCACTCTGTGTCAACACAAAATAAATTTGGAGGAAGATGCCAAACCTGTTCGTGATCATCAACGATGGTTGAATCCTAAGATGAAGGAATTGGTAAGAAAGGAAATACTAAAGCTTCTTGAGGCAGGTATAATTTATCCCATTGCTGATAGTCAGTGGGTAAGTCCTGTCCATTGTGTCCCTAAGAAGGGAGGTATTATTGTCGTTCCTAATGATAAAGATGAGTTGATCCTGCAAAGAATTATTACAGGTTACAGGATGGTAATTGATTTTCGCAAATTAAATAAAGCTACTAAAAAAGATCATTACCCCTTACCTTTTATCGATCAAATGCTAGAAAGATTATCTAAACATACACATTTTTGCTTTCTAGATGGTTATTCTAGTTTCTCTCAAATACCTGTGTCAGCCAATGATCAATCAAAGACTACTTTTACTTCTCCTTTTGGTACTTTTGCTTATAGACGTATGCCTTTTGGTTTATGTAATGCATCTGCTACCTTTCAAAGATGCATGGTGGCTATATTCTCAGACTTTTGTGAAAAGATTTGTGAGGTTTTCATGGATTATTTTTCCGTCTATGGATCCTCTTTTGATGGTTGCTTAAGCAACCTTGACCGAGTTTTGCAGAGATGTGAAGAAACTAATCTTGTCTTGAATTGGGAAAAGTGCCACTTTATGGTTAATGAAGGTATTGTCTTGGGGCATAAAGTTTCTGAAAGAGGTATTGAAGTTGATAAAGCCAAGGTTGATGCTATTGAAAAGATGCCATGTCTCAAGGACATCAAAGGTATAAGAAGTTTCCTTGGTCACGCCGGTTTTTATAGGAGGTTCATTAAGGACTTCTCAAAAATTTCTCGGCCTCTGACTAATTTATTACAAAAAGACATACCATTTGTTTTTGATGATGATTGTGTAGAAGCATTTGAAATACTTAAGAAAGCATTGATCTCTGCACCTATTGTTCAGCCACCTGATTGGAATTTACCCTTTGAAATCATGTGTGATGCTAGTGATTATGCTGTAGGTGCTGTTCTAGGGCAAAGAGTTGATAAGAAATTAAATGTTGTTCAATATTCTAGTAAAACTCTAGACAATGCTCAAAGAAATTATGCTACTACTGAAAAAGAATTCTTAGCAGTTGTATCTGCTTGTGATAAGTTCAGACCTTATGTTGTTGATTCTAAAGTAACTATTCACACTGATCATGCTGCTATTAAATATCTTATGGAAAAGAAAGATGCTAAACCTAGACTTATTAGATGGGTTCTCTTGCTACAAGAATTTGATTTGCATATCATTGATAGGAAGGGAGCTGAGAACCCCATTGCAGACAACTTGTCTAGGTTAGAAAATGTTCTTGATGACCCACTAGCTATTGATGATAGCTTTCCTGATGAATAATTAAATGTCATAAATGCTTCTCATACCGCTCCATGGTATGTTGATTATGCTAATTACATTTTTGCTAAATTTATACCACCTAGTTTCACATACTAGCAAAAGAAAAGAAAAGGTTCTTCTATGATTTGATACATTACTTTAGGGATGACCCACATCTTTATAAAGAAGGAGTAGATGGTGTTATTAGACGTTGTGTACCTGAGCATGAACAGGAATAGATCCTACGCAAGTGTCACTCCGAGGCTTGTGGAGGACACCGTGATAGAGATAGAACTGCACACAAGGTATTGCAATCCGGTTTTTATTGGCCTACTCTCTTCAAGGATGCCCGTAAGTTTGTATTGTCTTGTGATGAATGTCAAAGAATTGGTAATATCAGTAGACGTCAAGAAATGCCTATGAATTATTCACTTGTTATTGAACCATTTGATGTTTGGGGCTTTGACTATATGGGACCTTTTCCTGCCTCTAATGGATATACACATATTTTAGTTGATGTTGATTACGTTACTAAGTGGGTAGAAGCTATTCCAACTAGTAGTGTTGATCATAGAACCTCTATTAAGATGCTTAAAGAAGTTATTTTTCCAAGGTTTGGAGTCCCTAGATATTTAATGACTGATGGTGGTTCACATTTTATTCATGGTGCTTTCCGTAAAATGTTTGCTAAGTATGATGTTAATCATAGAATTGCATCTCCTTATCACCCACAGTCTAGTGGTCAAGTAGAATTGAGCAATAGAGAGCTCAAATTAATTTTGCAAAAGACTGTTAATAGATCTAGAAAAAATTGGTCCAAGAAACTTGATGATGCATTATGGGCCTATAGAACTGCATATAAAAATCCTATGGGTATGTCTCCGTATAAAATGGTTTATGGAAAAGCATGCCACTTACCTCTCGAACAAGAACATAAGGCTTATTGGGCTATTAAAGAGCTCAATTATGATTTCAAACTTGCTGGTGAGAAGAGGTTATTTCACATTAGCTCACTTGATGAATAGAGAACCCAAGCCTATGAGAATGCCAAATTATTTAAAGAAAAAGTTAAAAGATGGCATGACAAAAGAATACAAATGTGTGAGTTTAATGTAGGTGGTTATGTATTGCTATACAACTCTCGTTTAAGATTTTTTGCAGGAAAACTTCTATCTAAATGGGAAGGTCCTTACGTTATCGAGGAGGTCTATCGTTCCGGTGCCATAAAAATCAACAACTTCGAAGGCACAAATCCGAAGGTGGTGAACGGTCAAAGAATTAAACATTATATCTCAGGTAATCCTATAAATGTTGAAGCCAATGTTATTGAATCCGTAACCCCGGAGGAATACATAAGGGACACTTTCTGGAACGTTTCAGACTCCGAAAAGGAATAAGTATGTGGTACAGTAAGTAAACCGACTCCAAAATAGTTCTAATGGCAATTTTCTTCTGTTTTGGAATATTTAGAAAAATAGAAAAATAAGAAGCAGTCTGGGAAGGACACGAGGGCTCCACGAGGGTGGAGGGCGCTCCCTACCCCCCTGGGCGCGCCCCCTACCTCGTGGGCACCTCGTATACTCTCCGGAATCCGTTTTCGTACACGATACGTATTTTGGTCGGTAAAAATTCATTATATAATCCCCCGGAGGTTTTGACCTCCGTATCACGCAAATATCTCTTGTCGTTGTTTCGAGCTGTTTTCTGTCAGAGTTGTCAAGGCCAGGCATTATGTCGTCTCCCTCCTCCTCCAACCATGAGGGCAATGATGCTTGGCTAATGAAGATAGAGCTGAAGAGAGAAGAACCCATGGAGATCAACAAGGAGGAAGGGATCAAGAAGGCCATGGAGGACCAAGTTCCGGCAACAGAAGACATCCTTCAACTTGATCACAATCTTCTTACCCCAACTGAGATTGAAGCTTTCAAGATGATTGAGTTAGCTCGTATACAAAATAAGTATCTCACACGTGAAAATATTTTGTTGAAGGAGCATATCATCGCACTCAAAGGCATTATCCGCAAGTTAGAAGACCTCCTACACTCGATGTGCGACTATCCATCATCAACAACTCCACCTTCTTCACCAACAAAGAAGAACTGAGTATCTGGTATGGGCACTCCCCTTGGAAACTGCCAAGCTTGGGGGAGTGCCCCGGTATCGTATCACCATCACTTTTATCTTTACCATTTTTCTTAGTTCGACCCTTTTGATAATATTTTGATCTAGTAGAATAAAAGTTCTTAGTATGATCTAGTTGTGAGTTTTGCTTTATGATCCTTCTATGTAATCGAGTCCATGAGCTATATATAATAAATATTAGTGTTGAGTCAAGGGCCTGATTATTTTGCCATGATCTTAAGAATAAAAGAAAAGAGAAATAAATAAAAAGAAACAAAGAGATCATATGGATCTTATGGAGACTAATGAGCTCACATAGAAAAAGTATGATGAATAAAAGTTGTTGAGAGTTGACAAACATAGTTTTGGTCATTGTTGCAATTAATAGGAAGTAATAAAGAAAGAGAGGTCTTCACATATAAATATACTATCTTGGGCATCTTTTATGATTGTGAGCACTCATTAAAATATGACATGCTAAAGAGTTGACGTTGGACAAGGAAGACAACATAATGGGTTATGTTTTCTTGCATCTGAGATAAATTATATTGTCTTGGATCATCCAACATGATTGAGCTTGCCTTTCCCCCTCATTCTAGCCAAATTCTTTGCACCAAGTAGAGATACTACTTGTGCTTCCAAACACCCTTAAACCAGTTTTGCCATGAGAGTCCACCATACCTACCTATGGATTGAATAAGATCCTTCAAGTAAGTTGTCATCCGTGCAAGCAATAAAAATTGCTCTCTAAATATGTATGACTTATTAGTGTGGGAGAAAATAAACTTTATACGATCGTGTGATATGGAAGAAATAAAAGCGACGGACTACATAATAAAGGTCCATATCACAAGTGGCAATATAAAGTGACGTTCTCTCGCATTAAGATTTTTTGCATCCAACCATAAAAGCGCATGACAACCCCTGCTTCCTTCTGCGAAGGGCCTATTGCTACCTCTTGAGCTTGCGTTGGATTTCCCCGAAGAGGAAAGGATGATGCAACAAAGTAGCGTAAGTATTTCCCTCAGTTTTTGAGAACCAAGGTATCAATCCAGTAGGAGGCCACACTCAAGTCCCTCGTACCTGCACAAAACGATAGCTACTCGCAACCAACACAATTAGGGGTTGTCAATCCCTTCACGGTCATTTAAGAGAGTGAGATCTGATAGATATAATATTTTTGGTATTTTTGGTATAGAGATGCAAAGTGAAAAGTAAAAGGCAAAGTAAAAAGCAAAGCAAAATTAAAGTGATGGAGATTGATACGATGAGAATAGACCCGGGGGCCATAGGTTTCACTAGTGGCTTCTCTCAAGAGCATAAGTATTCTACGGTGGGTGAACAAATTACTGTTGAGTAATTGACAGAATTGAGCATAGTTATGAGAATATCTAGGCATGATCATGTATATAGGCATCACGTCCGTGACAAGTAGACCGAAACAATTCTGCATCTACTACTATTGCTCCACTCATCGACCGCTATCCAGCATGCATCTAGAGTATTAAGTTAAAAACAGAGTACCGCTTTAAGCAAGATGACATGATGTAGAGAGATAAATTCATGCAATATGAAATAAACCCCATCTTGTTATCCTCGATGGCAATGATACAATACATGCCTTGCTTCCCCTTCTGTCACTGGGAAAGGACACCGCAAGATCGAACACAAAGCTAAGCACTTCTCCCATGGCAAGAACTACCAATCTAGTTGGCCAAACCAAACGGATAATTCGAAGAGACTTGCGAAGATAAACAATCATACAAAAAAGAATTCAGAGAAGATTCAAATATTATTCATAGATAGACTTGATCATAAGCCCACAATTCATCGGTCTCAACAAACACACCCCAAAAAGAAGATTACATCGAATAGATCTCCACGAGAGAAGGGGAGAACTTTGTATTGAGATCCAGAAAGAGAGAAGGAGCCATCTAGCTACTAACTATGGACCCGAAGGTCTGAGGTAAACTACTCACACTTCATCGGAGAGGCTATGATGATGTAGAAGCCCTCCGTGATGACGGCCCTCTCCGGCGGAGCTCCAGAACAGGCCCCAAGATGGGATCTCATGGATACAGAAAGTTGCGGCGGTGGAATTAGGTTTTTGGCTCCTGTTCTGATTATTTGGGGGTACGTAGGTATATATAGGAGGAAGAAGTACATCGGTGGAGCTCCGAGGGGCCCACGAGGTAGGGGGGCATGCCCTAGGGGGGCGCCCCCACCCTCGTGACCACCTCTCTGATGCCTTGGCGTAGGGTCCAAGTCTCCTGGATCACGTTCGGTGAGAAAATCATGTTCCCGAAGGTTTCATTCCGTTTGGACTTCGTTTGATATTCCGTTTCTTTGAAACACTGAAATAGGCAAAAAATAGCAATACTGGGCTGGGCCTCCGGTTAATAGGTTAGTCCCAAAAATAATATAAAAGTGGAAAATAAAGCCCAATATAGTCCAAAACAGTAGATAATATAGCATGGAGCAATCAAAAATTATAGATACGTTGGAGACGTATCAGGCATCCCCAAGCTTAATTCCTGCTCGTCCTCGAGTAGGTAAATGATAAAAAGAGAATTTTTGATGTGAAGTGCTACTTGGCATAATTTCAATGCAAATCTTCTTAATTGTGATATGAATATTCAGATTAGAAAGATTCAAGACAAAAGTTTATATTGACATAAAAATAATAATACTTCAAGCATACTAACAAAGCAATTATGTCTTCTCAAAATAACATGGCTAAAGAAAGTTATCCCTACAAAATCATATAGTCTGGCTATGCTCTATCTTCACCACACAAAATATTTAAATCATGCACAACCCCGATGACAAGCCAAGCAATTGTTTCATACTTTTGACATTCTCAAAACTTTTTCAATCTTCACGCAATACATGAGCATGAGCCATGGATATAGCACTATATGTGGAATAGAATGGTGGTTGTGGAGAAGACAAAAAGAGGGGAATATAGTCTCACATCAACTAGGCGTATCAACGGGCTATGGAGATGCCCATCAATAGATATCAATGTGAGTGAGTAGGGATTGCCATGCAACGGATGCACTAGAGCTATAAGTATATGAAAGCTCAAAAAGAAACTAAGTGGGTGTGCATCCAACTTGCTTGCTCATGAAGACCTAGGGCAATTTGAGGAAGCCCATCATTGGAATATACAAGCCAAGTTCTATAATGAAAGATTCCCACTAGTATATGAAAGTGATAACATGAGAGACTCTCTACTATGAAGATCATGGTGCTACTTTGAAGCACAAGTGTGGTAAAAGGATAGTAACATTGTCCCTTCTCTCTTTTTCTCTCTATTTTTTATTTTATTTTTTATTTGGGCCTTTTCTCTTTTTTTATGGCCTCTTTTCTTTCTCTTTTTTTGGGCTTCTTTGGCCTCTTTTATTTATTTTTCGTCCGGAGTCTCATCCCGACTTGTGGGGGAATCATAGTCTCCATCATCCTTTCCTCACTGGGACAATGCTCTAATAATGATGATCATCACACTTTTATTTTTATTACAACTCAACAATTACAACTCGATACTTAGAACAAAATATGACTATATATGAATGCCTCCGGTGGTGTACCGGGATATGCAATATGACAATGACGGAGTGTGTCATAATAAACGGAACGGTGGAAAGTTGCATGGCAATATATCTCGGAATGGCTATGGAAATGCTATAATAGGTAGGTATGGTGGCTGTTTTGAGGAAGGTATATGGTGGGTGTATGATACCGACGAAAGGTGTGCGATATTAGAGAGGCTAGCAAAGGTGTAAAGGTGAGAGTGCGTATAATCCATGGACTCAACATTAGTCATAAAGAACTCATATACTTATTGCAAAAATCTACAGGTTATCAAAGCAAAGTATTACGCGCATGCACCTAGGGGGATAGATTGGTAGGAAAAGACCATCGCTCGTCCCCGACCGCCACTCATAAGGAAGACAATCAATAAATAAATCATGCTCCGACTTCATCACATAACGGTTCACCATACGTGCATGCTACGGGAATCACAAGCTTCAACACAAGTATTCTTTAAATTCACAACTACTCAACTAGCATGACTTTAATATTATCACCTCCATATCTCAAAACAATTATCATGCTTCAATCTTTTCTTAGTATTCAACACACTCAAAAGAAAGTTTCACAAATCTTGAATACCAAGCATATTATTATTAAGCAAATTACCATGCTATTAAGAGACTCTCAAAATAATTTAAGTGAAGCATGAGAGATCAATAGTTTCTTTAAAACAAATCCACCACCGTGCTCTAAAAGATCTAAGTGAAGCACATAGAGCAAAATTATAACGCTCAAAATATATAAGTGAAGCACATAGAGCAAAATTATAATGCTCAAAAGATATAAGTGAAGCACATAGCGCAAAACTACATAGCTCAAAAGATATAAGTGAAGCACATAGAGTATTCTATCAAATTCTAATTCATATATGGCTCTCTCAAAAGGTGTGTACAGCAAGGATGATTGTGGCACACTAACAAACAAAGACACAAATAATACAAGACGCTCCATGCAAAACACATATCATATTGGTGAATAAAAATATAGCTCCAAGTAAAGTTACCGATAGAAGTGGACGAAAGAGGGGGTGCCTTCCGGGGCATCCCCAAGCTTTGGCTTTTAGGTGTCCTTAGATTATCTTGGGGGTTCCATGGGAATCCCCAAGCTTAGCCTCTTGCCACTCCTTGTTCCATAATCCATCAAATCCTTACCCAAAACTTGAAAACTTCACAACACAAAACTTAAGGTAGAAAACTCGTGAGCTCCGTTAGCGAAAGAAAACAAAAGACCACTTCAAGGTACTGTAATGAACTCATTATTTATTTATATTGGTGTTAAACCTACTGTATTCTAACTTTTCTATGGATTATAAACTATTTTACTAACCATAGATTCATCAAAATAAGCATACAACACACAAAAAACAGAATCTGTCAAAAACAGAACAATCTGTAGTAATCTGTAGCTAGCGCAAGATATGGAACCCCAAAAATTCTAAAATAAATTTCTGGACGTGAGGAATTTATATATTAATCATCTGAAAAAAGAATTAACTAAATATAACTCTCCAAATAAAAATGACAGCAGTTCTCGTGAGCGCTAAAGTTTCTGTTTTTTACAGCAAGTTCAACAAGACTTTCCCCAAGTCTTCCCAACGGTTCTACTTGGCACAAACACTAATTAAACACAAAAAAACAACCAAAACAGAGGCTAAATAATTTATTTATTACTAAACAGGAGCAAAAAGCAAGTAGTAAAAATAAAATTGGGTTGCCTCCCAACAAGCGCTATCGTTTAACGCCCCTAGCTAGGCATAAAAGCGAGGATAGATCTAGGTATTGCCATCTTTGGTAGGCAATCCATAAGTGGCTCTCATGATAGTTTCATATGGCAATTTTATTTTATTTCTTGGAAAGTGTTCCATGCCTTTTTTAATTGGAAATTGAAATCTAATATTCCCTTCCTTCATATCAATAATCGCACCAACCGTTCTAAGGAAAGGTCTACCAAGAATAATAGGGCAAGAAGGATTGCAATCTATATCAAGAACAAGGAAATCTATGGGCACATAATTCCTATTTGCAACAATAATAACATCATTAATCATTCCCATAGGTTTCTTAATAGTATAATCCGCAAGATGCAAGTTTAGAGAGCAATCATCAAAATCGCGGAAATCTAGCAAATCACACAAAGTTTTGGGGATAGTGGAAACACTAGCACCCAAATCACACAAAGCATAAAACTCATGATCTTTAATTTTAATTTTAATAGTTGGTTCCCACTCATCATAGAGTTTTCTAGGGTTAGAAACTTTCAAATCAAGTTTTTCTTCATAATATTGCATCAAGGCATCAACAATATGTTCGGTGAAGGCTTTCTTTTGACTATAAGCATGTGGAGAATTTAGCACGGATTGCAACAAGGAAATACAATCAATTAAAGAGCAACTTTCGTAATTAAATTCCTTGAAATCCAATATAGTGGGTTTATCAACATCTAGATTTTTATTTCTTTCAATCCCACTTTCATCAATTTCACCATAAAGATCTAAATACTCCGAATTTTTAGAATGCCTTCTAGGTAAAGGAAGATCATATTCAGTTTCATCAAGATTCATATTGCAAAACAAAGATTTGATAGGACACACATCAATAACTTTTAGATCTTCATCTTGATTTTCGTAGGAATTCGGTTTAGCGGCCATCTTATTGACTAAGGTGGCTTGCATATCCAAAATTTTAGCAGTCATCTTTTCTAGACGAGCAATTTGGGATCTTATACCATCAAATTCTTTAGACATATCATCAAACTCTTTATTCATATAACTCATAAAAGTTTTTTGTTCCTTAAGCTCGTTTCTAAAGAAATTATTATGCTCAAATTGCAAAACCATAAACTTCCTAACGTTGTTTTCGATCCCCTCTAACCTTTTAAGGTGAAGATCACCAAATCTCGGTTGAGCCATCGCGACAAACAAGCAATCCAACACACGGGTAAACAAAAAGACAAGCGACAAAAAGGCAAACAGAGAAGGAGAAGGAGAGGGGGATTGGGAAAGAGAGGGCGAATAAAATGGCAAGGGTGAAGTGGGGGGGAGGAAAATGAGAGGCAAATGGCAACTAATGTAATGCGAGAGATAGGGATTGTGATGGGTACTTGGTATGTTGACTTTTTGTGTAGACTCCTCGGCAACGGCGCCAGAAATTCTTCTTGCTACCTCTTGAGCTTGCGTTGGATTTCCCCGAAGAGGAAAGGATGATGCAACAAAGTAGCATAAGTATTTCCCTCAGTTTTTGAGAACCAAGGTATCAATCCAGTAGGAGGCCACGCTCAAGTCCCTCGTACCTGCACAAAACGATAGCTACTCGCAACCAACGCGATTAGGGGTTGTCAATCCCTTCACGGTCACTTACGAGAGTGAGATCTGATAGATATAATATTTTTGGTATTTTTGGTATAGAGATGCAAAGTGAAAAGTAAAAGGCAAAGTAAAAAAGCAAAGCAAGATTAAAGTGGTGGAGATTGATACGATGAGAATAGACCCGGGGGCCATAGGTTTCACTAGTGGCTTCTCTCAAGAGCATAAGTATTCTACGATGGGTGAACAAATTACTGTTGAGAAATTGACAGAATTGAGCATTGTTATGAGAATATCTAGGCATGATCATGTATATATGCATCACGTCCGTGACAAGTAGACCGAAACAATTCTGCATCTACTACTATTACTCCACTCATCGACCGCTATCCAGCATGCATCTAGAGTATTAAGTTAAAAACACAGTAACACTTTAAGCAAGATGACATGATGTAGAGAGATAAATTCATGCAATATGAAATAAGCCCCATCTTGTTATCCTCGATGGCAACGATACAATACGTGCCTTGCTGCCCCTTCTGTCACTGGGAAAGGACACCGCAAGATCGAACCCAAAGCTAAGCACTTCTCCCATGGCAAGAACTACCAATCTAGTTGGCCAAACCAAACGGATAATTCGAAGAGACTTGCAAAGATAACCAATCATACAAAAAAGAATTCAGAGAAGATTCAAATATTATTCATAGATAGACTTGATCATAAACCCACAATTCATCGGTCTCAACAAACACACCACAAAAAGAAGATTACATCGAATAGACCTCCACGAGAGAAGGGGAGAACTTTGTATTGAGATCCAAAAAGAGAGAAGGAGCCATCTAGCTACTAACTATGGACCCGAAGGTCTGAGGTAAACTACTCACACTTCATCGGAGAGGCTATGATGATGTAGAAGCCCTCCATGCTGACGGCCCTCTCCGGCGGAGCTCCGGAACAGGCCCCAAGATGGGATCTTGTGGATACAGAAAGTTGCGGCGGTGGAATTAGGTTTTTGGCTCCTGTTCTAATCATTTGGGGGTACGTAGGTATATATAGGAGGAAGAAGTAGGTGGTGGAGCTCCAAGGGGCCCACGAGGCAGGGGCGCGCCCTAGGGGGCGCCCCCCACCCTTGTGACCGCCTCTCTGATGCCTTGGCGTAGGGTCCAAGTCTCCTGGATCACGTTCGGTGGGAAAATCACGTTCCCGAAGGTTTCATTCCGTTTGGACTTTGTTTGATATTCCGTTTCTTCGAAACACTGAAATAGGCAAAAAACAACAATTCTGGGCTGGGCCTGCGGTTAATAGGTTAGTCCCAAAAATAATATAAAAGTGGAAAATAAATCCCAATATAGTCCAAAACAGTAGATAATATAGCATGGAGCAATCAAAAATTATAGATACGTTGGAGACGTATCACCTATCTTTTACTTTTATCTCCTACCTTGCATAAGAGTCATGGTGATGTTCACCCTTCCATTTTACATTTTATCTTTTGGCAAGCACAACATGTTGGAAAGATCCTGGTATATATGGCTAATTGGATGTGAGTTTTCATGAACTATTATTGTTGACATTACCCTTGAGGTAAAACATTGGGAGGCAAAACTATAAGCCCCTATCTTTCTCTGTGTCCGATTAAAACTCCATACCCATAAGTACTGCGTGAGTGTTAGCAATTGTGAAAGACTATATGATAGTTGAGTATGTGGACTTGCTGAAAAGCTCTTATGTTGACTCTTTCCTATGTTATGATAAATTGCAATTGCTCCAATGACTGAGATTATCATTTGTTAGTCGTCAATGAAGTTTATGATTCTTACTTGAAATTGTGATTGAATTATTACTCTAGCATAAGAGATCATATGACGATAATTATATAAGTTGTTGTTCTAAGAACGATCATGATGCCCTCATGTCCATATTTTATTTTTATCGACACCTCTATATCTAAACATGTGGACATATTTTTCAATTTCGGCTTTCGCTTGAGGACAAGCGAGGTCTAAGCTTGGGGGAGTTGATACGTCCATTTTCACCATGCTTTTATATCGATATTTATTGCATTATGGGTTGTTATTACACATTATGTCACAATACTTATGCCTATTCTCTCTTATTTTACAAGGTTTACATAAAGGGGGAGAATGCCGACAGCTGGGATTCTGGGCTGGAAAAGGAGCAAATATTATAGACCTATTCTACACAGCTCCAAAAGTCCTGAAACTTCACGGAAGACATTTTTAGAATATATAAAAAATACTGAGCGCAAGAAGTTCACCAGGGGGCCACACCCTGCCCACAAGGGTGGGGGCGCGCCCTATCCCCCTGGGCGCGCCCCCCTACCTCGTGGGCCCCCTGGTGGCCCTCTGATGGCCATCTTCTGCTATATGGAGTCTTTCGATGAGGAAAAAAAATCATAAGCCATCTTTTTGGACAAGACTCCGCCGCCACGAGGCGGAACCTTGGCGGAACCAATTTAGGGCTTTGGCGGAGCTGTTCTACCGGGGAAACTTCCCTCTGGGAGGGGGAAATCATCGCCATCGTCATCACCAACGCTCCTCTCATCAGGAGAGGGCAATCTCCATCAACATCTTCACCAGCACCATCTCCTCTCAAAACCCTAGTTCATCTCTTGTATCCAATTCTTGTCTCCAAGTCCGGGATTGGTACATGTGGGTTGCTAGTAGTGTTAATTACTCCTTGTAGTTGATGCTAGTTGATTTAATTGGTGGAAGATTATATGTTCAGATCCTATATGCATATTAATACCCCTCTGATTATGAACATGAATATGCTTTGTGAGTAGTTACGTTTGTTCCTGAGGACATGGGAGAAGTCTTGCTATTAGTAGTCATGTGAATTTGGTATTCGTTCGATATTTTGATGAGATGTATGTTGTCTCCCATCTAGTGGTGTTATGTGAACGTCGACTACATGACACTTCACCATTATTTGGGCCTAGAGGAAGGCATTGGGAAGTAATAAGTAGATGATGGGTTGCTAGAGTGACAGAAGCTTAAACCCTAGTTTATGTGTTGCTTCGTAAGGGGCTGATTTGGATCCATATGTTTCATGCTATGGTTAGGTTTACCTTAATAATTTTGTTGTAGTTGCGGATGCTTGCAATAGAGGTTAATCATAAGTGGGATGCTTGTCCAAGTAAGGGCAGCACCCAAGCACCGGTCCACCCACATACCAAATTATCAAAGTACCGAACGCGAATCATATGAACGTGATGAAACCTATCTTGACAATATTCCCATGTGTCCTCGGGAGCGCTTTACATCATATAAGAGTTTGTCCAGGCTTGTCCTTCACTACAAAAAGGATTGGGCCACCCTGCTGCACTTTATTTACTTTTGTTACTTGTTACTCGTTACAAATTATCCTATCACAAAACTATATGTTACCTATTATTTCAGTGCTTGCAGAGAATACCTTGCTGAAAACAGCTTATCATTTCCTTCTGCTCCTCGTTGGGTTCGACACTCTTACTTATCGAAAGGACTACGATAGATCCCCTATACTTGTGGGTCATCAGTGATCCACTTGATGTATGTCTTGGTGATCAACTTGCGAGTTACGTGACCTCGTGAACTTATGCATAGGGGTTGGCACACGTTTTCATCTTGACTCTCCGGTAGAAACCTTGGGGCACTCTTTGAAGTTCTTTGTGTTGGTTGAATAGATGAATCTGAGATTGTGTAATGCATATCATATAATCATACCCACGGATACTTGAGGTGACATTGGAGTATCTAGGTGACATTAGGGTTTTGGTTGATTTGTGTCTTAAGGTGTTATTCTAGTACGAACTCTATGGTAGATTGAACGGAAAGAATAGCTTCATGTTATTTTACTACGGACTCTTGAATAGATTGATCAGAAAGGATAACTTTGAGGTGGTTTCGTACCCTACCATAATCTCTTCGTTTGTTCTCCGCTATTAGTGACTTTGGAGTGACTCTTTGTTGCATGTTGAGGGATAGTTATATGATCCAATTATGTTATTAGTGTTGAGAGAACTTGCACTAGTGAAAGTATGAACCCTAGGCCTTGTTTCCTAGCATTGCAATACTGTTTATGCTCACTTTTACCACTTTTTACCTTGCTGTTTTTATATTTTGAGATTACAAAAACCTATATCTACCAGCCATATTGCACTTGTATCACTATCTCTTCGCTGAACTAGTGCACCTATACAATTTACCATTGTATTGGGTGTGTTGGGGACACAAGAGACTCTTTGTTATTTGGTTGCAGGGTTGTTTGAGAGAGACCATCTTCATCCTACGCCTCCCACGGATTGATAAACCTTAGGTCATCCACTTGAGGGAAATTTGCTACTGTCCTACAAACCTCTACACTTGGAGGCCCAACAACGTCTACAAGAAGAAGGTTGTGTAGTAGACATCAACGAGTAGGAATTAAGCTTGGGGATGCTGATACGTCTCCAATGTATCTATAATTTATGAAGTATTCATGTTGTTATTTTATCATTCCTGAATGTTTTACAATCATTTTATAGCAATTTTATATCTTTTTTTGGGACTAACCTATTGACCCAGTGCCCAGTGCCAGTTGTTGTTTTCTTGCTTGTTTTTTACATCGCAGGAAATCAATATCAAATGGAGTCCAAACACCGCGAAACTTTTTGTGGATTTTTTATGGACCAAAAGTCCACCAATGGGCCAGAGCGGCACCTAGGGGGTGCCCCGAGGGGGGCACGACCCACCAGGGCACGCCTGGGGGCCTAGGGGCGCCCAGGTGGGTTGTGCCCACCTCGGTGGCCTCCCACACCCCCTCTTTACCCTATAAATTCCCAAATATTCCGAAAACCCTCAGGGCTACCCTAGATCAGAAGTTCCGCCGCCGCAGTCCTCTGTAGCCACCGAAAACCAATCTAGACCCCGTTCTGGCACCCTGCTGGAGCGAGGAATCATCTCCGATGGCCATCTTCATCATCCCGGCGGCCACCACAATGAGGAGGGAGTAGTCCACCCTCGTGGCTGAGGGTTTGTACCAGTAGTTATGTGTTTAATATCTCTCTCTCTCGTCTTCTTGATGTGAAAGTGTGTTATATTGACTAGAGGGGGGGGTGAATAGGCGATTTTTATGAAATTCTTCACTGAGGAATTTGCCGGTGAGGAAATTCCTTAGCGAAGAACTACTAGCAGCGGAATAAGTACTCAAAAGTAAACATAACAGAATACAAGCATGGTCATCATGATGAAATGAAGACAGGCACAGAGTACAGGAAGCGTAATCACAGGATAACACAGGATGAAGACAAACAAACTGAAGAAATTAAACTGAGGAAATTGAGAAAGTCTTCGGTCAAAGTCTTCAAACACAGATATGAACAAACACACAACACAGTTATGAGGAAATGAAAGAGTTCAGGAAATAGAACCAGTAAGCTTGTTGAAGACAATGATTTGGTAGACCAGCTCCAACTGTTGTCTCAGTTGTACGCCTGGTTGGAGCGGCTGAGTATTTAAAATCGAGGACACACAGTCCCGGACACCCAGTCCTCACCGTATTCTCCTTGAACTAAGGTCACGCAGACCTCGTCCAATCACTCGTGGTAAGTCTTCAGGCAACTCCCAAACCTTCACAAACTTGGTCACTCGGCAATCCACAATTCCTCTTGGATGCTCTAGACCATGACGCCTAACCGTCTGGAAGAAGCACAGTCTTCAAAGGTAACAAGCGTCGGATCCACTCAGGATCAATCTCTTCAGTGATGCTCAATCACTTGGGGTTTGTAGGTGTTTGGGTTTTTGGTTTTTCCTCACTTGATGATTTTCGCTCAAAGTCCTCAAAGGATGGGTTGCTCTCAAATGACAAGTGTCAGTTTCTCTCGGAGCAGCCAACCAGCTAGTGGTTGTAGGGGGCGGCTATTTATAGCCTAGGGAGCAGCCCGACATGATAAGACATAAATGCCCTTCAATGATATGACCGTTAGGTGGATAGATATTTTGGGACAGCTGGCGCATAGAACAGCAACGGTCGGAATTTTGAGTAGCAAAATCCTCAGGGCTATCATGTTCCTCACTGTGTAGGCAATCCGCACTGGCGAATTCCTAACTCCTCAGTCAGGACAAATTCCTCAGAGACCAGAAGAACTTCGTCTCTGTCACTGAAGAAATTGATTGAAGTGTATGAGATTTCCAATGGCTTCACTCGAAGGGATTGGTAGGTGTAGGATTTTGAGTTGAGCATCACATGGAAATTTTTCCTTAGTATTTCCTCGACCCCCTTTAACAGTACGGTGTTTCCTATGACTCAAGAAAGAGAGAAACAAAACTATGAAAACGAAAGTCTTCAAGCTTCATATTCCTCGCATGAATATCAAGTCTTCACGGACACACCAATTTCTTCACTTTCAAAGTCTTCATGAAAGTCTTCAGAAATACCAAAATCTTCAGTCGAAGATATTCATTTTTAGGGGTCGACTTTTCCTGTAAATATCAAACTCCTCATAGACTTATAGACCTGTGTACACTCAAAAACGCATTAGTCCATTAACCTATAAGTCTTCAATACACCAAAATCACTAAGGGGCACTAGATGCACTTACAATCTCCCCCTTTTTGGTGATTGATGACAATATAGGTTAAGTTTTCAACGGGGATAAACATATGAAGTGTAACTACTGATATTGAGGAATTTGATTGCAAGATATAGAAGAACTCCCCCTGAAGATGTGCATAGTGAGGAATTTGCCTTTGAAGCAATGCACACTTGAAGAGTTGAATCATGGGGATCTCCCCCTATATCTTGTAATTCATACACGCATTTAACATATAATATGAAGAATTTGAAATGCATGATGAAATATGGTGCCTGATGAAATTCAGCATGCGTGCAATAATATTAATGAGGAATAAGCATGCAGAATAGTGCATCAAAAGTATCAGAGCACAGTGCATCAAAAGTATCAGAGCACCATCGAGTTTAAGATTACAACTCGATCCAATAAAGTTTCAGAAGAACGAGAGTTGTAACTTAGCAAATAAAAAACGCCCATATAGTAGACCCGCTTGAAGACTAACTCATATTTCTCCCCCTTTGTCATCGAATGGCTAAAAGGATCGAAAATGAGGACTAACGCCCCTGAAGATAATCATGTTGATGAAGGAGTGCCAGCGTTGTTGGGGTCGTTTGTTGATGTAGGGCCTACCACAGTGTCGTCCAAACCTTCATGTTCATCAGTGTCGCGCGATGAAGAAAATGAGCTGGTCACTAGAGAAGGAACTTGGACCTTCTTGAATTTCTTCGGTGGAGGTGCAGACCAGTCAAAATCTTCTTTGAGACCCATGTTCTTCAGATCTTCTTCACCATATAGATGTGGCAGGATTGCCCAGGTGCGACCGAAGACTTGATGGAGGTAGTAGTGGTTTTTCTTCACTGCATTGTGTGTGGCAGTCATGTTGTGAAGAAGTGAACCAAACTGATGCTTAACCCATTTTTGATTTCGATCCACCTTCTGGTGAAGACTAAGCAGAAGTTCATGGTCAGTCATCACGCGCGGAGCAGTGGCTTGAGGAGTGGACTTAGGTGCATTGGCAGAGTCATGTGTGGCAGAGTCATCATTGGTGGAATAAGATGCAGCTTTGCGAAACTGACCATCCAATGGATGAATGCCTTCATCTATTATAGTTAGTGCCTTGCCCTTTCCATTAACTGAGGAATATGTCTGCTTGAGGACTTCAATTGGGGGCAAGTAGCTGAGGTGATTCTGGAAATCAACTTTGTAGTTGAGTGAAGACCTTGTCCTGAGGAATCTCATAATCCAAGGTGCATAAGGCTTCAGCTCAAGCGGAGACAGTGCAACATTTGCCATAGTCCTCATGAAGAAATCGTGATAATTGACATGAATGCCATGAACGATGTTAAATACCAGATTCTTCATGATGCCAACAATTTCCTCATCAGATGAGTCGTGGCCTTTGATGGGACTGATTGTCCTCGTAAGAATACGATAGACAGTTCTGGGCACGTACAACAATTCCTTCACGAGGAATGTGGTTCGTGGTGACTAACCTGGTTTCAAAGGCTTCATCAGCACCTGCATGTAATGATGTGTGAGCTCAGGTTCACTGTAGATGCAGCGAGCTTCTTCAAGGGGAGGACTGAGTGGTAGAGCACGAAGCAATTCAGAGGCTAGTGCAGTGTAGTGAGTGTTTTTAGACATCCAGTCCAGCACCCATGAATTTACATCTTCAGCATCTCCGGTGATGTGCAGCGTTGCATAGAATTGAAGAATCAGTTCTTCATTCCAATCGAAGATGTCAGAGCAAAAGTTGAGCAGTCCAGCGTCGTGAAGAACACTGAGGACTGGTGCGAAGCATGGCAGAGATTCCATATCCATGTGAGGAATATGCTCATGGTAGAAGATTTTCTCCTTGTTGAGCAGCACTGAGGAATAGAAATTTGCTTGACTGGCAGTCCAGAAACGCCTCTTCCTAATGCGAGCAGAGTCATATGGGTTGTAATCTTCGAAGAATACGTGCTCGCCGAAGAAATCATCAGCCTTGAACTTTCGCTTGTGTGAGAAAGGATCCTTTGGCTTCGGTAGAGGAGTGTCAGTGAGTTGCATCACAACCTCAGGAATCTCAATCGCAGGTTCTTCAGGCTGAGGAATTTCTGGTTCCTCCTCAGTGGCAGTCTGCGTCGTTGGTTGTTCAGCAACAGCAGTTTCTTCAGCACTACTGGCCGGAATTTCCTCATGAACAGATGCAGTGGGATGAGTTTCTTCAGAGCCCATGTGAATAGTTTGTGTGGGGGACTGAGGAATTTGCTGTAGAGGGGTGAACATTGGAGAGTTTGGATGCTGACCTTCCCAGAATTCATCACTGATTACGGGTGTGGAGCAGCCAATGTCCACATCTTCATCTTCCATTTCTGCAACGCCAGCCTCTTCAGCTGTGAACTGAGGCATAGGCGAGGAGATGATAGGTGTTGAAGAGATCGCATCCACTTCAATTTCTTCATCCAACAGTTCAGACGAAGCAGCAGAAGGAGTTTCTTCATCAGATCCGCTAGGTATCACATATTCTTCATCAAAAAGAACAAGGTCCTTTGATGGCCTGGTTGAGATGGGAACATCATCAATCAGATTTGCAAACGAACTTGTCATAGGCTTCATTTTCTTCGGAGCTGAAGAATCTGAAGCAGCTGATGCTTTCCTTTTCTTCACTGCAGCACGCTCTGCAGCCTTGGTCTTCTTCACATCTGATGCAGATGGAAGGATTGGAGTTGAAGTTGGTGCAGGAGCAACTGAGGAATCTGGTTGATTTTCTTCAGGCACAACTGATGCAGTTGCCCTGAGTTCTTCAGTTTCTTCAGGCACACCACTAGTGGGTGCCCTGGCAATTTCTTCAGCGGCTGGAATGCAGTCATCAGCCCTGGAACTCACATTATCTTCAGCAGCCTGATTGTCATCAGCGGTGCTGGCATTTTCTTCAGTAGGCTGAGCAGATGCTTTAGCCTGAGGAATTTCCTGTTGCGTTGGGGCTGCAACATTGGAAGTGAAGTTATTCGCAAGTTTCACAAAACGAACCTTGGATCCAAGCCAATCAGAGCGATATGCATCAAAGTTATCACTGAGTTTCTTAATCTCAGTCTGAATAGTGACAAGTTCTTCAGTTGTCATAGAGACAACATTTTTCTTCAGATAGCGCTCTTTCTTGTACTGTGCTTTCTTGATCTGCCCGGCCTTCTCAAATTTCCACTTTTCTTCTTGAATGAAGTGGGTCAGCATGTGACTCTGGCTAGGAGTCATCTTGAAGTCAGGCAAGGGAGTGTTGGGGTCCTTGTGCCAATCATCAATATAGTCGAGGATCAGATTGGGATCCAAAAGCAGTGGCACTTCTAATCCTTTGGCCCCAGCGGCCCTGACTTGCCTATCTCTAATGATTTCTGCAAGTTCATCATCATCAGCTTCGTCTTCATCAGACGGCACTTGGAAAGCGACTTGCTTCTTTTGAGGACTTGGGCGAGGACCTCGTCCAGCAGTGGCCTTTGTCTTCAGCAGTGAGGGGCCAGCTGAGGAACTTGGTGCAGCTGAGGAACTAGCTGAGACACCTGAGGCAATGGAGATGCCGGCAGTCCTTTGGCACGAAGTGAGATGCACAGGTGCTGAGGATTTGGTCGGAATAGCTGAAGGCTTTGGCGGAGGAGCTAGGGACTTTGGAGGAACAGGAGCAGCATGAGGAATTTGTCGTGAGGGCTTTGATGATTCTGGCCGTGAGGGCATTGCTGAGGAGCTTGGCCTTGAGGGCATTGTTGGTGAAGCACTTGGCTTACACGCAGGCTTCTTAGACATAGCCTTCTTTGGCTTGACAGCAGAGGCCTCAGCAGAGGCAGAGTCTTCATTGAATTTCCTCATTGCTTCTCTGGCTTGCTTAGCCAACTTGGTTTGGCGCTTAGCCCATTCATCAGGATAGTCCTCACCGCGCTTGAGGCTGGTGGGATCTGCTATTTGGCCAGGTGCCAATGGAGCTCTTGGGCATGGAGGATTGAGTGCGAATTTCTTCATGTACTTAGGAGTGACATATCTGTACTATTGGGTTTCGAAGTAATTTCAAAAAAATTCCTACGCACACGCAAGATCATGGTGATGCATAGCAACGAGAGGGGAGAGTTTGATCTACGTACCCTTGTAGATCGACAACGGAAGCGTTTGGTTGATGTAGTCGTACGTCTCCACGGCCCGACCGATCAAGCACCGAAACTACGGCACCTCCGAGTTCTAGCACACGTTCAGCTCGATGACGATCCCCGGGCTCCGATCCAGCAAAGCGTCGGGGAGGAGTTCCGTCAGCACGACGGCGTGGTGACGATCTTGATGTTCTACCATCGCAGGGCTTCGCCTAAGCACCGCTATAATTTGACCGTGGTGGAATATGGTGGAGGGGGCACCGCACACGGCTAAGGAACGATCACGAAGATCAACTTGTGTGTCTAGGGGTGCCCCCCTGCCCCCGTATATAAAGAAGCAAGGGGAGGAGGCCGGCCGGCCCCTATAGGTGCGCCAGGCGGAGTCCTCCTCCTAGTAGGAGTAGGACTCCTACTAGGAGGGGGAAAGAAGTGGGGAGGGAGAGGGAAACGGGGGCGCCGACCCCCCTCTCCTAGTCCAATTCGGACCAGGGGGGAGGAGGCGCGCGGCCCACCTCTGGCAGCCCCGCTCTCTCTCCACTAAGGCCCATATGGCCCATTACTTCTCCCGGGGGGGGGGGGTTCCGGTAACCCTCCGGCTCTCCGGTTTTCTCTGAAATCACCCAGAACACTTCTGGTGTCCGAATATAGCCGTCCAATATATCAATCTTTATGTCTCGACCATTTCGAGACTCCTCATCATGTCCGTGATCACATCCGGGACTCCGAACTAACTTCGGTACATCAAAACTCATAAACTCATAATATAACTGTCATCGAAACCTTAAGCGTGCGGACCCTATGGGTTCGAGAACAATGTAGACATGACCGGGACATGTCTCCGGTCAATAACCAATAGCGGAACCTGGATGCTCATATTGGCTCCTACATATTCTACGAAGATCTTTATCGGTCAGACCGCATAACAACATACGTTGTTCCCTTTGTCATCGGTATGTTACTTGCCCGAGATTCGATCGTCGGTATCTCAATACCTAGTTCAATCTCGTTACCGGCAAGTCTCTTTACTCGTTCCATAATACATCATCTCGCAACTAACTCATTAGTTGCAATGCTTGCAAGGCTTATGTGATGTGCATTACCGAGAGGGCCCAGAGATACCTCTCCGACAATCGGAGTGACAAATCCTAATCTCGAAATACGCCAACCCAACATGTACCTTTGGAGACACCTGTAGAGCACCTTTATAATCACCCATTTACGTTGTGACGTTTGGTAGCACACAAAGTGTTCCTCTGGAAAACGGGAGTTGCATAATCTCATAGTCATAGGAACATGTATAAGTCATGAAGAAAGCAATAGCAACATACTAAACGATCGGGTGCTAAGCTAATGGAATGGGTCATGTCAATCAGATCATTCACCTAATGATGTGATCCCGTTAATCAAATAACAACTCTTTGTTCATGGTTAGGAAACATAACCATCTTTGATTAACGAGCTAGTCAAGTAGAGGCATACTAGTGACACTCTGTTTGTCTATGTATTCACACATGTATTATGTTTCCGGTTAATACAATTCTAGCATGAATAATAAACATTTATCATGATATAAGGAAATAAATAATAACTTTATTATTGCCTCTAGGGCATATTTCCTTCAGTCTCCCACTTGCACTAGAGTCAATAATCTAGTTCACATCACCATGTGATTTAACACTAATATTTCACATCTTTATGTGATTAGTTCACATCTTCATGTGACCAACACCCAAAGGGTTTACTAGATTCAGTAATCTAGTTCACATCGCTATGTGATTAACACCCAAAGAGTACTAAGGTGTGATCATGTTTTGCTTGTGAGAGAAGTTTAGTCAATGGGTCTGCCACATTCAGATCCGTATGTATTTTGCAAATTTCTATGTCAACAATGCTCTGCATAGAGTTACTCTAGCTAATTGCTCCCACTTTCACTATGTATCCAGATTGAGACTTAGAGTCATCTGGATTAGTGTCAAAACTTGCATCGACGTAACCCTTTATGACGAACCTTTTTGTCACCTGCATAATCCAGAAACATATCCTTATTCCACTAAGGATAATTTTGACCGTTGTCCAGTGATCTACTCCTAGATCACTATTGTACTACCTTGCTAAAATCAGTGTAGGGTATACAATAGCTCTGGTACATAGCATGGCATACTTTATAGAACCTATGGCTGAGGCATAGGGAATGACTTTCATTCTCTTTCTATCTTCTGTCGTGGTCGGGTTTTGAGTCTTACTCAATTTCACACCTTGTAATACAGACAAGAACTCTTTCTTTGACTGTTCTATTTTGAACTACTTCAAAATCTTGTCAAGGTATGTACTCATTGAAAAAAACTTATCAAGCGTCTTGATCTATCTTTATAGATCTTGATGTTCAATATGTCAGCAGCTTCACCGAGGTCTTTCTTTGGAAAATTCCTTTCAAACACTCCTTTATGCTTTGCAGAATAATTCTACATTATTTCCGATCAACAATATGTCATTCACATATACTTATCAGAAATGTTGTAGTGCTCCCACTCACTTTCTTGTAAATACAGGCTTCATCGCAAGTCTGTATAAAACTATATGCTTTGATCAACTTATCAAAGCGTATATTCCAACTCCAAGATGCTTGCACCAGTCCATAGATGGATCGCTGGAGCTTGCATATTTTGTTAGCGCCTTTAGGATTGACAAAACCTTCTGGTTGTATCATATACAACTCTTCTTTAATAAATCTATTAAGGAATGCAGTTTTGTTTATCCATTTGCCAGATTTCATAAAATGCGGCAATTGCTAACATGATTCGGACAGACTTAAGCATAGATACGAGTGAGAAACTCCCATCGTAGTCAACACCTTGAACTTGTCGAAAACCTTTTGCGACAATTCTAGCTTTGTAGATAGCAACACTACTATCAGCGTCCATCTTCCTCTTGAAGATCCATTTATTCTCAATTGCTTGCCGATCATCAGGCAAGTCAACCAAAGTCCATACTTTGTTCTCATACATGGATCCTATCTCAGATTTCATGGCCTCAAGCCATTTTGCGGAATCTGGGCTCACCATCGCTTCTTCATAGTTCGTAGGTTCGTCATGGTCAAGTAGCATGACCTCCTGAACAGGATTACCGTACCACTCTGGTGCTGATCTCACTCTGGTTTACCTACGAGATTTGGTAGTAACTTGATCTGAAGTTACATGATCATCATCATTAGCTTCCTCACTAATTGGTGTAGTAGTCACAGGAATAGATTTCTGTGATGAACTACTTTCCAATAAGGGAGAAGGTACAATTACCTTATCAAGTTCTACTTTCCTCCCACTCACTTCTTTCGAGAGAACCTCCTCTAGAAAGGATCCATTCTTAGCAACGAATGTCTTGCCTTTGGATCTGTGATAGAAGGTGTACCCAACAGTAACTTTTTGGGTATCCTATGAAGACACACTTTTCCGATTTGGGTTTGAGCTTATCAGGATGAAACTTTTTCACATAAGCATTGCAACCCCAAACTTTAAGAAACGACAACTTTGGTTTCTTGCCAAACCACAGTTCATACGGTGTCATCTCAACAGATTTAGATGGTGCCCTTTTAACGTGAATGCAACTGTCTCTAATGCATAACCCCAAAACGATAGTGGTAGATCGGTAAGAGACATCATAGATTGCACTATATCCAATAAAGTACGGTTATGACGTTCGGACACACCATTATGCTGTGGTGTTCCATGTGGCATGAGTTTGTGAAACTATTCCACATTGTTTTAATTGAAGACCAAACTCGTAACTCAAATATTTGTCTCCGCGATCAGATCGTAGAAACTTTATTTTCTTGTCACGATGATTTTCCACTTCACTCTGAAATTCTTTGAACTTTTCAAATGTTTCAGACTTATGTTTCATCAAGTAGATATACCCATATCTGCTCAAATCATCTGTGAAGTTTAGAAAATAACAATACTTGCCGTGAGCCTTAACACTCATCGGACCGCATACATCAGTATGTATTATTTCCAATAAGTCAGTTGCTCGCTCCGGAGAACGGAGTCTTAGTCATCTTGCCCATGAGGCATGGTTCGCAAGCATCAAGTGATTCATAATCAAGTGATTCCAAAATCCCATCAGCATGGAGTTTCTTCATGCGCTTTACACCAATATGACCTAAACGGCAGTGCTACAAATAAGTTGCACTATCATTATTAACTTTGCATCTTTTGGTTTCAATATTATGATTATGTGTATCACTATGATCGAGATCCAACGAACTATTTTCATTGGGTGTGTAACCATATAAGGTTTTATTCATGTAAACAGAACAACAATTTATTCTCTTACTTAAATGAATAACCGTATTACAATAAACATGATCAAATCATATTCATGCTCAACGCAAACACCAAATAACACTTATTCAGGTTCAACACTAATCCCGAAAGTATAGGGAGTGTGTGATGATGATCATATCAATCTTGGAACCACTTCCAACACACATCGTCACTTCACCCTTAACTAGTCTCTGTTTATTCTGCAACTCCCGTTTCGAGTTACTAATCTTAGCAACTGAACTAGTATCAAATACTGAGGGGTTGCTATAAACACTAGTAAAGTACACATCAATAACATGTATATCAAATATACTTATGTTCACTTTGCCATCCTTCTTATCTACCAATCACTTGGGGTAGTTCCGCTTTCAGTGACCAGTCCCTTTGCAGTAGAAACACTTAGTCTCAGGCTTAGGACCAGACTTGGGCTTCTTCACTTGATCAGCAACTTGCTTGCTGTTCTTCTTGAAGTTCCCCTTCTTCCCTCTGCCCTTTTTCTTGAAACTAGTGGTCTTGTCTACCATCAACACTTGATGTTTTTCTCGATTTCTACCTTCGTCAATTTCCGCATTACGAAGAGCTTGGGAATCGTTTCCGTTATCCCTTGCATATCATAGTTCATCACGAAGTTCTACTAACTTGGTGATGGTGACTAGAGAATTCTGTCAATCACTATCTTATCTGGAATATTAACTCCCACTTGATTCAAGCGATTGTAGTACTCAGACAATCTGGGCACATGCTCACTAGTTGAGCGATTCTCCTCCATCTTTTAGCTATAGAACTTGTTGGAGACTTCATATCTCTCAACTCGGGTATTTGCTTGAAATATTAACTTCAACTCCTGGAACATCTCATATGCTCCATGACGTTCAAAACATCTTTGAAGTCCCGATTCTAAGCCATTAAGCATGGTGCACTAAACTATCAAGTAGTCATCATATTGAGCTAGCCAAACGTTCACAACGTCTGCATCTGCTCCTGCAATAGGTCCGTCACCTAGTGGTGCATCAAGGACATAATTCTTCTGTGCAGCAATGAGGATAAACCTCAGATCACGGATCCAATCCGCATCATTGCTACTAACATCTTTCAACACAATTTTCTCTAGGAACATATCAAAATAAACACTGGGAAGCAACAACGCGAGCTATTGATCTACAACATAATTTGCAAAATACTACCAGGACTAAGTTCATGATAAATTTAAGTTCAATTAATCATATACTTAAGAACTCCCACTTAGATAGACATCCCTCTAATCCTCTAAGTGATTACGTGATCCAAATCAACTAAACCATGTCCGATCATCACGTGAGATGGAGTAGTTTCATTGGTGAACATCACTATGTTGATCATATCTACTATATGAATCATGCTCGACCTTTCGGTCTCCGTGTTCCGAGGCCATATCTGTATATGCTTCGCTCGTCAAGTATAACCTGAGTATTCCGCGTGTGCAACTGTTTTGCACCCGTTGTATTTGAACGTAGAGCCTATCACACCCGATCATCACGTGGTGTCTCAGCACGAAGAACTTTCGCAACGGTGCATACTCAGGGAGAACACTTCTTGATAATTAGTGAGAGATCATCTTATAATGCTACCGTCAATCAAAGCAAGATAAGATGCATAAAAGATAAACATCACATGCAATCAATATAAGTGATATGATATGGCCATTATCATCTTGTTCTTGTGATCTCCATCTCCGAAGCACCGTCATGATCACCATCGTCACCGGCGCGACACCTTGATCTCCATCGTAGCATCATTGTCGTCTCGCCAATCTTATGCTTCCACGACTATCGCTACCGCTTAGTGATAAAGTAAAGCATTACAGCGCGATTCCATTGCATACAATAAAGCGACAACCATATGGCTCCTGCCAGTTGCCGATAACTCAGTTACAAAACATGATCATCTCATACAATAAAATTTAGCATCATGTCTTGACCATATCACATCACAACATGCCCTGCAAAAACAAGTTAGACGTCCTCTACTTTGTTGTTGCAAGTTTTACGTGGCTGCTACGGGCTTAAGAAAGAACCAAACTTACCTACACATCAAAACCACAACGATAGTTTGTCAAGTTGGTGCTGTTTTAACCTTCGCAAGGACCGTGTGTAGCCACACTCGGTTCAACTAAAGTTGGAGAAACTGTCACCCGCAAGCCACCTATGTGCAAAGCACGTCGGGAGAACCGGTCTCGCGTAAGCGTACGCGTAATGTCGGTCCGGGCCGCTTCGTCCAACAATACCGCCGAACCAAAGTATGACATGCTGGTAAGCAGTATGACTTATATCGCCCACAACTCACTTGTGTTCTACTCGTGCATATAACATCAACATATAAAACCTAGGCTCGGATGCCACTGTCGGGTTTCGAAGTAATTTCAAAAAATTTCCTACGCACACGCAAGATCATGGTGATGCATAGCAACGAGAGGGGAGAGTGTGACCTACGTACCCTTGTAGATCGACAACGGAAGGGTTTGGTTGATGTAGTCGTACGTCTCCACAGCCCGACCGATCAAGCACCGAAACTACGGCACCTCCGAGTTCTAGCACACGTTCAGCTCGATGATGATCCCCGGGCTCCGATCCAGCAAAGCGTCGGGGAGGAGTTCCGTCAGTACGACGGTGTGGTGACGATCTTGATGTTCTACCGTCGCAGGGCTTCGCCTAAGCACCGCTATAATTTGACCGTGGTGGAATATGGTGGAGGGGGCCACCGCACACGGCTAAGGAACGATCACGAAGATCAACTTGTGTGTCTAGGGGTGTCCCCCTGCCCCCGTATATAAAGGAGCAAAGGAGGCCGGCCGGCCCCTATAGGCGCGCCAGGAGGAGTCCTCCTCCTAGTAGGAGTAGGACTCCTACTAGGAGGGGGAAAGAAGTGGGGAGGGAGAGGGAAAGGGGGGCGCCGCCCCCCCCCCTCTCCTAGTCCAATTTGGACCAGGGGGGAGGAGGCGCGCGGCCCACCTCTGGCAGCCCCTCTCTCTCTCCACTAAGGCCCATATGGCCCATTACTTCTCCCGGGAGGTTCCGGTAACCCTCCGGCTCTCCGGTTTTCTCCGAAATCACCCGGAACACTTCCGGTGTCCAAATATAGCCGTCCAATATATCAATCTTTATGTCTCAACCATTTCGAGACTCCTCGTCATGTCCGTGATCACATCCGGGACTCCGAACTAACTTCGGTACATCAAAACTCATAAACTCATAATATAACTGTCATCGAAACCTTAAGCGTGCGGACCCTACGGGTTCGAGAACAATGTAGACATGACCGAGACACGTCTCCGGTCAATAACCAATAGCGGAACCTGGATGCTCATATTGGCTCCTACATATTCTACGAAGATCTTTATCGGTCAGACCGCATAACAACATACATTGTTCCCTTTGTCATCGGTATGTTACTTGCCCGAGATTCGATCGTCGGTATCTCAATACCTAGTTCAATCTCGTTACCGGCAAGTCTCTTTACTCGTTCCGTAATACATCATCTCGCAACTAACTCATTAGTTGCAATGCTTGCAAGGCTTATGTGATGTGCATTACCGAGAGGGCCCAGAGATACCTCTCCGACAATCGGAGTGACAAATCCTAATCTCGAAATACGCCAACCCAACATGTACCTTTGGAGACACCTGTAGAGCACCTTTATAATCACCCATTTACGTTGTGACGTTTGGTAGCACACAAAGTGTTCCCCCGGCAAACGGGAGTTGCATAATCTCATAGTCATAGGAACATGTATAAGTCATGAAGAAAGCAATAGCAACATATTAAACGATCGGGTGCTAAGCTAATGGAATGGGTCATGTCAATCAGATCATTCACCTAATGATGTGATCCCGTTAATCAAATAACAACTCTTTGTTCATGGTTAGGAAACATAACCATCTTTGATTAACGAGCTAGTCAAGTAGAGGCATACTAGTGACACTCTGTTTGTCTATGTATTCACACATGTATTATGTTTCCGGTTAATACAATTCTAGCATGAATAATAAACATTTATCATGATATAAGGAAATAAATAATAACTTTATTATTGCCTCTAGGGCATATTTCCTTCATGTACTCCCTCCATTCTCTTGCCCATCTCCTCTCTATCCTTTGTTTGCGCACTTTGTGCTCATTCTTGGTTTCCTCAGTAGGTGTGCAGTACCCAGCATATATGTCATCAGGGATCTCAAACGCTGTATTTACCTCAGGCCTCTTTCCTCCCTTCTGTGGCCTTTTACCATCAGCCATTTTCTTTAGTTGAGGAATTTGAACAATCAAATTCTCTGAAGAAGTATGGAACTTTTCTTCGAGGAACGCTGCAAATGAGTTAAGTTGATGAGAACCTAGTGATTCAGCAGCTGACATGTGTACCTGTGAATAGAGTATGGTTGCGAGGAATTTGGAGAGGTCATATGCGTTCTCAGAAGGTTTTTCAAAAAGAACAAGTTTGAGGAATTTGACCAGATGAGTCTTGAAGATTTTCACTAACTGTTCTTTGTCTTAGGTTCCAGAGTTGTATAGATCGAAGATCCACACAATTGAGGAATCTTGAAGAAAAATGATGCTTAGAGAAACGAATCAAGAACAGATGACTTGTGAGGTGTTCAGTGTGTGAAGATATGAAGAAAAACACTTTTGAAGATTTTGTAGATAATCATTCAAATCAACGAGGGTAGTAAAAGTAACTTTTAATTACCCTGGATGAAGAACACGACGAACAGTGAAGTGAAGAGGTGAAGTTCGTCTATGCAGATCTTCCACGTCCTAACTTGGTGGAGGAAGATGGCTACGACGGCGGTGGAGTGAAGATTTCCGCGGTCGGCGTGAGTATGTCGGCGACGAGGTCGAGGCAGTGAAGCTCTTCCTCATTGGCAGCGCTAGGGTTTGAGAAGCTCGAGCAGGAGAGAGAGGTCGAGCAGAGTAAAAGAAGTGAGGAAGGGAAGGAGGGGTATTTATAGCCATGGTGAAAAACTGCTCGCCCGAAGAAATTGGACGAACATGCCCCTAACCCTTCTCATTCGCATGACATGTGTCACCCACGTAGTGAGAGGTGGAGATCGTGTTAGATTGTGGGTGAGTGGATAAGTGTATCGTGGGATGCGGAACGGTCTGAGCGGCAAAGCCGAAAACTTAGATAAGATAGGTTTTAAAGTTCCATTCGCAATTTCTTCAGTTGACAAGGATACAGTGAAGATTTTGAACGAGTTTCAAATAGAACGCACATGAAGAATTTGTGAACAGATTGAGTTGAGTATAGCATAGAGGGGAAGGGTCCGATCACATTCACTTAGCAGAAAACCAACTTGAAGAAATAGCAATAAGTGAATGCTGTAGAGGCCATAAACTCATATATATATATATATATAGGCAATGAAGAAAAACAACGGAACTAGTGAAGACTATGCAAAGTTGAAGAATATGAATAATTTGAGGAATTTCAACTTTTGGTGGTGGTGTGACCCACCGTATAAGAATGATGATTTCAGACACCGCATACAATTATCGTAGGGTTCTGAGAATCAAATTCTTCATTAATTTCTTCACACTAAGAGTGTCATTCTTTATTGATTGAAGAAAAACGTTTCTTCATGTGTTGCACATCTAAGTCATCAATTTTGCATAAGTGTTAGGATGAGTGTCCTTTTCAAAGAACATTCAAAGATTCTAGGATATTTAGCCCACACCGCAACTTGCTAAATCTCTTCTCATCCAAGGGCTTAGTGAAGATATCGGCTAGCTGTTCTTCAGTCTTCACATGCTCAATAGAAATGTCGCCCTTCAACACATGATCACGAAGAAAATGATGACGAATCTGAATGTGCTTTGTCTTCGAGTGATGAACTGGGTTGTGAGCAATCTTGATGGCACTCTCATTGTCACAGAAGAGAGGCACATTCTTCATGTTGACGCCGTAGTCCTTGAGAGTTTGCTTCATCCATAGCAATTGGGCACAGCAAGAACCAGCGGCAATGTACTCAGCTTCAGCAGTAGATAGTGATACGCAGTTCTGTTTCTTCGAGGACCAACAGACCAAAGATCGTCCGAGGAAATGACATGTACCAAATGTTGACTTGCGATCCACACAATCACCAGCATAGTCAGAGTCAGAATATCCAACAAGATCAAAAGCCGAGCCCTTGGGGTACCATAATCCAAGTGTTGGTGTGTGAGATAGATATCGAAGAATATGCTTCACAGCCTTATGGTGTGATTCCTTCGATGTAGCTTGAAATCGGGCACACATGCAAACACTAAGCATTATATCTGGCCTAGATGCACATAATGTTGGGGAACGTTGCAGAAAATTAAAATTTTTCCTACGGTTTCACCAAGATCCATCTATGAGTTCATCTAAGCAACGAGTCTAGGGAGAGAGTTTGCATCTACATACCACTTGTAGATCGCGTGCGGAAGCTTGCAAGGTGATGATGTAGTCATACTCGACGTGATCCAAATCACCGATGACCAGCGCCAAACGGACGGCACCTCCGCGTTCAACACACGTACGGAACAGCCACGTCTCCTCCTTCTTGATCCAGCAAGGAAGGGAGGAGAGGTTGAGGGAGATGGCACCAGCAGCAGCACGACGGCGTGGTGTTGATGGAGCTGCAGTACTCCGGCAGAGCTTCGCTAAGCACTATGGAGGTGGAGGAGGTGTTGGGGAGGGAGAAGGAGGCAACCAAAGGCCAGGGCATTCAGGTATGAAGTCCCTCCTCTCCCCCACTATATATAGGGGTGCCAAGGGGGGGTGTCCGGCCCTAGGAGATCCAATCTCCTAGGGGGTGCGGCGGCCAAGGGGGGTTTTCCCTCCCCCCAAGGCACCTAGGAGGTGCCTTACCCTCCTAGGACTCTTGCCCCCTTAAACCCTAGGCGCATGGGCCTATGTGGGGCTGGTGCCCTTGGCCCATTAGGCCAAGGCGCACCCCCTTACAGCCCATGTGGCCCCCCGGGACAGGTGGACCCACCCGGTGGACCCCCGGGACCCTTCCGGTGGTCCCGGTACAATACCGATAACCCCGAAACTTGTCCCGATGCCCGAAACAGGACTTCCCATATATAAATCTTTACCTCCGGACCATTCCGGAACTCCTCGTGACGTCCGGGATCTCATCCGGGACTCCGAACAACATTCGGGTTACTGCATATACATATCCCTACAACCCTAGCGTAACTGAACCTTAAGTGTGTAGACCCTACGGGTTCGGGAGACATGCAGACATGACCGAGACTCTCTCAGTCAATAACCATCAGCGGGATCTGGATACCCATGATGTCTCCCACATGCTCCTCGATGTTGTCATCGGATGAACCACTATGTCGAGGATTCGATCAAACCCTGTATGCAATTCCCTTTGTCAATCGGTACGTTACTTGCCCGAGACTCGATCGTCGGTATCCCAATACCTTGTTCAGTCTCGTTACCGGCAAGTCACTTTACTCGTACCGTAATGCATGATCCCGTGTCCAACACCTTGGTCACATTGAGCTCAATATGATGATGCATTACCGAGTGGGCCCAGAGATACCTCTCCGTCATACGGAGTGACAAATCCCAGTCTCGATCCGTGTCAACCCAACAGCTACTTTCGGAGATACCTGTAATGCACCTTTATAGTCACCCAGTTACGTTGTGACGTTTGGTACACCCAAGGCACTCTTACGGTATCCGGGAGTTACACGATCTCATGGTCGAAGGAAGAGGTACTTGACACTTGCAAAGCTCTAGCAAAACGAACTACACGATCTTTTATGCTATGCTTAGGATTGGGTCTTGTCCATCACATCATTCTCCTAATGATGTGATCCCGTTATCAACGACATCCAATGTCCATAGTCAGGAAACCATGACTATCTGTTGATCACAACGAGCTGGTCAACTAGAGGCTTACCAGGGACATTGTGTGGTCTAAGTATTCACACGTGTATTACGATTTCCGGATAATACAGTTATAGCATGAATAAAAGACAATTATCATGAACAATGAAATATAATAATACTTTTATTATTGCCTCTAGGGCATATTTCCAACAGTCTCCCACTTGCACTAGAGTCACTAATCTAGTTACATTGTGATGAATCGAACACCCATAGAGTTCTGGTGTTGATCATGTTTTGCACGCGAGAGAGGTTTAGTCAGCGGATCTGCGATATTCAGATCCGTGTGCACTTTGCAAATCTCTATGTCTCCATCTTGAACATTTTCACGGATGGAGTTGAAACGACGCTTGATGTGCCTGGTCTTCTTGTGAAACCTGGGCTCCTTTGCGAGAGCAATAGCTCCAGTGTTGTCACAGAAGAGTTTGATCGGCCCCGACGCATTGGGTATGACTCCTAGGTCGGTGATGAACTCCTTCACCCAAATCGCTTCATGTGCTGCCTCCGAGGCTGCCATGTACTCCGCTTCACACGTAGATCCCGCCACGACGCTCTGCTTGCAGCTGCACCAGCTTACTGCTCCACCATTCAACATATACACGTATCCGGTTTGTGACTTAGAGTCATCCAGATCTGAGTCGAAGCTAGCGTCGACGTAACCCTTTACGACGAGCTCTTCGTCTCCTCCATAAACGAGAAACATGTCCTTTGTCCTTTTCAGGTACTTCAGGATATTCTTGACCGCTGTCCAGTGTTCCTTGCCGGGATTACTTTGGTATCTTGCTACCAAACTTACGGCAAGGTTTACATCGGGTCTAGTACACAGCATGGCATACAGAATAGATCCTATGGCTGAAGCATAGGGGATGACACTCATCTCTTCTTTATCTTTTGCCGTGGTCGGTGACTAAGCTGAGCTCAGTCTCATACCTTGTAATATAGGCAAGAACCCCTTCTTGGACTGATCCATTCTGAATCTCTTCAAAATCTTATCAAGGTATGTGCTTTGTGAAAGACCTATGAGGCGTCTCGATCTATCTCTATAGATCTTGATGCCTAATATATAAGCAGCTTCTCCAAGGTCCTTCATTGAAAAACACTTATTCAAGTAGGCTTTAATGCTGTCCAGAAATTCTATATTATTTCCCATCAGGAGTATGTCATCTACATATAATATGAGAAATGCTACAGAGCTCCCACTCACTTTCTTGTAAATGCAGGCTTCTCCATAAGTCTGCATAAACCCAAACGCTTTGATCATCTCATCAAAGCGAATGTTCCAACTCCGAGATGCTTGCACCAGTCCATAAATGGATCGCTGGATCTTGCATACTTTGTTAGCGTTCCGAGGATCGACAAAACCTTCCGGCTGCATCATATACAGTTCTTCCTTAAGATGCCCGTTAAGGAATGCTGTTTTGACGTCCATCTGCCATATCTCATAATCATAGTATGCGGCAATTGCTAACATGATTCGGACGGACTTTAGCTTCGCTATGGGAGAGAATGTCTCATCGTAGTCAATCCCTTGAACCTGTCGATAACCCTTAGCGACAAGTCGAGCTTTATAGATGGTAACATTACCATCCGCGTCCGTCTTCTTCTTAAAGATCCATTTGTTTTCTATCGCTCCCCGATCATCGGGCAAGTCTGTCAAAGTCCATACTTTGTTTTCATACATGGATTCTATCTCGGATTTCATGGCTTCAAGCCATTTGTTGGAATCCCGGCCCGCCATTGCTTCTTCATAGTTCGAAGGTTCATTGTTGTCTAACAACATGATTTCCAGGACAGGGTTGCCGTACCACTCTGGTGCGGAACGTGTCCTTGTGGACCTACGAAGTTCAGCAGTAACTTGATCCGAAGTACCTTGATCATTATCATGGTTTTCCTCTTCAGTTGGTGTGGGCATCACAGGAACGGTTTCCTGTGCTGCGTCACTATCCCGCTCAAGAGGTAGTACTTCATCGAGTTCTACTTTCCTCCCACTTACTTCTTTCGAGAGAAACTCTTTTTCCAGAAAGCATCCGTTCTTGGCAACAAAGATCTTGCCTTCGGATCTTAAGTAGAAGGTATACCCTACAGTTTCCTTAGGGTATCCTATGAATACGCATTTTTCCGACTTGGGTTCGAGCTTTTCAGGTTGAAGTTTCTTCACATAAGCTTCGCATCCCCAAACTTTTAGAAACGACAGCTTAGGTTTCTTTCCAAACCATAATTCATACGGTGTCGTCTCAACGGATTTAGACGGTGCCCTATTTAAAGTGAATGTAGCTGTCTCTAGAGCGTATCCCCAAAATGATAGCGGTAAATCGGTAAGAGACATCATAGACCGCACCATATCCAATAGAGTGCGATTACGACGTTCGGACACACCGTTTCGCTGAGGTGTTCCAGGCGGCGTGAGCTGTGAAACGATTCCACATTTCTTTAAGTGTGTACCAAATTCGTGACTTAAGTATTCTCCTCCACGATCTGATCGTAAGAATTTTATCTTTCGGTCACGTTGATTCTCCACCTCATTCTGAAATTCCTTGAACTTTTCAAAGGTCTCAGACTTGTGTTTCATTAAGTAGACATACCCATATCTACTCAAGTCATCTGTGAGAGTGAGAACATAACGATATCCTCCGCGAGCCTCAACGCTCATTGGACCGCACACATCGGTATGTATGATTTCCAACAAGTTGGTTGCTCGCTCCATTGTTCCGGAGAACGGAGTCTTGGTCATTTTACCTAAGAGGCATGGTTCGCACGAGTCAAACGATTCATAATCAAGAGACTCTAAAAGTCCATCGGCATGGAGCTTCTTCATGCGCTTGACACCAATGTGACCAAGGCGGCAGTGCCACAAGTATGTGGGACTATCGTTATCAACTTTAAATCTTTTGGCATCTACACTATGAACATGTGTAATATTACGCTCGAGATTCATTAAGAATAAACCATTGACCATCGGAGCATGACCATAAAACATATCTCTCATATAAATCGAACAACCATTATTCTCAGACTTAAATGAGTAGCCATCTCGTATTAAACGAGATCCAGATACAATGTTCATGCTCAAACTTGGCACTAAATAACAATTATTAAGGTTCAAAACTAATCCCGTAGGTAAATGTAGAGGCAGCGTGCCGACGGCGATCACATCGACTCTGGAACCATTCCCGACGCGCATCGTCACCTCGTCCTTCGCCAGTCTCCGTTTATTCCGCAGCTCCTGCTGTGAGTTACAAATATGAGCAACGGCACCGGTATCAAATACCCAGGAGTTACTACGAGTACTGGTAAGGTACACATCAATCACATGTATATCAAATATACCTTTGGTGTTGCCGGCCTTCTTATCCGCTAAGTATTTGGGGCAGTTCCGCTTCTAGTGACCCTTCCCCTTGCAATAAAAGCACTCAGTCTCAGGCTTGGGTCCATTCTTTGACTTCTTCCCGGTAACTGGCTTACCAGGCACGGCAACATCTTTGCCGTCCTTCTTGAAGTTCTTCTTACCCTTGCCCTTCTTGAACTTAGTGGTCTTATTGACCATCAACACTTGATGTTCTTTCTTGATTTCAGCCTCTGCTGACTTCAGCATCGAGAACACTTCAGGAATGGTCTTTTCCATTCCCTGCATGTTGTAGTTCATCACAAAGCTCTTGTAGCTTGGTGGGAGCGACTGGAGGATTCTGTCAATGACCGCCTCATCTGGGAGGTTAATGTTCAGCTGGGTCATACGGTTGTGCAACCCAGACATCTTCAGGATGTGCTCACTGACAGAACTGTTCTCCTCCATCTTACAACTGTAGAACTTGTCGGAGACATCATATCTCTCGACCCGGGCATGAGCTTGAAAAACTAGTTTCAGCTCTTCAAACATCTCATATGCTCCGTGATGCTCAAAACGCTTTTGGAGCCCCGGTTCTAAGCTGTAAAGCATGCCGCACTGAACGAGGGAGTAATCATCAGCGCGAGACTGCCAAGCATTCATAATGTCTTGGTTCTCTGGGACGGGAGCGTCACCTAGCGGTCCTTCTAGGACATATTGTTTCCTGGCAGCTATGAGGATGATCCTCAGGTTCCGGACCCAGTCCGTATAGTTGCTGCCATCATCTTTCAGCTTGGTTTTCTCTAGGAACGCGTTGAAGTTCATGTTGACATTAGCGTTGGCCATTGATCTACAAGACATATTTGCAAAGGTTTTAGACTAAGTTCATGATAATAAAGTTCTAATCAAATTATGAACTCCCACTTAGATTAGACATCCCTTTAGTCATCTAAGTGTTACACGATCCGAGTCGACTAGTCCGTGTCCAATCATCACGTGAGACGGACTAGTCATCGTCGGTGAACATTTTCATGTTGATCGTATCTTCCATACGACTCGTGTTCGACCTTTCGGTCTCCGTGTTCCGAGGCCATGTCTGCACATGCTAGGCTCGTCAAGTTAACCCTAAGTGTTTTCGCTGTGTAAAACTGTCTTACACCCGTTGTATGTGAACGTAAGAATCCATCACACCCGATCATCACGTGGTGCTTAGAAACGACGAACTGTAGCAACGGTGCACAGTTAGGGGAGAACACTTCTTGAAATTTTATAAGGGATCATCTTATTTACTACCGTCGTCCTAAGTAAACAAGATGCATAATACATAATAAACATCACATGCAATTATATAGTTGTGACATGATATGGCCAATATCATATAGCTCCATTGATCTTCATCTTCGGGGCTCCATGATCATCTTGTCACCGGCTTGACACCATGATCTCCATCATCATGATCTCCATCATCGTGTCTTCATGAAGTTGTCACGCCAACGACTACTTCTACTTCTATGACTAACGTTTAGCAATAAAGTAAAGTAGTTTACATGGCGTTATTCAATGACACGCAGGTCATACAAAAAATAATGACAACTCCTATGGCTCCTGCCAGTTGTCATACTCATCGACATGCAAGTCGTGAATCCTATTACAAAGAACATGATCTCATACATCACAATTCATCATTCATCACAACTTCTGGCCATATCACATCACATGATCAATCGTTGCAAAAACAAGTTAGACGTCCTCTAATTGTTGTTGCATCTTTTACGTGGCTGCAATTGGGTTCTAGCAAGAACGTTTTCTTACCTACGAATCACCACAACGTGATTTTGTCAACTTCTATTTACCCTTCATAAGGGCCCTGTTCATCGATTCCGCTCCAACTAAGGTGGGAGAGACAGACACCCGCCAGCCACCTTATGCAACTTGTGCATGTCAGTCGGTGGAACCGGTCTCACGTAAGAGTACGTGTAAGGTTGGTCCGGGCCGCTTCATCCCACAATACCGTTGAGCAAGAAAAGACTAGTAGAGGCAAGTAAGATGACAAAATCCACGCCCACAACAAAGTTGTGTTCTACTCGTGCAAAGAGAACTACGCATAGACCTAGCTCATGATGCCACTGTTAGGGAACGTTGCAGAAAATTAAAATTTTTCCTACGGTTTCACCAAGATCCATCTATGAGTTCATCTAAGCAACGAGTCTAGGGAGAGAGTTTGCATCTACATACCACTTGTAGATCGCGTGCGGAAGCTTGCAAGGTGATGATGTAGTCGTACTCGACGTGATCCAAATCACCGATGACCAGCGCCAAACGGACGGCACCTCCGCGTTCAACACACGTACGGAACAGCCACGCCTCCTCCTTCTTGATCCAGCAAGGAAGGGAGGAGAGGTTGAGGGAGATGGCACCAGCAGCAACACGACGGCGTGGTGTTGATGGAGCTGCAGTACTCCGGCAGAGCTTCGCTAAGCACTATGGAGGTGGAGGAGGTGTTGGGGAGGGAGAAGGAGGCAACCAAAGGCCAGGGCGTTCAGGTATGAAGTCCCTCCTCTCCCCCACTATATATAGGGGTGCCAGGGGGGTGGCCGGCCCTAGGAGATCCAATCTCCTAGGGGGTGCGGCGGCCAAGGGGGGTTTTCCCTCCCCCCAAGGCACCTAGGAGGTGCCTTACCCTCCTAGGACTCTTGCCCCCTTAAACCCTAGGCGCATGGGCCTATGTGGGGCTGGTGCCCTTGGCCCATTAGGCCAAGGCGCACCCCCCTACAGCCCATGTGGCCCCCCGGGACAGGTGGACCCACCCGGTGGACCCCCGGGACCCTTCCGGTGGTCCCGGTACAATACCGATAACCCCGAAACTTGTCCCGATGCCCGAAACAGGACTTCCCATATATAAATCTTTACCTCCGGACCATTCCGGAACTCCTCGTGACGTCCGGGATCTCATCCGGGACTCCAAACAACATTCGGGTTACTGCATATACATATCCCTATAACCCTAGCGTAACTGAAACTTAAGTGTGTAGACCCTACGGGTTCGGGAGACATGCAGACATGACCGAGACTCTCTCAGTCAATAACCATCAGCGGGATCTGGATACCCATGATGGCTCCCACATGCTCCTCGATGTTGTCATCGGATGAACCACTATGTCGAGGATTCGATCAAACCCTGTATGCAATTCCCTTTGTCAATCGGTACGTTACTTGCCCGAGACTCGATCGTCGGTATCCCAATACCTTGTTCAGTCTCGTTACCGGCAAGTCACTTTACTCGTACCGTAATGCATGATCCCGTGTCCAACACCTTGGTCACATTGAGCTCAATATGATGATGCATTACCGAGTGGGCCCAGAGATACCTCTCCGTCATACGGAGTGACAAATCCCAGTCTCGATCCGTGTCAACCCAACAGCTACTTTCGGAGATACCTGTAATGCACCTTTATAGTCACCCAGTTACGTTGTGACGTTTGGTACACCCAAGGAACTCTTACGGTATCCGGGAGTTACACGATCTCATGGTCGAAGGAAGAGATACTTGACACTTGCAAAGCTCTAGCAAAACGAACTACACGATCTTTTATGCTATGCTTAGGATTGGGTCTTGTCCATCACATCATTCTCCTAATGATGTGATCCCGTTATCAACGACATCCAATGTCCATAGTCAGGAAACCATGACTATCTATTGATCACAACGAGCTGGTCAACTAGAGGCTTACCAGGGACATTGTGTGGTCTAAGTATTCACACGTGTATTACGATTTCCGGATAATACAGTTATAGCATGAATAAAAGACAATTATCATGAACAATGAAATATAATAATACTTTTATTATTGCCTCTAGGGCATATTTCCAACACATAAGTACAATAAGGAACCTATCATGGAGTGGTATACCTTATGATCAAAGTCAATACCATTTTCATTAGTGCATAGATGGCCATTTGTGGGCATAGGAATTTTGACGCCTTTGCAATCTTGCATGCCGAATTTCCTCAGTACATCCTTGAGGTATTTCTCCTGAGATATGAATATGCCATTGTGTTGTTGACGAATTTGAAGACCTAAGAAGAATTTCAACTCTCTCATCCTAGACATTTGATATTCTTCACTCATCATATAGGCAAATTCATCACTATAATGTTGGTCAGTACAACCAAAGATAATATCATCAACATATATTTGGCACACAAACAATTCACCATCATAAGATTTAGTGAAAAGAGTAGGGTCGAGTGAACCGGGTTTGAAGCCTTTCTTCATGAGGAGTTCCTTCAAGGTATCATACCAAGCCCGTGGGGCCTGCTTGAGGCCATAGAGGGCCTTGTTGAGTCTGAAGACTTTGTCAGGATTCTTTGGATCTTCAAAACCTGGGGGTTGAGCAACATATACTTCTTCCTCAAGATTACCATTGAGGAATGCACTTTTCACATCCATTTGATATAACGTGATATCATGATGGTTAGCATAAGCAAGTAATATGTGAATAGCCTCAAGTCTAGCAACAGGTGCAAAAGTTTCATCGAAATCAATTCCTTCAACCTGTGTGTAGCCTTGAGCTACAAGTCGTGCCTTATTCCTCACCACAAGGCCATTTTCCTCTTGCTTGTTGCGGTAGATCCACTTTGTGCTGATGATATTGTGCCTGCGAGGATCTGGACGTTTGACCAGTTCCCAGACATTGTTGAGCTCGAACTGATGTAATTCTTCTTGCATGGCCTGAATCCACTCAGGCTCCAGAAATGCTTCATCTACCTTAGTGGGCTCTGTAATAGAGACAAAAACATACTGCCCACAAAAGTTAGACAAATGTGAAGCTTTTGAGCGTGTGAGAGGACCTGGCGCTTTGATGTCATTGATGATCTTTTCAACTTGCACTTCTTTTGCAATGTGAGGATGAGATGGTTGTCGTTGAAGAGTTTGATCAGCGTTTTCTTCAGCACCATTTTCTTCAACATTTTCTTCAGGTGCATTAGCTCGACGCTCTTCATGTTCTGGAATGAATTCTTCAGCAGATTCTTCAGTAGGAATGACATCCTCAGTAGCCTTGAACTTGATAGTTTCCTCAGGTGCTGGTTCATCTATCACAGTAGGTAGGTGCTCTCTTTGTGAGCCATTAGTTTCATCGAACCGCACATCTACAGTTTTAACAACTTTGTGAAGAACGTTGTTGAAGACTCTGTAGGTGTGCGAGTCCTTTCCGTAACCAAGCATAAAACCTTCATGTGCTTTCGGTGCAAATTTTGAGTTGTGATGAGGATCTCTAATCCAACATTTAGCACCGAAGACTTTGAAATAACTTACATTGGGTTTCTTATCAGTGAGGAGTTCATAGGCAGTCTTTTTGAAGAATTTGTGAAGATATACTCTGTTGATGATGTGGCACGCAGTATCAATTGCCTCAGTCCAGAAACGACGAGGCATTTTGTATTCATCAAGCATAGTGCGAGCCATCTCAGCAAGAGTCATGTTCTTGCGCTCCACGACACCATTCTGCTGAGGAGTGTAGGGAGCAGATAACTCATGAGTAATACCAAGTTCATCAAAATAGTCATCGAGACCAGAATTCTTGAACTCAGTGCCATTGTCACTTCTGATGTGCTTGATCTTCATACCAAAGTTGGTTGAAGCCCTCGAGGAAAATCGTTTGAAGACTTCCCGCACTTCATGTTTGTAAGTAACAAGGTTGTACCCATGTATAGCGAGAATAATCATCAACAATAACAAAGCCATATTGAGATGCTTCATTTGAAATAGCAGAATAATGATTAGGACCAAAGAGATCCATGTGAAGCAATTCAAACGGGCGAGTGGTGGTCATGATAGTCTTCGCTAGATGCTTGGCCTTCGTCATCTTCCCAGCTTCACAGGCTCCACATAGGTGATCCTTGAGGAATTTGACATTCTCGATGCCAATGACATGCTTCTTTTTCGCAAGCGTGTGCAAATTCCTCATGCCTGCATGACCAAGTCGTCGATGCCAGAGCCAGCCTTCTGAAGCTTTTGCAAGTAAGCACACAGCTGGTTGTGGTCCTGTAGAGAAATCAACAATATACAGATCTCCTCTCCTAAAGCCTTCAAAGACTTTAGAATTGTCAGCTTCCATAACCACAACACAATGGTACTTGCCAAAGACAACAACCATATCAAGATCACAAAGCATTGAGACAGACATAAGGTTGCATCCTAAGGACTCAACAAGCATGACTTTGTCCATGTGTCGATCCTTTGTAATCGCAACCTTACCTAGACCCAATACCTGACTTTTGCCTTTGTCAGCAAAGATGATATGCTTCAGATGCGACAGAGATAACGGAGCATCCATCAATAGATTCTTGTCACCAGTCATGTGGTTTGTACATCCACTATCGAGGACCCACTCAGTGGCTTTAGGTTGATCATCTTGCAGACGAATTAGTGCAGCTTACAAACTCATATACTTCATCAGTGAAGAATATGACATCAATTCATCAGATCAATTTCATCAAGTAAAAGGATTGATAAAGCATTATGAGGACGTGAGAAATGAAAGTTCATTTCTTCATGATTAGCCTGCGTCCTATCAGGCATGCTCAGGTCTCCAGCAAATTCTTCAGACGATTACGTGCGTCTGGAGACCTGACCCTGCAGAAGAGATTAGTTCTTTTTCTTCACCACCCACATCTGAAGGGGCGGCAAAGAGTTCATCATTCTACGAGCTCCATACGAGAAGGATGGCATAGAAGCCAGTCCATTTTGTTTCACATAAGAGGGGTTAGAGTAGGCATAAGAGTATGCAGAGAAATTCTTCGAGGACTTATGGACATAATGATTTGAAGAATAATGCACATATCCATAATCCTTAGATCTTCCCTGCGAAACAGACGGGTTAGCAGGATGATGTTCATATGAGGACTTTGATCCATATGAGGAATTTGGTCCGTATGAGGACTTGAATCCATATGAAGAATTTGCTCCATATGAAGAATTTGATCTGGGGTTCCTATTCTTCACAGGTGGCGTCATGATGACATTCACCTGAAGATTTTCAAGGCATCTTTTGGGAACCCAGATTTTCTTCATAGGGGAGCCGTTCCTGCAGTTAGTGCCAACATATCTAGCAAATACTTCACCATTCTGATTTTTGAATAGCTTATAGTTGGAGTCAACTGACTCATCATCAGAATGAGGAGATTCACATGCAAATCCAGATAAGTTAGATGGATCAACTGGAGGTCCCTTTGCAGCAACCCATGTAGTTTTGGGGTACTGCTCAGGCTTCCAATATGTACCATTAGCATTGAGTTTCCTCTCAAAGGCGATACCCTCTTTCCTAGGGTTCCTGTTGAGGATCTACTTTTTAAGCACATCACAAAGAGCCTGATGCCCTTTGAGGCTTTTGTGCATGCCTGTCATGTACAATTCCTTCAGCCCTGCATCGTTAGTGATACTAGCAATGTCCTCAGATGAGGAATTAGTGATAGCAGAGGAATGTGAAGAATTTGAAACATTACCAGTATTTGAACATTCAGGTGAAGAATTAGCAGATTCACGTTCAATGCACTTCAAGCATGGAGGAAAAAATTCTTCCTGAGAAGCACTGATTTGTTGAGCAAGTAATGAATCGCGCTCCTTCTGAAGATCTTCATAACTCACTCTTAGCTTCTCAAGGTCTTGCTTTCTTTGAAGAAATTCATAAGAAAGCTTCTCATGATCAGATAAGAGAGTGTTATGTTGATCTTGAAGGGTGTCATACTTAGTATGAAGTCTCTAAAGACTTTCAGCCAAAGCTTTTGACTGATCCATTTCTTCACCCAACATATCATCGCTCTTGTTTAGCATATAGTGAACTTTTTCCAAAGCTCTTTGTTGTTTAGTGGCAAGGGAAGCAAGTTTGACATAGCTGGGTCCAAATTCATCACCAGATTCATCATCACTAGACTCGGATAGGTAGCATTCAGTTACCTCAGCATCTTTTGCCATAAGGCATGATGCAGAAGATGATGATTCTGGTTCGAATGTCATCGCTTTGAGAGATTCCTTGAAGTCCTCAAACCAAGGATCATGACAGGTTCGATGACCTTCATAGACCTCAGAGAGACGGTCCCAGATGAGCTTCGCATGATCGAGATGCATGATATTCCTGAACTGATTTTGTGATAGACTGGAGCAGATGACATCCTTCGCCGTGAGGTTGAGAAGAGTGTACTTGCGAATTTCATCAGCTTCCGCCATCTTGCACAGATCGGTCAGACCAATCTCAGTGATAGTCCACAGCTTGTTGTTCATCGCCATGAGGCATTTCTTCATCATGGCCTTCCACTTGGGATACTCGTGACCGTCAAAGATGGGGCATGTCACTTTCGTCATACCTGCGGTCGACATAACTAAAACTCCAGGCGGTTAAACCAAAATCACACAGAACAAGGGAGTACCTTGCTCTGATACCAATTGAAAGTGTGTTATATCGACTAGAGGGGGGGGCGTGAATAGGCGATTTTTATGAAATTCTTCACTAAGGAATTTGCCGGTGAGGAAATTCCTTAGCGAAGAACTACTAGCAGCGGAATAAGTACTCAAAAGTAAACATAACAGAATACAAGCATAGTCATCATGATGAAATGAAGACAGGCACAGAGTACAGGAAGCGTAATCACAGGATAACACAGGATGAAGACAAACAGACTGAAGAAATTAAACTGAGGAAATTGAGAAAGTCTTCAGTCAAAGTCTTCAAACACAGATATGAACAAACACACAACACAGTTATGAGGAAATGAAAGAGTTGAGGAAATAGAACCAGTAAGCTTGTTGAAGACAATGATTTGGTAGACCAGTTTCAACTGCTGTCTCAGTTGTACGTCTGGTTGGAGCGGCTGAGTATTTAAACTCGAGGACACACAGTCCCGGACACCCAGTCCTGAACACGCAGCTCAGGACACCCAGTCCTCACCGTATTCTCCTTGAACTAAGGTCACACAGACCTCGTCCAATCACTCGTGGTAAGTCTTCAGGCGACTTCCAAACCTTCACAAACTTGGTCACTCGGCGATCCACAATTCTCTTGGATGCTCTAGACCATGACGCCTAACCGTCTGGAAGAAGCACAGTCTTCAAAGGTAACAAGCGTCGGATCCACTCAGGATCAATCTCTTCAGTGATGCTCAATCACTTGGGGTTTGTAGGTGTTTGGGTTTTGGGTTTTTGGTTTTTCCTCACTTGATGATTTTTGCTCAAAGTCCTGAGAGGATGGGTTGCTCTCAAATGACAAGTGTCAGTTTCTCTTGGAGCAGCCAACCAGCTAGTGGTTGTAGGGGGCGGCTATTTATAGCCTAGGGAGCAGCCCGACATGATAAGACATAAATGCCCTTCAATGATATGACCGTTAGGTGGATAGATATTTTGGGACAGCTAGCGCATAGCACAACAACGGTCGGAATTTTGAGTAGCAAAATCCTCAGGGCTATCATGTTCCTCACTGTGTAGGCAATCCGCACTGGCGAATTCCTAACTCCTCAGTCAGGACAAATTCCTCAGAGACCAGAAGAACTTCGTCTCTGTCACTGAAGAAATTGACTGAACTGTATGAGATTTCCAATGGCTTCACTCGAAGGGATTGGTAGGTGTAGGATTTTGAGTTGAGCATCACATGGAAATTTTTCCTTAGTATTTCCTCGACCCCCTTTAACAGTACGGTGTTTCCTATGACTCAAGAAAGAGAGAAACAAAACTATGAAAATGAAAGTGTTCAAGCTTCATATTCCTCGCATGAATATCAAGTCTTCACGGACACACCAATTTCTTCACTTTCAAAGTCTTCATGAAAGTCTTCAGAAATACCAAAATCTTCAGTCGAAGATATTCATTTTTAGGGGTCGACTTTTCCTGTAAATATCAAACTCCTCATAGACTTATAGACCTGTGTACACTCACAAACGCATTAGTCCCTTAACCTATAAGTCTTCAATACACCAAAATTACTAAGGGGCACTAGATGCACTTACATGATGTATCGCGGGCTTTGTTAATATAGTCGGGTCATATGGTGTTTTCCCCTCTCTATCTTGTTGTGATGAATTGAGTTTTTCCCTTTGAGATTTCTTTGTTATCAGATTGAATACTTTTATGGATTTGAGAATACTTGATATATGTCTTGCAATTGAATACTCGTGGTGACAATGGGGTATCATATTGATTCACTTGATATATGTTTTGGCACTCAACTCACGGATTCCCGAGGTGACATTGGGGTAATCTATGCATAGGGCTTGATGCACGTTCTTGTCTTTGTTTCTTCGGTAGAAATAGGGCACTCTTTGAAGTTCTTTGTGTTGGATTGAATATTATGAATCCAAATTTTCTTTGGTGTTATTTTAGTACGAACACTTGGTTAGATCGATCGGAAAGAATAGCTTTGTGTTATTTTAGTACGAACTCTAAGATAGATTGATCGTAAAGAATAGCTTTGAGGTGGTTTCGTACCCTAAAAACAATTCCGTCTTATGTTCTCCGCTAGATAGGAACTTTGGAGTGATTCTTCATTGCACGTTGAGGGACGGTTATATGATCCAATTATATTAGCACTGTTGTGATATTGCACTAGTGAAAGTGCGGACCCTAGGCCTTGTTTTTAAGCATTGCAATACCGTTTTTGTGCCCGTTTACTATTTGCTACCTTGCTGTTTTATTTAGTCAGATTATAAAAATATATTTGTACCATCAATATTACACTTTTATCACCATCTCTTCGCCGAACTAGTGCACCTATACAATTTGCCATTGTATTGGGTGTGTTGGGGACACTAGAGATTTCTTGTATTTGGTTGCAGGGTCGTTTGATAGAGACCATCTTCATCCTATACCTCTCACGGATTGATAAACCTTAGGTCATCTACTTGAGGGAAAATTGCTATTGTCCTACGAAACGCTGTGCTTGGAGGCCCAACACATGTCTACAAGAATAAAGTTGCATAGTAGACATCACCCTGCAGGGAAGATTATCTATTCGAATAGTCGTGTCCACGGTAACGGACGCTCGGAGTTGTATCCTGATCTATTACAACTAGAATTGGATACTTGAGCTATGAGATGGATATGTTGGCTCCAAAATTGATTTCGTGTTTCTTGGAAGCATCGCACTTGGGTTGAGCAGCCTCTTGTTTCAGTGCCATATTGTAGAACTCATCGTACTTCTTCGGCTCAAAAAGCACAAGAGCTAGTTGGAGATCTTCTCTGAGGCCACCTCTGAACTGATAAATCATGCTCTTCTTGTCAGGGACGTCTTGCTTGGCGAAACGGGCGAGCTTCTGGAAACATGATCTTGTATTGGTAAACAGACAAGCTGCCTTGCTTCAGGTTGCGGAACTCCTCACGCTTGCTCTCAACAACACTCTGAGGAATGTGGTGAGCTTTGAAGTCTTGACAGAATTCATCCCAGGTAATCACCCGACCTCCTCTGGAATCTTTGTATTGCTGATACCATTCTGCATCTTGGTCTTTGAGTTGGAAGGAGGCAAACTTGACAAAGTCCTCAGGCCTGACGTTACTGCACTCGAAATGCTTGCAGATATCCACGAGCCAATCATCAGTGTCTGTTGCCTCAACACAGTTACTGAAGGTCTTTGGCTGGTTTGCGAGAAACAGGTTGAGTGTAGCAAACTGATTCTGATTGTTGCCATGGCCTTGATTTGCTTGGGTGCGTTCTTGTAAGATTTGCATAAGCATTTGCGTGTTGGCGTTGGTAGCGGCCATCACAGCTTGCCGTGCCTCGGGAGGTGGAGGTGGTGGCGGCGGATCTTGATTCTGACCCTTTGCATGAGCCATCCTGAAGAGGGTGGCATCCGTTAGCATCTTGACAGATATATATTCAAGCTGAATCAAAAGGATCAAAATTGCAACATATAGTCTTAACATTCGAACAAGAATGAACGAATGCATTCCAAGATAAATGGTCACACTTCCATAAATTGAGAAGCCACTTAGATAGAGGTAGATGAATAAAACAACAAGGTACGAACAAGAACAAATACTTGGTAAGGATTACCCAATCACAAACCAAATATCTGTGGAAGAAATACTAGAGCTACATGAATTCCCACCTATGAAACTCCCAAAATTCTCTCAGTTATACAATCAGGTGTTGGGGATACAGGGGAAGCATAATATCTCACCAAAGCTAGCAAATCCTACATCCAGCTGTATCCATCCTTCAATACATAACCAAGAAACCTTTGGAAATCATTTACCTCAACCTTCGAAAGGCATCCGTTATACGAGTTATGGCAATACCCCCGAACTCCCGCCCCAGTACTGGGTGGCGTCGAGGTTATCTCACCAACAACTGCATAAAAGAGATTTTCGATGTCGACGAAACTCGGGTATTCCAGAATTGCAACGATAAAATTGTGACGACAACACCTTGGAGCTCAACTCCCCGGGACACTGCCACAACCCCTAAATGTCAGGAGGCACCAAGAACAATGTTCTCGTCACAAAACCATCGGAACGATTCCAAAATACCCGCATGATCCTAAAAAAAATTAGTGAAATTTGAGAAGAGAAGAGTCAAAACTCTACGTCAGGATGCCTCACCAGAGCGACTATGGAACCAAAATAAAACAACCCCAAATGCATAATGTCCCCGATCGCCCCAACTGGGCACCACTACTGATCGTCAGGAAAGGAAACGTAGTATCGTCCTGAGTCCTCATCGAACTCCCACTTGAGCTCAGTCGAATCTCCTGGAGTGGAATCATCAGTCCCTGCATCTAGTTTTGAAGTAATCTGTGAGTCATGGGGACTCAGCAATCTCACACTCTCGCGATCAAGACTATTTAAGCTTATAGGTAGGGTAAAGGTATGAGGTGGAGCTGCAGCAAGCACTAACATATATGGTGGCTAACATACGCAAAAGAGAGCGAGAAGAGAAGGCAAAGCACGTTCGAGAATCTATGATCAAGAAGTGATCCTAGAATACTTACGTTCAAGCATAACACGAGACCGTGTTCTCTTCCCGGACTCCGCTGAAAAGAGACCATCATGGCCACACACTCTGTTGATTCATTTTAATTAAGTTAAGTTTCAGGTTTTCTACAACCAGACATTAAAAAATTCCCATCTGCCCATAACCGTGGGCACGGCTTTCGAAAGTTCAAAACCCTGCAGGGGTGTCCCAACTTAGCCCATCACAAGCTCTCACGGTCAACGAAGGATATTCCTTCTCCCAAGACAATCCGATCAGACTCGGAATCCCGGTTACAAGACATCTCGACAATGGTAAAACTAAACCAGTAAAGCCACCCGAATGTGCCGACAAATCCCGATAGGAGCTACACATATCTCGTTCTCAGGGCACAACGGATGAGCCAGACGTCGGGTTGGCATAGACCCTAGTTGCCCAGGGGGCGCCGGACATCGCTCAGGTTGGACCAACACTCAGAGGAGCACTGGCCCGGGGGGAGGGGTTAAAATAAAGATGACCCTTGAGTCCGCGGAACCCAAGGGAAAAAGAGGCTAGGTGGCAAATGGTAAAACCAATGTTGGGCCTTGCTGGAGGAGTTTTCTTAAAGGCGAACTGTCAAGGGGTTCCCGTTATAACCCAACCGTGTAAGGAACGCAAAATCAAGGAACATAACACCGGTATGACGGAAACTAGGGCGGCAAGAGTGGAACAGAACACCAGACATAAGGCCGAGCCTTCCACCCTTTACCAAGTATATAGATGCATTAAAGTAGACAAGATATAATAGTGATATCCCAACAATAAACATGTTCCAACAAGGAACAAACTCCAATCTTCACCTGCAACTAGCAACGCTATAAGAGGGGCTGAGCAAAGCGGTAACATAGCCAAACAACGGTTTGCTAGGACAAGGTGGGTTAGAGTTTTGACATGGCAATATGGGAGGCATGATAAGCAAGTGGTAGGTATCGTAGCATAGGCATAGCAATAGAGCGGGCATCTAGCAAGCAAAGATAGAAGTAATTTCGAGGGTATGATCATCTTGCCTGCAAAGTTCTCCGAGTTGACGTAAGCTTGATCCTCGTAAGCGTACTCAATGGGTTCCTCGTTCACGTACTCGTCTCCCGGCTCTACCCAAAGCAAGAACACAAGCAAAGGGAAACACAATCAACCACGTGCAATGCACAAGCAACATGATGCAAAACATGGCATGATATGCGAGACGTGATATGCAATGCATATGCATGCTTCGGAATGGAAAGATTGAATCAGGCCTCAACTAGGAAAACCAAGAGTGCCGCTGGAAAGATGAGTTGATTTCGGTCGAAATCGATATAAAGATCTCCGGAATCGGATGCACGGTTTGCAAATGGCAAGCAAAACAGATATGGCATCGGTCTGCGATTAACAGCACGAGGCCATCTAAATGCATCAAAAACAACAAGCTACTGCACTCTAACATAACAACAAAATACATGGCAGGGAACCACTCGCAATGCTTGACAAAAGATGAACACTGAGCTACGGCTAATTCATTCAATAGCGGGTTCAAACAAGCATGGCAAAAGTGCAAAAGATATCAGGTTACAGACTTAGTGAAAATAACATGTCAGGGATTTAACATCGGGAAGCAATGTTTAGAGCACAATAACAACATGCTACAGGAACATATCATGGCAAAGCAAAGTATGGCATGAAGCTACTCAAAGCATACAACAAAAGTCCCTTACTGACCATAAACCAAAAGGGATCAGAAAATACAATGGCAACCATGTGAACATAGCAACTTACGTTAACAGATTCAGACTTAGCAGAAAACTGGAACATGGCAAAACATATATTAAGTAGGCATGTTTACAAGCTCGATGCACCCACCACAAGGCATTGCATGATAAACTAAGCATACACCCAGCAAGTAGACATGGCATAGAAGCTAAACATGGCAAGAACAACAACATAGCATGCATGGATCAACTATAACAACCTCGGCAAAAATGCTTAACACGTAAACATTCTGCCAGGAACATTTTATAGCAAAAGTAGAGCTCGATTGAGTCAAGCTAGGGTGCTCCATAATTGCAAACAAAGACATGGATGGATAGAGCACAACAATATCTACAAAACATCCTTACTGATCATGCTCAAAAGAGGCATGGATCACTCTGTAGCAACATGAATACATGGCATAAAAATATTATCAGGGAAAAGACTTAGAAGATTTCTAAGTCCCTGAAATCAGCAACATGACGAGAGCTACTTTGCATGCTTGTTCTAGTCACCACATAGATCACAAAAATACATGGCATACACCCCTGTAAAGATGGTACGGCATACTTCAAAATACATGTAGGGCTCAAGTTCATAGGAGGCACACATTAATCATGGCAAAAATGACAAATGTCCAATTACTGATAAGAATCTGAAACTAACAATGCATAGCACTCTTGCAACAGCATTTAGGGCATCAAGATGAGCTCGAATATGGTGCAATGGAATGAAATGAAGTACTCGTCGAGACAAACAATTTGATATGCTACACGCCCAAAACGGAGCCACGGTTGCAGAGTTATGACATGATGAAAATATGCAAAAATTACTGAAACGGGGCAAAATTAGGTCAACCGTTAGGGTTTCCAGATTTGGATCCGGATGGGGGTTACTGTAGTGGCGCGGAAAACAAGGATCATCGGAGTTGAAGCCGCGGTGGCCGGAGCGATGCGGAGCCTCGCCGGGGAGGAGGAGGCCGGCCGGTCGGAGTGGGACCCGAGGGCGGCGAGGGGCGCGGGGCGATTGCCGGCGTCGACGGTGACCGGCGAGGTCGCCCGCGGTTGCTGGCGGCGAACGGCGGCGACTGGCGATGGCGGGTGGCGGCCGGAGCGGAGGCTCGCCAGCGCGGGGGAGGAGACGGGGCGGCGTGGTCGGGCGAGGCGCAGGGCGGCGGCGCGGGGCGCGGCCCAGAGCGGCCCGGGGGCGGGCCGGCGATGGGCCCCGTGGGCCCGGCGGCATGGTGAAGTGGGCGCGGTCGGCGGCGAATGGGACGCTGCCACATGGCGGCGGCGGGCGGAGCGGACGTGTCCTTCGGTGAGAGGAATTGTCTGGCGGCGGAGAGGGAAAATGGTTAGGGTTCATCCGCGAGATTTTGGAGGGGGGTCTATATATATAGGTAGAGGGAGCTAGGAGGCTCCAAATTGAGCATGGTTTGCGGACACGCGATCGTGATCAAACAACCTAGATGATGGAGGGGGTTTAGGTGGGTTTTGGGCCACTTTGGGAGGTATTGGGCTGCAACACACACGAGGCCTTTACGGTCCCTCGGTTAACCGTTGGAGTATCAAACGAAGTTCAAATGGCACGAAACTTGACAGACGGTCTACCGTTAGTAAACCAAGGCCGCTTGGCAAGTCTCGGTCCAATCCGAGAACTTTTAATACCCGCACACGAAAAGAGGTAGAAAGGGACACCGGAGGACATAGGAGCGCTGGAATGCAAAACGGACAACGGGAAAAATGCTCGGATGCATGAGACGAACATGTATGCAAATGCGATGCACATGATAACATGATATGAGATGCATGACAAAGACAAAAGCAACACGAAGACAAAAACCCGACAACGAGGAAATAACATAACTTAGTGTCGGAAATGGCAAGAGTTGGAATACAAATATGGCAGGTTACATACGGGGTGTTACAATGCGTCGGGACAACTGTGGCTACTTCCTTGGTCATAACCATAAGCTCTTCATCTGAACTAGAATTAATCAGTGAGATGATGCGGAACAGAAGATTCTTCGAGATACAGTGCTTCCAATAGTTCTTTCATAACGTGAATCGAGACTTTATCAGGACATTTGTGACCCGTGCCCATGGGTCACCACATGTGAAACAGAGATTCTTTGACTTGCGTTATGCACGCATCGCTCCACGTTTTTTGGACATCTTGCGGAAATTGTCAGAAATTGCTGGAGCCTTCGCCTTGTCAGCATATGTAATATGTTTGGAGGAAGAGTGAGGTGAATGCTTGAGAGATGCCTGAAGCTTGTAGTTCTCCAACTTCGCTTCCTACAAAAGAGCAAAACAACTAGTAGTATCAACATCTTCTCGACGATGCAAAACAACTGCTATACAAATTTCGGGATGCAATCCTGCAATGTAACGCTCGACGAACAACACCTCATGAGTATTAGGATCCACCAACAAAATTTGATGGTGAAGGGTTTCGAATTTGTTGCTATACTAGCCGTGGTTGCAGCATCCCTGCGTCACCCCACCTCCTCTCGTCGCCGTTGTCTATACGCACCACCATGCTCCCCGGCATAAAAATTCCCAGCCAAAAAAAACTCCATTGTTTGTTGGCAGCAGCAAAAAAATGTGCTGGTTCCAGTAAAATTTATCCCCAATTCTAGCATAAATACGTTAGATGGCTTATTCTCTCTCTTTGATCTTCAATACCATGTTCTCCTCGATGTTCTTGGAGTTCTATCTGATGTAATCTTCTTTCGCGGTGTGTTTGTTGGGATCCGATGAATTATGGGTTTATGATCTGAATATCCATGAGAATTAATTGAGTCTTTTCTGAACTTTATTATGCATGATTGTTATAGCTTTATATTTCTCTCTGATCTATCCGTTTGGTTTGGCCAACTAGATTGATTTATTTTGCAATGAGGGGGGGGGTGCTTTGTGATGGGTTCGATCGTGCATTGCTCTATATCCCCGTGACCGAAGGGGACAAGACACGTATTTGCATTGTTGTTATTAAGATTAAAACGATGCGGTTTATTCATATTGATTGAGTTTACTTTGTCTACATCATGTCATCTTGCTTAAGGCGTTACTCCATTTTTTCATGAACTTAATACCGTAGATGCATGTTGGATGGCGGTCGATTGGTGGAGTAATAGTAGTAGATGCAGACAGGAGTCGGTCTACTTGTTTCGGACATGATGCCTATATACATGACCATTGTCTTGGATATCGTCATAACTATGCGTTTTTCTATCAGTTGTCCAACAGTAATTTGTTCACCCACCATATGCTATGTGTTTGAAAGAGAAGACTCTAGTGAAAACTATAACCCCCGGGTCTACCTTAATCATATTACCAAAACCTAAATTCCTTTGCTACAATTTTACTTATTTTATTTTATTTGCAATTTATCCATCTACATACACAAGATTTGATCCTTGCAAGTAACAAGTTCAAGGGATTGACAACCCTCTTGCCCGCGTTGGGTGCACATATTTGCTTTTGTGTGTGCATGTAATGTTCACGAGGCTTTGCATGATTCTCCTATTGATTCGATAAACCTTGGCTCTCATTGAGGAAAATACTTATCTCTATTGTACTATATCTCCCTTTCTCTTCGGGAAAAATCTCAATGCAGCTCACAAGTAGCAGAAAGAATTTCTAGCGTCGTTGCCGGGGAGACATTATCAAAACCTATCAAGTACCCCTACACAAACTATCATCTACTTGTTCCACTTTTTATTTGCCTTCGCCTCTCGTTTTCATCTCCCCCCACTTCTTATAAAAATTAAAAAAAACAAAAAATATTTGCTTTGTTAGTTTGCTCGTTCACTTGCTTTGCTTGAGGTTGCTATCATGTCTGAATTTGTTATCGTTAAGAGTGAAAGTAAGGATAGTAAAACTCCTAAGATGGAGACTCCCGTAAATTTGGATACTAAAACTTTTGTGACGGGGAGTGGGAATATTATAGAAAAACGTGTTATTGAAGAGTTCTTTACTTGTAAGGGAACATTGGTATGTAATGATATTCCTATTCTTAAAAGAACCAATAGTTATGCCTAAGCTATCTCTGCACTCATCATTAAACTTAAAAAAAGATTCATGCGTACTCATCCTACTCTGCAAAGATTGTTTTTTGAGCTACTTGTCATAAACAATCCTAAGGCTAAAAAGATAACCGCTCTTATTCTCATGAATGAATTTGATTATATAGTGCGAGAAGCTAGAGAAATCTATGACTTTTATAATGTGAATTATGAATGTCCTATGATAGATGAAATTTTATATGATAGAGATTTTATGAGGAGATATATGTCTTGTGATCCTCATACTTTTGTGGAAAATGCTAAAAAGAAAGTTCCCCCGTTTTACATCTAATCCAACAAGTGTTTAATGGATCAATTTTCTTGGATTGTAAAAGGGAATAAAGAGGGTTTTAAAGAAGATTGTCTTGAAAATGCTAAGATCCTAATAGATGATGAATTCACCATTACTTATGAAAAGTCTCTTGATAACCATGTCTCCCAAGACGTTAAAACTGATAATGTGTCAATTACTAAGGATAGCCCGTTCCGCCATTTGAGTTCTCCTAATAGAATCTAATAGGAAGACTAATGCGGCGGCGCGTGGAGACCGTGGAGGCAAGGACAGCCACGTCGGAGTGGATGCGGTCGAGCGAGGGAGAGAGAGAGAGGGGGGGGGGTCTCTTGAGAAGTACCATTGGTCGAGTAAATATAAGTGGCTAAAATGCGATGAGTAAAAATTATACTCCTTTAAGGATTTTGAGAGATCGGCTAGGTCAGACATAACCCCTTAAAGACAAATAGAACAGAGATCGGTTAGAGATGCTTTTATTTGAGAAAAATATTGAATACTCCCTCTGTTTTTATTGAATTAGAAGAAAAGAGAAACAGAACAGGATGTGGATCAGTGGATGTGGTGGAAGAAGGTTCAGCCAGCGGTTAAAGGGGAGTGGAAGCAGCCGAGGGCGAGCTGAGTATAAAAGCGGCGGCGAGAAAGGAAAGCCATATAATTCCCACCCAAAGCAAAGCAAAATATTCCCATCCCACCGGCACCGCCGCCTCCTCCCCAAGTCAAGCCCCATCGTCTCTCCAGTGTTCACTGGTCAGTTTTCTCATCCTCCTCTCGATCGCACAGCTGCCGACCACAACGATTCCTCTTGTTGGGTCTGAGTCACCGGCCGGCTCTGCTTCCCGTCCCCAAGGAAGGAAGTTATGCGTTGCGGTTCGGGATGGGATAGGTCTCGTCGCCGGTTTAATTTTTGTTTGCATTTTTTGTTCTTGGACTTACCGCTAGGCTGCTCAATTAGTCGTTCCATAATTCTGAGTTGGGGCGGGGATTTTTAACTGCTCCAAATAGGATAACATCATGTTTCCCTTTTCCTCCTCTGAACACAGATATTTTTTAAACTCTTGTCGGCCCGGTTTTACTCATAAACAGGGCCATTACATTTTATTTTCTTTATATGAAACGCTTGCCGTTTCAAGGTTCTACAAGTGAGATTTTTTTTGTGTATGCAACAGATCTGAAGTCGCAATTGTTATGTTCACGCATATGGGGGAGCCATGTTCAATGCAGTTAGTTACTTGCACAGACAGTAATTTTTAACTTGACTAGAAGTAGAATCTCATAGCAGCACTAGCACATCCATGTTTTTTCTTGAAGCATATCCGTGGTTATTAGTTAATGAACACGCTACTACAAGAAACTTCTCTGGGATTGTGTTTCAGATGTTGCATTCTCAGTTTGGCAACCGGTAGCCAATGGTTGAACAGCAAGGTTCAGTTTAAGTTATTTTATTCTATGATGGCCTTCAACTTTAGTTCCCTGTCCTTTTTTTTTTCTCTTGTTGCAAAATTTCATTTGGACCTGTCAATCAGTGAAGAGGCATTTTGCTTGATTAATAACTTGGCATTGATCAAAGTTATGTAGCTGAAGAGCTCATACATCTTGAGATTAAGTGTACCTCTCCATTCTTAGGTTATCTTGAAAGGACAGAGAAACCATACAGACTAGACTACCATGTCAGGAGGATCGGATGTATCTTCACCATCATCAGGACGAATTAGCACGAGTTCTTTGTCAGACTTGAAGGACTTGGATCTTTCTTCAGAGTCTGGCTGCTTGTCCATTGTTGTACTAGGTGCTTCTGGGGACCTTGCTAAAAAGAAAACTTTTCCAGCACTCTTCAACCTTTTTCAACAGGTAATCCATCATAACTTTGCAATAGTTGCCCTTCAAACGGGATAAACTAGTGCACAAGGTAATCTATCTTGAGTTAGTTAACTTGCACCCAAATGTAAACCGTACATGACTATATTAAAGAAATAATTGAACATCATTGTATAATGTACTTCATGTCATGTACATAATGTCTTCCCAGCTTGGCACATATTGGCTGAATATTGCTCTCTGATAAGACAGGGATTTATACAATCTGGAGAAGTCCATATATTTGGGTATGCAAGATCAGATATGTCTGACGACGGGTTAAGAGAACGCATTCGTGGGTAAGATCCACATTCCTGGAGTTAATATAATAATTTTGTGTACAAATAAATTGGTGCGATTTGTATGAGGATGGTGTTTCCTCCATTTTTATATATGATGAAAGTGCTGTTCCAAAAAAAATGCGTTTTGATGTCATCCTTGTATTGTTACAGATATCTCAAAGGAGCTTCAGATGAACATCTTTCACAATTTTTGCAATTAGTGAGTTGCTGATATTATGCATAGCACGTGTGGTATTTCACTTATATAACCATGAAGAGTTTTCCTTGCAGATTAAGTATGTTAGTGGTTCATATGATAGTGGGGAAGGATTTGAATTGCTAAACAAGACAATCTCTGAGAATGAAACATCAGAGAACAACCAACCAGGAAACTCCCGAAGACTATTTTATTTGGCATTACCTCCTTCAGTGTACCCCTCAGTATGCAAAATGATAAGATCATATTGCATGACTCCATGTGAGTTACTTTTAAATGAAAAAAAGCTGACCCCTTCAAAGTACTGAAAAAATATATGTATATGATTTATTTGGATGTGTTAATTAAGTATTTTTAGATCCATGCTCTTTACTTGTGGTAACCACTGTGTTCTACTTTCAGCCTCTCATACTGGTTGGACAAGGGTTATTGTTGAAAAGCCCTTCGGAAAGGATTTAGACTCTGCTGAGGAATTGAGTGCCCAACTTGGAGAGCTTTTCGATGAAGAACAACTATATAGAATTGACCACTATTTAGGAAAGGAGTTGGTCCAAAACTTGGTAATTTGTGTGTTATTGGTTAGCTGTGTATCTTTTTCTGCTTTTGTAAATGTTTTCCATGCTATCAACTTGTCATATATTTGCAGCTCGTGCTTCGCTTTGCAAACCGCTTTTTTCTGCCCCTCTGGAATCGTGATAACATAGATAACGTACAGGTAATATGCAATCTTAGGTTGTTAGGACACTTCCATTTGCCGTGCTTCTTTGTATATTTTGTTTATATCTATATAATATCATACATCTTCCTTTGCTGTTTGTCTAAAACTAAATAAGTTCATGTTCGAATAGTTGGAGCATTTCATTTTGATAATGGTCACAACAGTATGTGCTTGCATGTAATAAACCTATCTTGCAGATTGTATTCCGGGAGGACTTCGGAACTGATGGACGTGGAGGATATTTTGATCAATATGGGTATGTTGTAAATTTAACTTTTCCAAGGAAGTTCTTATGCTGAGTGCATTTTATTTCAAGCACATATACTTTAAGCTGAAACTATGATGCAAAGTATCTCTTCTATATATTGTAAATTTTAATGGTGCACAATGTCACAATAAATATATTTTTCATGTACAGCTCTGCATTTCATAAGCTCGAGTTGCGCATTTCTTTCTTTAAACAGAAGGCTCACATGAGTTTGGCTTTAAATTAATAAAGGCCCACACAGCCAACGGCACATTTCTTTTACAGAACACCAATATTTTCGGAACTCAAAGTCCATTCAGGTGCATTAGTCTGGCATATTTGTTAACAGATGCAAGACAAAACCTTGCTGGATCTAGTGTTTATATTATGTATTGGTATTCCTGTTGTAGCAAATTGAATATCTGACCTCAAATTTGTTGCTACAGTATCATTCGGGATATCATTCAGAACCATTTGCTGCAGGTAAATTGTCCTCATATGAATCTATAGTAGCAATTATTTACTGTGGGAATGTCTCTCACAGTCATTCAGATTGATTAGCACTCTATGGCATCACAGTTTTCATATTAATTTTTCTTAGCAGGGGGAGTAGCTACCTGTCATGCGTTAGAATTCCTCGAAAGAGAATACTGTTTTTTTTTCAGGAATTTAGAGCTCTGCTTAGTGACTATCAATCTCATTTGCAGGTCTTTTGTTTGGTAGCCATGGAAAAGCCTGTCTCTCTTAGTCCTGAGCACATAAGAGATGAGAAAGTCAAGGTTCTTGCATCTCCTTAAATCATACTATACTCCATATTATATCCTGCTTAATAGAAAATCTACCTTTGGACTTTTGGTGTGATACCTAAGTATGAACTCCTTGTTTCTATTTCTTAGAAGTAAATTCATCTTACACTGTCAGGTTCTGCAATCAGTGAGCTGTATAAACCATGACGAGGTAGTCCTTGGGCAATATGATGGCTACAAGGATGATCCGACAGTGCCAAATGAATCCAACACGCCTACTTTTGCGTCCGTTGTACTGAGGGTACACAATGAGAGATGGGATGGTATATTTTACTTCTTCCATGATTGGTTATTTATTTTAAAGCTCAAAAACCACATCAAGTATATTTCTTAACCCAGTATCCACATTTTTTTCCATCTGAACTGTCTGTCTTTTTGCGACAAAAGAGTCTTATGACATTATCAGTCCTGCATCACATTCCTGAAATATTTGCGATGTGGTTTCTTGTTAGGATTCGAAGATTTCGTCTAATACACCTTTCAGTTTTGTAGTTAAAAAATGAAACTGCATTATAAACTACTTGGGAATTTTCAGATCCCCGTATTTATCTTTCAGTACTGACATTTGAATAATTGTGCTGTAGGAGTTCCTTTCGTCCTTAAGGCTGGTAAAGCACTAAGCTCTAAGAAAGCAGAGATACGTGTGCAGTTCAAGGATGCTCCGGGCGATATTTTTAGATGTATGTACTGATGCTTTTCTCCTTCCAAATGTGCCATCATCAAGCTTGGTCTTGCAAAAGCCATGCATACTAAAGAGAATACTTCAACTCCCCACTATAAATCTGTGCAATGTAGAACATGCCCAATGTGTTGATATGAAGAGTACTTGCTTAAAACGTGTAATGACGTGATACCCGTAAAATGAGCACAGAACCTAGAGAAGTTGCCACAATATATAAACATGGGATGAGTTGCTACATAGTAGGCCACTAAATTCAGGTAAGTCGAGTACTTTCAGTATGACCTTACTGATTTGTATAATCATTGTTTCTTTGACATGGGTTAACCCTGCTTATGCCTGTTTAGTACTGACGAGAATTGATCATCTTCTCATGTGTAAAAGAGCTCAAGAAATGCTTCATAATGTTGAATTTTGTTTCTTTAGAACTGTTAGGGATAATCTGTCATTTTAACTTTATCATTTGCGCAAATGATAAAGTTAAACCCCTTGGTAATATTAAGCCTCAACTAAAATGGTGCGAAATCATCTCCGCTACTGTTGATTGTTATGAACCTGTTTGTCTCAAAATATTATCTTATTCTCTTGTTAGCACCGAAGTTGAATTTTTCTTCTATTGAATCAAAATAGCTCTGTGTTTGTTGCTATTTACCTTTGTACAGGCAAGAAACAAGGAAGAAATGAATTTGTCATACGCCTGCAGCCATCGGAAGCCATGTATATGAAATTAACTGTATGTACAACTACTTGTCTAAAATTGAGAACTAGATACAGTAGCTATCGACTGATATTTGTCGACACAAACTTGATGACTTTGGGCAGGTAAAGAAACCAGGGCTCGAAATGGCAACAGAACAGAGCGAACTGGATTTATCCTACGGGCTACGGTACCAAGATGTAAAAATCCCAGAAGCGTACGAGCGTCTTATCTTGGACACGTATGTGCCGTCCATCCTTCATCTTCTGCTAAATTCTTTGTCAACACATTCAATTCTCTGCACGCCGCATGCCCTTTACCCATCAATATATAACCTGAAAAATTCTCACCTTACGTCTGAAAGAACAAACATTCTTCCTCTGAATCTACTCACCGATACCTCTATGTATGTCTTGGCAGGATAAGAGGTGACCAGCAGCACTTTGTTCGCCGAGATGAGCTCAAGGTCTGTACACCATAGCATTTATGTATATCCGTGCTTCTTTTGCGGTGAATTTCTGTTGGGAACGTGACACTGTTTCAACAGGCTGCCTGGGAGATCTTCACTCCTTTGTTGCACGACATCGATGCTGGCAGGCTCAAGGCTCTGCCATACCAACCGGGAACCCGGGGTCCTCCGGAGGCCGATGAGTTGAGCAAGAGGATGGGGTACGTGCCGACTCTTGGCTATGTTTGGGCACCACCAACCCTTGCAAAGTTTTAGCCGCTACCAAGTGCCTGTTAAGAACAGGAGCGTTCTGGGTTTACAGAGAATTACGTACTTCAGAGGGAAATTACTTGCTCTGTGTGTTATATATATTTTTTATTTTATTTTTGCGAGACTGTGTTATATATGGAAGATCATTTGTAATAAGCAAGTCTGTGCTTTTCGAAACAGTGTACCATTTTACGATTATAAATAAATGACCATCTTGTTAAGTTTACACTTTCTGCTCAGCAAGACTGATAATAAAAAAACTAATTCACCATGGAAGAACCTTGCAAACCTAGCAAGCGTCAGTTGATTTTTACTTTATTTTCTATTTTTTTACGAAAAAAGACCCGGGTCTATTATAGAGAAATTTGCCATTTGGATTATATTATTGGTTGTATCTCCCTTCGTTCAGGACGTGCTCTTAAAAAACTCAAATTTGGATTATATTACTACTCCCTTCATCCCAAAGTTTTTGTCTTAAATTTGTTTAAATACGAATGTATCAAGTCACGTTTTAGTATTGAATACATTTATATTTAAATTAATTTAAGACAAAAATTTTAAGACGAAGAAAGTATTAAGGAACCTAAAGACTTAAGGAACCTAAAGACGCACATAAATAACCCTAAACGAAGGGAGATACAAGCAACACCACATGACTCAAAATTCTTGTCAAAGCCGCAACTGAACTCGTCGTCGTTGCGTCACCATTGCTCTTGCCGGCAATGGTAACATCAAGAAATTTAGCCACCGATGCAGACTTGTTTTTATTTTTGAATTTTCATCGAGGGAGAAGAAATCCTCCCCACCTGAATTATATTCATTTGTTGCCTATAGACTTTGCATCCTAATACAAGATAGGATTCAAGTGAACCAGAAGTACAAGGGGGCACAGGAAAGAGAAATAAAGCAAAAACACAAACAACACATGGCGAGGAGGGACACAACACAACAGAGGGGCACCACGGGGGCTCGAACTGCAGCTGCGAGCCGAGACTAAACCATGACACTGCACCATCGACGCCATCAAAAAGCACCGGGCAACTAAGACTGCACAACACCGCGACGCCACCTGTGTCATGGGGTACATTCGAACGGTCACGCCGGGCCGAGACGACGCCACGACACCTGTGTGCCACCGGCATAGTCGGAGGGCATCGCCAGGCATAGAACGCCACAGAGCACACACAAAACATCACAACAAGGGGCACCACGGGCGCTCAAACTGCAGCTACGAGCCGAGACTAAACCATGACACTGTGCCGTCGACGCAATCGAAAAGCACCGGGCAACCAAGACTGCACAACGCCGCGACACCACCTGTGTCATGGGGTACATTCGAATGGTCACGCCGGGCTGAGACGACGCCACATCACCTGTGTGCCACCGGCGTAGTCGAAGGGCATCACCAAGCATAGAACTCCGCAAAGCACACCCAAAACATCACAAGACCGGGGATGAAGACAACGCCATCAAGATGGAAACGAGGGGAAGCGTCGTCGATGTCTCGGCCAGCAGAAGGCTTGACCAAGGATTTCTCCCCATCCCCGGTCACGTCTGCCACGCGACAAGTCACAGAGCAACCGCCAATAGCGTCAGGTAGCACTGAAATGGCGGCCCCAGATCCAGGTGAATCCAACCGGTGGAGCGACGCCGGCAGGCACCCTTGACGACGAGGGCACCAGTGAGGACCACCGGTGCGGCGCCCCCAGCGGAAAAGCCACGAACAGCGGCAGCCCATAGGGGGGAACTGGGAGGTGGAGGGCTCCAGAGCCACAGGAGCCACGACGCCACCTTCGTTGGCAAGCACGCGTAGAAGCACCACGACGACGGAACAGGGGGCGGTGGAGGTGGGAGACGTGGCGGCAGAACAGCAGTCGGCGACGGCAAGCGGATGAGGGCGGAAGGCGGCGGAGCCCGACGCAAGGACGCAGAGCAGGGGACGGGATGCAGCGCCCGAAGCAGTAGAAACGGCGGATGGGACCTCCGCCGAGGCAGCCACGAGGACCGGCCCCCACAGCCGCCCGAGGGCGCCGGGAGCCCGCAGACAACGGCGCACCAACCGGATCTGAAGGGATGGCGACGACCGACACCAGGGGAACGACCGAAAGGAAGCCCGAGCCCATATCTGGCAGGGCTTGACGCGGAAGAGGGCGGGCATCAGGGGCAGCACGCGCGCGGGACGGATCCCGCCGCCGACAGCCGTCGCCGGGCTTTGCCGGACGTCGTATTTGCCGCCGCCGACGGGGGACGGTGGCTGGTGGAGGGGATGTGCCGGTGGCTGACGGGGTGCCCG
>NC_041390.1:396253124-396291776 GCF_002162155.2 Triticum dicoccoides | reverse complement strand
GCAGACTTGTAGATGATCAAATCTCACTAAATCGCGAAAATACTAAACCGTCGTGTATGATGCAGATTGGCAATTGCGCCAAGCATATCTGCTGAGGGGAGCACCTCGATCTAGGTAGGCAAGCACACCAATATTGCTAGACCAGGTCATCACCTTGCTCATAAAGATCAAAACAGAAGGGATTGTTGAAGAAGACGGCCATCACCTTGTTCACAAAGATTGGAAAAGAAATTGATGAAGAAAATGATGGCGCTGCCCGCAATGCCTATGAAGCCATGCCAACTTGACACAAAGAACCAAGCGCCTCGTCCATGAATAAGGCTGCTTGTAATGGGTAGTATCATAAGTTAGTATCATGTATATGATACTAGTGTGTGATACTATCTCCTTAATGCATAGTATCATGTACTAGTATCATAGATGATTTTATTTATTGCCATGCATGACACATAGTAGCATTGCATTTATTATGATACGGTATCATGATATGATACTCAACAATCTCTTTTTTCATTTAATGCTATGCCACATCATCAAAATTGCCTACTTGACATGCATGATACTACCTATGATACTCCCATTACGACCAGCCTAACAGCAGAGAGAAAAAACTGTCAGACTCCTCAGCAACACCGGACCAATAGCCACCGAGGCCGGATTGGAGCCGGAGATATTTTATTCGAGACAACACCCCCATCACCGCAAGTGCAATGTTGTTGCGAATGGTAGAACTCTCATTCTCCCATTGAACAGCTTATCGAAGTACTCCCGCCATCTATGCTTAATCTCTCCGTCCTTCACCAGGAGTTGGTCTGCTCCGTCTTTGATGCATTCGACTTGGCCAATTGCTACCTCTTGAGCACTGCCTTGGTTTCCCTTGAAGAGGAAAGGGTGATGCAGCAAAGTAGCATAAGTATTTCCTTCAGTTTTTGAGAACCAATGTATCAATCCAGTAGGAGGCCACACGCAAGTCCTTCGTACCTACACAAACAAATAAGAACCTCGCAACCAACACGATAAATGGGTTGTCAATCCCTTCACGGTCACTTACGAGAGTGAAATCTCATAGAGATAATAATGATAAGATAAATATTTTTAGTATTTTTATAATATAGATTGAAAGTAAAGATTGCAAAATAAAATAGATTGGAAACTTATATGATGGAAAATAGACCCAGGGGCCATAGGTATCACCAGTGGCTTCTCTCAAGATAGCATAAGTATTACGATGGATGAATGATACGTCTTCATCGTATCTATAATTTTTGATTGTTCCATACCAATATTCTACAACTTTCATATACTTTTGACAACTTTTTATACTATTTTTGGGACTAACATATTGATTCAGTGCCCAGTGCCAGTTCCTGTTTGTTGCATGTTTTTTGTTTCGCAGAATATCCATATCAAACGGAGTCCAAACGGGATAAAACCTGACGGAGATTTTTTTTGGAATATATATGATTTTTGGGAAGAAAAATCCACGCGAGACGGTGCCCGAGGTGGCCACAAGGCAGGGGGCGCGCCTGCCCCCTGGGCGCGCCCCTGACCCTCGTGGGTCACCCGTAAGGCAGTTGATGCCCTTCTTTCGCCGCAAGAAAGCTAATATCTGGATAGAGATCGTGTTAAAATTTCAGCCCAATCGGAGTTACGGATCTCCGGGAATATAAGAAAGGGTGAAAGGAAAGAATCTGGGAGCGCAGAACAGAGAGAAACAGAGAGAGACAGATCCAATCTCGGAGGGGATCTCGCCCCTCCTGTGCCATGGAGGCCATGGACCAGAGGGGAAACCCTTCTCCCATCTAGGAAGTAGGTTAAGGAAGAAGAAGAAGGAGGGGGCTCTCTCCCCCTCGCTTCCGGTGACACCGGAGTGCCACCGGGGGCCATCATCATCACCGCGATCTACACCAACACCTTCGCCATCTTCACCAACATCTCCATCACCTTTCTCCCTCTATATACAGCGGTCCAGTCTCCCGCAACCCGTTGTACCCTCTACTTGAACATGGTGCTTTATGCTTTATATTATTATCCAACGATGTGTTGCCATCCTATGATGTCTGAGTAGATTTTCGTTGTCCTATCGATGGTTGATGAATTGCTATGATTGATTTAATTTGCTTGTGCTTATGTTGTTGTCCTTTGGTGCCATCATATGATTGCGCGCGTGGATCACACCCTAGGGTTAGTTGTATGTTGATAGGACTATGTATTGGAGGGCAAGAGTGACAGAAGTTTCAACCTAGCATAGAAATTGATGCATACGGATTGAAGGGGGGGGCAATATACCTTAATGCTATGGTTGGGTTTTACATTAATGAACATTAGTAGTTGCGAATGCTTGCTAATTGTTCCAATCATAAGTGCATAGAATTCCAAGTCAGGGATGACATGCTAGCAGTGGCCTCTCCCACATAATACTTGCTATCGGTCTAGTAAAGTAGTCAATTGCTTAGGGACAATTTCACAACTCCTACCACCGCTTTTCCACACTCGCTATATTTACTTTATTGTTTCTTTATCTAAACAACCCCTAGTTTTTATTTACGTAATCTTTATTATCTTGCAAACCTATCCAAAAACACCTACAAAGTACTTCTAGTTTCATACTTGTTCTAGGTAAAGCGAACATCAAGCGTGCATAGAGTTGTATCGGTGGTCCATAGAACTTGAGGGAATATTTGTTCTGCCTTTAGCTCCTCGTTGGGTTCGACACTCTTAATTATCGAAAACTGTTGCAATCCCCTATACTTGTGGGTTATCAAGACCTTTTTCTGGCGCCGTTGCCGGGGAGCAATAGCGTGGGGTGAATATTCTCGTGTATGCTTGTTTGCTTTATCACTAGGTAATTTTTATTTGCTCTTCTTAGTTATTCTTTATCTTTAGTTATGTATATGAAACACGAAATACCAAAAAATTAGGTGTACTTGCTACTCATGGAGATGGGGAACCTCCTAAAACCCTCGATGCTGGTTATGTGAAAAATATTATGTACTACTTTAATAATCCTGAGAAAACCCCATTCAATTATGTAATGGGAGTAGCGTTGGATCAATGTGAATACTTTAGGGATTACCGCTTGACACAAAAGGGAAACTATTATGGGATCAAATTCATATATTGAATTGGTATGCTAGGCAACTATGCTTGAGATATGATTATACTTGTTGCTCTAAGGTGAAGGCTCCACACCTTCCCTTTTCATGTGAATTTAATGATAATGAAACCTTAGCTTCTTATGCTAATGGTATATATGATTACTATGATGTGGAACAAATAGAAGAATTTGTTGCTTTTAAGGGTGCTTATGAAATTGAATCTTTGTTTGAAAAGCATGAAGCTTATGATGATGATGTTTATAGGCCTGAAAATTTAGCTATCTTAAAATATTGCTATGATAATTATGAATATAATTCCTATATTAGTGCGCTTATTGAGAAAGTCTCCGCTGTCCAAGAAGAGACTAATATTTTGCAGGAGTCTATGGAAGAATAAATTGATGAAACTGTGAGCGTAGTTTCGGTGCTTGATCGGTCGGATCGGGAAGACGTATGACTACCTCCTCTACGTTGCGTCAACGCTTCCGCAGTTGGTCTGCGTGGGTACGTAGACAACACTCTCCCCTCTCGTTGCTATGCATCACATGATCTTGCGTGTGCGTAGGAAAATTTTGAAATTACTACGAAACCCAATAGTGGCATCCGAGCCTAGGTTATTTATGTTGATGTTATATGCACGAGTAGAACACAAGTGAGTTGTGGGCGATATAAGTCATACTGTCTACCAGCATGTCATACTTTGGTTCGGCGGCATTGTTGGACGAGACGACCCGGACCAACATTACGCGTACGCTTACGCGAGACCGGTTCCCCCGACGTGCTTTGCACATAGGTGGCTTGCGGGCGACAGTCTCTCCAACTTTAGTTGAACCAAGCGTGGCTACGCCCGGTCCTTGTGAAGGTTAAAATGGAGTCTATTTGACAAACTATCGTTGTGGTTTTGATGCGCAGGTGAGATTGGTTCTTGCTTAAGCCCGTAGCAGCCACGTAAAACTTGCAACAACAAAGTAGAGGACGTCTAACTTGTTTTTGCAGGGCATGTTATGATGTGATATGGTCAAGACATGATGCTGAATTTTATTGTATGAGATGATCATGTTTTGTAACCGACTTATCGGCAACTGGCAGGAGCCATATGGTTGTCGTTTTATTGTATGCAATGCAATCGCGATGTAATGCTTTACTTTTATCACTAAGCGGTAGCGATAGTCGTAGAAGCATAAACTTGGCGAGACGACAACGATGCTACGATGGAGATCAAGGTGTCACGCCAGTGACGATGGTGATCACGACGGTGCTTCGGAGATGGAGATCACAAGCACAAGATGATGATGGCCATATCATATCACTTATATTGATTGCATGTGATGTTTATCCTTTTATGCATCTTATCTTGCTTTGATTGACAGTAGCATTATAAGATGATCTCTCACTAAATTATCAAGAAGTGTTCTCCCTGAGTATGCACCGTTGCGAAAGTTCTTCGTGCTGAGACACCACGTGATGATCGGGTGTGATAGGTTCTACGTTCAAATACAACGGGTGCAAAACAGTTGCACACGCGGAATACTCAGGTTATACTTGACGAGCCAAGCATATACAGATATGGCCTCGGAACACGGAGACCGAAAGGTCGAGCGTGAGTCATATAGTAGATATGATCAACATAACGATGTTCACCATTGAAAACTACTCCATCTCACATGATGATCGGTTTTGGTTTAGTTGATTTGGATCACGTAATCACTTAGAGGATTAGAGGGATGTCTATCTAAGTGGGAGTTCTTAAGTAATATGATTAATTGAACTTAAATTTATCATGAATTTAGTACCTGATAGTATCTTGGTTGTTTATGTTAATTGTAGATAGATGGCTCGTGCTGTTGTTCCGTTGAATTTTAATGCGTTCCTTGAGAAAGCAAAGTTGAAAGATGATGGTAGCAATTACACGGACTGGGTCCGTAACTTGAGGATTATCCTCATTGCTGCACAGAAGAATTACGTCCTGGAAGCACCACTGGGTGCCAGGCCTGCTGCAGGAGCAACGCCGGATGTTATGAACGTCTGGCAGAGCAAAGCTGATGACTACTCGATAGTTCAGTGTGCCATGCTTTACGGCTTAGAATCGGGACTTCAACGACGTTTTGAACGTCATGGAGCATATGAGATGTTCCAGGAGTTGAAGTTAATATTTCAAGCAAATGCCCGGATTGAGAGATATGAAGTCTCCAATAAGTTCTATAGCTGCAAGATGGAGGAGAACAGTTCTGTCAGTGAGCATATACTCAAAATGTCTGGGTATAATAATCACTTGATTCAATTGGGAGTTAATCTTCTAGATGATTGCGTCATTGACAGAATTCTTCAATCACTGCCACCAAGCTACAAGAGCTTCGTGATGAACTATAATATGCAAGGGATGAACAAGACTATTCCCGAGCTCTTCGCGATGCTGAAAGCTGCGGAGGTAGAAATCAAGAAGGAGCATCAAGTGTTGATGGTCAACAAGACCACTAGTTTCAAGAAAAAGGGCAAAGGAAAGAAGAAGGGGAACTTCAAAAAGAACGGCAAGCCAGTTGCTGCTCAAGAGAAGAAACCCAAGTCTGGACCTAAGCCTGAAACTGAGTGCTTCTACTGCAAGCAGACTGGTCACTGGAAGCGGAACTGCCCCAAGTATTTGGCGGATAAGAAGGATGGCAAGGTGAACAAAGGTATATATGATATACATGTTATTGATGTGTACCTTACTAATGCTCGCAGTAGCACCTGGGTATTTGATACTGGTTCTGTTGCTAATATTTGCAACTCGAAACAGGGGCTACGGATTAAGCAAAGATTGGCTAAGGACGAGGTGACGATGCGCGTGGGAAATGGTTCCAAAGTCGATGTAATCGCGGTCGGAACGCTACCTCTACATCTACCTTCGGGATTAATATTAGACCTAAATAATTGTTATTTGGTGCCAGCGTTGAGCATGAACATTATATCTGGATCTTGTTTAATGCAAGACGGTTATTCATTTAAATCAGAGAATAATGGTTGTTCTATTTATATGAGTAATATCTTTTATGGTCATGCACCCTTAAAGAGTGGTCTATTCTTATTGAATCTCGATAGTAGTAATACACATATTCATAATGTTGAAGCCAAAAGATGCAGAGTTGATAATGATAGTGCAACTTATTTGTGGCACTACCGTTTAGGTCATATCGGTGTAAAGCGCATGAAGAAACTCCATACTGATGGACTTTTGGAACCACTTGATTATGAATCACTTGGTACTTGCGAACCGTGCCTCTTGGGCAAGATGACCAAAACACCGTTCTCCGGTACTATGGAGAGAGCAACAGATTTGTTGAAAATCATACATACAGATGTATGTGGTCCGATGAATATTGAGGCTCGTGGCGGATATCGTTATTTTCTCACCTTCACAGATGATTTAAGCAGATATGGGTATATCTACTTAATGAAACATAAGTCTGAAACATTTGAAAAGTTCAAAGAATTTCAGAGTGAAGTTGAAAATCATCGTAACAAGAAAATAAAGTTTCTACGATCTGATCGTGGAGGAGAATATTTGAGTTACGAGTTTGGTGTACATTTGAAAAATTATGGAATAGTTTCGCAACTCACGCCACCCGGAACACCTCAGCGTAATGGTGTGTCCGAACGTCGTAATCGTACTTTACTAGATATGGTGCGATCTATGATGTCTCTTACTGATTTACCGCTATCATTTTGGGGATACGCTCTAGAGACGGCCGCATTCACGTTAAATAGGGCACCATCAAAATCCGTTGAGACGACGCCTTATGAACTGTGGTTTGGCAAGAAACCAAAGTTGTCGTTTCTAAAAGTTTGGGGCTGCGATGCTTATGTGAAAAAGCTTCAACCTGATAAGCTCGAACCCAAATCGGAGAAATGTGTCTTCATAGGATATCCAAAGGAAACTATTGGATACACCTTCTATCACAGATCCGAAGGCAAGACTTTTGTTGCTAAATTCGGAAACTTTCTAGAGAAGGAGTTTCTCTCGAAAGAAGTGAGTGGGAGGAAAGTAGAACTTGACGAGGTAACTGTACCTGCTCCCTTATTGGAAAGTACTACATCACAAAAAACTGTTCCTGTGACACCTACACCAGTTAGTGAGGAAGTTAATGATAATGATCATGAAACTTCAGAACAAGATACTACTGAACCTCGTAGATCAACCAGAGTAAGATCCGCGCCAGAGTGGTACGGTAATCCCGTTCTGGAAGTCATGATGCTTGATCATGATGAACCTACGAACTATGAAGAAGCAATGGTGAGCCCAGATTCCGCAAAGTGGCTTGAAGCCATGAAATCTGAGATGGGATCCATGTATGAGAACAAAGTATGGACTTTGGTTGACTTGCCCGATGATCCGCAAGCAATTGAGAATAAATGGATCTTCAAGAAGAAGACTGACGCTGGCGGTAATATTACTGTCTACAAAGCTCGACTTGTCGCAAAAGGTTTTCGGCAAGTTCAAGGGATTGACTACGATGAGACCTTCTCACCTGTAGCGATGCTTAAGTCTGTCCAAATCATGTTAGCAATTGCCGCATTTTATGATTATGAAATTTGACAGATGGATGTCAAAACTGCATTCCTGAATGGATTTCTGGAAGAAGAGTTGTATATGATGCAACCAGAAGGTTTTGTCGATCCAAAGGGAGCTAACAAAGTGTGCAAGCTCCAGCGATCCATTTATGGACTGGTGCAAGCCTCTCGGAGTTGGAATAAACATTTTGATAGTGTGATCAAAGCATTTGGATTTATACAGACTTTTGGAGAAGCCTGTATTTACAAGAAAGTGAGTGGGAGCTCTGTAGCATTTCTGATATTATATGTGGATGACATATTATTGATTGGAAATGATATAGAATTTCTGGATAGCATAAAGGGATACTTGAATAAGAGTTTTTCAATGAAAGACCTCGGTGAAGCTGCTTACATATTAGGCATTAAGATCTATAGAGATAGATCAAGACGCTTAATTGGACTTCCACAAACAACATACCTTGACAAAATTTTGAAGAAGTTCAAAATGGATCAAGCAAAGAAAGGATTCTTGCCTGTGTTACAAGGTGTGAAATTGAGTAAGACTCAATGCCCGACCACTACAGAAGATAGAGAGAATATGAAAGATGTTCCCTATGCATCAGCGATAGGATCTATCATGTATGCAATGTTGTGTACCAGACCTGATGTGTGCCTTGCTATAAGTCTAGCAGGGAGGTACCAAAGTAATCCAGGAGTGGATCACTGGACAGCGGTCAAGAACATCCTGAAATACCTGAAAAGGACTAAGGATATGCTTCTCGTATATGAAGGTGACAAAGAGCTCGTCGTAAATGGTTACGTTGATGCAAGCTTTGACACTGATTCGGACGATTCTAAATCTCAAACCGGATACGTGTTTACATTAAATGGTGGAGCTGTCAGTTGGTGCAGTTCTAAACAAAGCGTCGTAGCGGGATCTACATGTGAAGCGGAGTACATAGCTGCTTCAGAAGCAGCAAATGAAGGAGTCTGGATGAAGGAGTTCATATCCGATCTAGGTGTCATCCCTAGTGCATCGGGTCCAATGAAAATCTTTTGTGACAATACTGGTGCAATTGCCTTGGCAAAGGAATCCAGATTTCACAAGAGAACCAAGCACATCAAGAGATGCTTCAATTCCATCCGGGATCTAGTCCAGGTGGGAGACATAGAGATTTGCAAGATACATACGGATCTGAATGTTGCAGACCCGTTGACTAAGCCTCTTCCACGAGCAAAACATGATCAGCACCAAGGCTCCATGGGTGTTAGAATCATTACTATGTAATCTAGATTATTGACTCTAGTGCAAGTGGGAGACTGAAGGAAATATGCCCTAGAGGCAATAATAAAGTTATTATTTATTTCCTTATATCATGATAAATGTTTATTATTCATGCTAGAATTGTATTAACCGGAAACATAATACATGTGTGAATACATAGACAAACTTAGTGTCACTAGTATGCCTCTACTTGACTAGCTTGTTGATCAAAGATGGTTATGTTTCCTAACCATGAACAAAGTGTTGTTATTTGATTAATGAGGTCACATCATTAGTTGAATGATCTGATTGACATGACCCATTCCATTAGCTTAGCACCCGATCGTTTAGTATGTTGCTATTGCTTTCTTCATGACATATACATGTTCCTATGACTATGAGATTATGCAACTCCCGTTTGCCGGAGGAACACTTTGGGTGCTACCAAACGTCACAACGTAACTGGGTGATTATAAAGGAGCATTACAGGTGTCTCCAAAGGTACATGTTGGGTTGGCGTATTTCAAGATTAGGATTTGTCACTCCGATTGTCGGAGAGGTATCTCTGGGCCCTCTCGGTAATGCACATCACATAAGCCTTGCAAGCATTGCAACTAATGAGTTAGTTGCGAGATGATGTATTACGGAACGAGTAAAGAGACTTGCCGGTAACGAGATTGAACTAGGTATTGGAATACCGACGATCGAATCTCGGGCAAGTAACATACCGATGACAAAGGGAACAACGTATGTTGTTATGCGGTCTGACCGATAAAGATCTTCGTAGAATATGTAGGAGCCAATATGGGCATCCAGGTCCCGCTATTGGTTATTGACCGGAGACGTGTCTCGGTCATGTCTACATTGTTCTCGAACCCGTAGGGTCCGCACGCTTAAGGTTACGATGACAGTTATATTACGAGTTTATGCATTTTGATGTATCGAAGGTTGTTCGGAGTCCCGGATGTGATCACGAACATGACGAGGAGTCTCGAAATGGTCGAGACATAAAGATTGATATATTGGAAGCCTATGTTTGGATATCGGAAGTGTTCCGGGTGAAATCGGGATTTTACCGGAGTACCGGGAAGGTTACCGGAACCCCCCGGGAGCTAAATGGGCCATGATGGGCCTTAGCGGAAAAGAGAAGAGGCAGCCCTACATGGGCTGTGCGCCTCCCCCTTCCCCTAGTCCTATTAGGACTAGGAGAGGTGGCCGGCCCCCTCCTTCTCTTTTCCCCCCTCCGCGAATCCTATTCCAACTAGGATGGGGGGGGGGGGCGGAATCCTACTCCCAGAGGGAGTAGGACTCTCCTGGCGCACCCCTTGTGGCCGGCCAGCCTCCCCCCTTTGGTCCTTTATATACTGAGGTAGAGGCACCCTAGAACACACAAGTTGATCCACGTGATTTATTCCTTAGCCATGTGCGGTGCCCCCAGCGACCATATTCCTCGATAATACTGTAGCGGAGTTTAGGCGAAGCCCTGCTGCTGTAGTACATCAAGATCGTCACCACGCCGTCGTGCTGACGGAACTCTTCCCCGACACTTTGCTGGATCGGAGTCCGGGGATCGTCATCGAGCTGAACGTGTGCTCGAACTCGGAGGTGCCGTAGTTTCGGTGCTTGATCGGTCGGATCGGGAAGACGTACGACTACTTCCTCTACGTTGCGTCAACGCTTCCGCAGTCGGTCTGCGTGGGTACGTAGACAACACTCTCCCCTCTCGTTGCTATGCATCACATGATCTAGCGTGTGCGTAGGAAAATTTTGAAATTACTACGAAACCCAACATGTGCTTGCTGCTCCTACTTGCAATTATTATGAGAGAGGAACTATATCTCCACCTCTCTATGTTTCCCACATGATAAAATTGCAAGAAACTGTTTATACTATGCATTGTCCTTTATTATGTGTGCATGAATTGTTTTTTTATGACACGCCGATGCATAGAAATAGAGTTAGAATTCGTTGTTACATGATATATGTTACTTTGTGCTCACTACTAAATTACAAATCATTGTTAATTAAAATTGGCTTTGATATACCTTGGGATCCGGGTGGATTCATTACTTGAGCACTATATGCCTAGCTTAATGGCTTTAAAGAAAGCGCTGCCAGGGAGACAACCCGGAAGTTTTAGAGAGTCATTTATTTCTGTTGAGTTCTTTCATATAGTTTAAAAACAACAAAAATAAAGAGGGGAACCCAAAACTTTTTCAAAAAGGAAAGCGAAAGTGAGAAAGACAAGCATTGTTGAAGTGGGAGCTAGCCTTGAACTTTGTTCATTCTCACGGAAACTTTGTGAATCTTGATTACAGAAACTTTTCAATAAAAATAATTATCTCCTTGTACAATTCCATTGTATTATAAAAATAATGTGCCAAGGTTTGCCTTTAGGATGTTTACATTTGCTTGATGGTTTGTACGGTGCAGGACAAAAACTTTGGCTGTAGTGTGCGATTTTACATTTTTAGCTGAAATGTCAAATAGTTCTGATTATTTTTGCACTGTCTTCCTATACAAATTTTTTATTTTCCTAATTTTGGTAGAATATTTCAAGTATCAGAAGTATGGTGAATGTTCAGATTATTACAGATTGTTCTGTTTTAGACAGATTCTGTTTTTGATGCATAGTTTGCTTGTTTTGATGAAACTATCGATTCATATCAGTGGATTAAGCCATGAAAAAGTTATATTATAGTAGACACAATGCAAAAACAAAATATGAATTGGTTTGCAACAGTACTTAGAGTAGTGATTTGCTTCATTATACTAACGGATCTTACCGAGTTTTCTGTTAAAGTTTCATGTGGATGAAGTGTTCGATGATCGAGAAGGTCTTGATGTGAGAAGAAGGAAGAGAGGCAAGAGCTCAAGCTTGGGGATGCCCGAGGCACCCAAGTAAATATTCAAGGAGACTCAAGCGTCTAAGCTTGGGGGTGACCCGGAAGGCATCCCCTCTTTCTTCAACAAGTATCGATATGTTTTCGGATTCATTTTGTTCATGCAATATGTGCAATCTTGGAGCGTCTTTGCATTTAGTTTTCATATTTCTTTTATGCACCATGCTGATATGAGATAGTCTTTGGTTGATTTATAGAATGCTCATTGCACTTCACTTATATCTTTTGAGTGTGGCTTTATAGAATGCTTCATGTGCTTCACTTATATCATTTGAAGTTTGGATTGCCTGTTTCTCTTTACATAGAAAACCACCATTTGTAGAATGCTCTTTTCCTTCACTTAGATTTGTTAGAGCGTGGGCATACCTTTTGTAGAAAGAATTAAACTCTCTTGCTTCACTTATATCTATTTAGAGAGATGACAGGAATTGGTCATTCACATGGTTAGTCATAAAATCCTACATAAAACTTGTAGATCACTGAATATGATATGTTTGATTCCTTGCAATAGTTTTGCGATATAAAGATGGTGATATTAGAGTCATGCTAGTGGGTAGTTGTGGATTAGTAGAAATACTTGTGTTGAGGTTTGTGATTCCCGTAGCATGCACGTATGGTGAACCGTTATGTAACGAAGTCGGAGCATGATTTATTTATCGATTGTCTTCCTTATGAGTGGCGGTCGGGGACGAACGATGGTCTTTTCCTACCAATCTATCCCCCTAGAAGCATGCATGTAGTACTTTGTTTCGATGACTAATAGATTTTTGCAATAAATATGTGAGTTCTTTATGACTAATGTTGAGTCCATGGATTATACGCACTCTCACCCTTCCACCATTGCTAGCCTCTCTAGTATCGCGCAACTTTTGCCGGTACCATAAACCCACCATATACCTTCCTCAAAACAGCCACCATACCTACCTATCATGGCATTTTCATAGCCATTCCGAGATATATTGCCATGCAACTTCCATCATCATCATATACATGACTTGAGCATTCATTGTCATATTGCTTTGCATGATCGTAAGATAGCTAGCATGATGTTTTCATGGCTTGTCCGTTTTTGATGTCATTGCTACGCTAGATCATTGCACATCCCGGTACACCGCTGGAGGCATTCATATAGAGTCATATCTTTGTTCTAGATATCGAGTTGTAAGTAAATAAAAGTGTGATGATCATCATTATTAGAACATTGCTCCAGTGAGGAAAGGATGATGGAGACTATGATTCCCCCACAAGTCGGAATGAGACTCCGGACTTTAAAAATAAATAAAAGAGGACAAAGAAGCCCAAATAAAAAAAAGGCCAAAGAAGCCCACAAAAAAACAAAAAAACAAAAACAAAAAAATGAGAGAAAAAGAGAGAAGGGGCAATGTTACTATCCTTTTACCACACTTGTGCTTCAAAGTAGCACCATGTTGTTCATATAGAGAGTCTCTTGAGTTATCACTTTCATATACTAGTGGGAATTTTCATTATAGAACTTGGCTTGTATATTCCGATGATGGGCTTCCTCAAATGCCCGAGGTCTTCATGAGCAAGCAAGTTGGATGCACACCCACTTAGTTTCCAGTTTGAGCTTTCATACACTTATAGCTCTAGTGCATCCGTTGCATGGCAATCCCTACTTACTCATATTGATATCTATTGATGGGCATCTCCATAGCCCGTTGATACGCCTAGTTGATGTGATACTATCTTCTCCTTTTTTGTCTTCTTCACCATCATATTCTATTCCAACTATAGTGCTATGTCCATGGCTCATGCTCATGTATTGCGTGAAAGTTGAAAAGGTTTGAGAGCGTCAAAAGTATGAGACAATTGCTTGGCTTGTCATCGGGGTTGTGCATGATGTGAATATTTTATGTGGTGAAGATGGAGCATAGCCAGACTATATGATTTTGTAGGGATAACTTTCTTTGGCCATGTTATTTGAAAAGACATGATTGCTTTATTAGTATGCTTGAAGTATTATTGTTTTTATGTCAAATGATAGACTATTGCTTTGAATCACTCTTATCCTAATATTCATGCCATGATTAGATTACATGATCAAGATTATGCTAGGTAGCATTCCACATCAAAATTTATCTTTTTTATCATTTACCTACTCGAGGATGAGCAAGAATTAAGCTTGGGGATGCTGATACGTCTCCATCATATCTATAATTTTTGATTGTTCCATGCCTATATTCTACAACTTTCATATACTTTTGGCAACTTTTTATATTATTTTTGGGACTAACATATTGATCTAGTGCCCAGTGCCAGTTCCTATTTGTTGCATGTTTTTTGTTTCACAGAATATCCATATCAAACGGAGTCCAAACGGGATAAAAACTGATGGAGATTTTTTTTGGAATATATATAATTTTTGGGAAGAAAAATCCACGCGAGACGGTGCCCGAGGTGGCCACGAGGCAGGGGCGCGCCCCTGGCCCTCGTGGGCCACCCGTAAGGAGGATGATGCCCTTCTTTCGCCGCAAGAAAGCTAATATCCGGATAGAGATCGTGTTAAAATTTCAGCCCAATCAGAGTTACGGATCTCCGGGAATATAAGAAACGGTGAAAGGGAAGAATCTGGGAGTGCAAAACAGAGAGAAACAGAGAGAGACAGATCCAATCTCGGAGGGGCTCTCGCCCCTCCCGTGCCATGGAGGCCATGGACCAGAGGGGAAACCCTTCTCCCATCTAGGGAGGAGGTCAAGGAAGAAGAAGAAGGAGGGGGGCTCTCTCCCCCTCGCTTTCGGTGGCACCGGAGTGCCACCGGGGGCCATCATCATCACTGCGATCTACACCAACACCTCCGCCATCTTCACCAACATCTCCATTACCTTTCCCCCTCTATCTACAGCGGTCCACTCTCCCGCAACCCGTTGTACCCTCTACTTGTACATGGTGCTTTATGCTTCATATTATTATCCAATGATGTGTTGCCATCCTATGATGTCTGAGTAGATTTTCGTTGTCCTATCGGTGGTTGATGAATTGCTATGATTGATTTAATTTGCTTGTGGTTATGTTGCTGTCCTTTGGTGCCCATCATATGATTGCCCACGTGGATCACACCCTAGGGTTAGTTGTATGTTGATAGGACTATGTATTGGAGGGCAAGAGTGACAGAAGGTTCAACCTAGCATAGAAATTGATGCATACGAGATTGAAGGGGGGCCAATATACCTTAATGCTATGGTTGGGTTTTACCTTAATGAACATTAGTAGTTGCGGATGCTTGCTAATTCTTCCAATCATAAGTGCATAGAATTCCAAGTCAGGGATGACATGCTAGCAGTGACCTCTCCCACATAATACTTGCTATCGGTCTAGTAAAGTAGTCAATTGCTTAGGGACAATTTCGCAACTCCTACCCCACTTTTCCACACTAGCTATATTTATTTTATTGTTTCTTTATCTAAACAGCCCCTAGTTTTTATTTACGTAATCTTTATTATCTTGCAAACCTATCCAAAAACACCTACAAAGTACTTCTAGTTTCATACTTGTTCTAGGTAAAGCGAACATCAAGCGTGCGTAGAGTTGTATCGGTGGTCGATAGAACTTGAGGGAATATTTGTTTTGCCTTTAGCTCCTCGTTGGGTTCTACACTCTTACTTATTGAAAACTGTTGCGATCCCCTATAATTATAGGTTATCAGCGAATGAATTACTGTCGAGCAATTGATAGAAAATCGAATAATTATGAGAATATCTAGGCATGATCATGTATATAGGCATCACGTCCGTGACAAGTAGACCGACACCTGCCTGCATCTACTACTATTACTCCACAAATCGACCGCTATCCAGCATGCATCTAGAGTATTAAGTTCATAAGAACAGAGTAACGCCTTAGGTAAGATGACATGATGTAGAGGGATAAACTCAAGCAATATGATATAAACCCCATCTTTTTATCCTCGATGGCAACAATACAATACGTGTCGTTTCCCTTTCTGTCACTGGGATCGAGCACGACAAGATTGAACCCAAAGCTAAGCACTTCTCCCATTGCAAGAACGATCAATCTAGTAGGCCAAACCAAACTGATAATTCGAAGAGACTTGCAAAGATAACCAATCATGCATAAAAGATTTTAGAGAAGAATCAAATATTGTTCATAGATAGACTTGATCATAAACCCACAATTCATCAGATCTCGACAAACACACCGCAAAAAGAGTTACATCGAATAGATCTCCAATAAGATCGAGGTGAACTTTGTATTGAGATCCAAAAAGAGAGAAGAAACCATCTAGCTACTAGCTATGAACCCGAAGGTCTGAAGTAAACTACTCACACATCATCGGAGGGGCCATGGAGTTGATGTAGAGGCCCTCCGTGATCAATGCCCCCTCCGGCGGAGTTTCAGAAAAGGCCCCAAGATGGGATCTCTTGGGTACAGAAGGTTGCGGCGGTGGAAATAGGGTTTCGTGGTGCTCCTGGATGTTTTCGGGGTATGTGAAGATATATAGGAGGAAGAGATAGGTCGTTTGAGCCACGAGGGGCTCACGAGGGGGGAGGGCACACCTAGGGGGGTAGGTGCGCCCCCTGCCTCGTGGACGCCTCATTCGTTTCTTGATGGCCACTCCAAGTCCTCTGGATCACGTTTGTTCCAAAAATCACGCTCCCAGAGGTTTTATTCCGTTTGGACTCCGTTTGATATTCCTTTTCTGCGGAACACTGAAATAGGCAAAAAACAGCAATTTGCACTGGGCCTTGGGTTAATAGGTTAGTCTCAAAAATAATATAAAAGTGTAAAATTAAGCTCATTAGCATCCAAAATAGATAATATAATAGCATGGAACAATCAAAAATTATAGATACGTTAGAGACGTATCAAGCATCTCAAGCTTAATTCTTGCTCGTCCTCGAGTAGGTAAATGATAAAAACAGAATTTTTGATTTGGAATGCTTTCTAGCATGTTCTTCAATGTATTTTTTCTCTATTGTGGCATGAATGTTCAGATCCAAAAGATTCAAGATAAAAGTTTATTGTTGACATAAAAATAGTAATACTCCAAGTATGCTAATCAAGCAATTATGTCTTATCAAAATACCATAGTCAAAGAAAACTTATCCCTACAAAGTCATATAGTTTGGCCATGCTTCATTTCTGTCACACAAAATGCTCCCATCACGCACAACCCCGATGACAAGCCAAGCAATTGTTTCATACTTAGCCTTTTCAAACTCTTTCAACTTTTACGCAATATATGAGCGCGAGCCATGGACATAGCACTATGGATGGAATAGAATATGATGATTGAGGTTGTGTGAGAAGACAAAAGGGAGAAAGTCTCACATTGACATGGCTAATCAATGGGCTATGGAGATGCCCACCGATTGATGTCAATGCAAGGAGTAGGGATTGCCATGCAACGGATGCACTAGAGCTATAAATATATGAAAGCTCATCAAAGAAATTAAGTGGGTGTGCATCTAACTTGCTTGCTCACGAAGACCTAGGGCATTTGAGGAAGCCCATCATTGGAATATACAAGCCAAGTTCTATAATGAAAACTTCCCACTAGTATATGAAAGTGACAAAATAAGAGACTCTCTATCATGAAGATCATGGTGCTACTTTGAAGCACAAGTGTGGAAAAAGGATAGTAACATTGTCCCTTCTCTCTTTTTCTCTCATTTTTTTATTTGGGCCTTCTTTTCTCTTTTTTTATGGCCTCTTTTTTTTCGTCCAAAGTCTCATCCCGACTTGTGGGGGAATCATAGTCTCCATCATCCTTTTCCTCACATGGGACAATGCTCTAATGATGATCATCACACTTTTATTTACTTACAACTCAAGAATTACAACTCGATACTTAGAACAAAATATGACTCTATGTGAATGCCTCCGGCGATGTACCGGGATTGCGATGAATCAAGAGTGACATGTATGAAAAATTAAGCATGGTGGCTTTGCCACAAATATGATGTCAACTACATAATCATGCAAAGCAATATGACAATGATGATGCGTGTCATAATAAATGAAATGGTGGAAAGTTGCATGGCAATGTATCTCGGAATGGCTATGGAAATGCCATAATAGGTAGGTATGATGACTGTTTTGAGGAAGATATAAGGAGGCTTATGTGTGATAGAGCATATCATATCACGGGGTTTGGATGCACCGGCGAAGTTTTCACCAACTCTCAAGGTGAGAAAGGGCAATGCACGATACCGAAGAGGCTATCAATGATGGAAGTGTGAGAGTGCGTATAATCCATGGACTCAACATTAGTCATAAAGAACTCACATACTTATTGCAAAAATCTACAAGTCATCAAAACCAAGCACTACGCGCATGCTCCTAGACGGATAGATTGGTAGGAAAAGACCATCGCTCGTCCCCGACCGCCACTCATAAGGAAAGCAATCAAAAACACCCCATGCTTCAAATTTGTCACATAACATTTACCATACGTGCATGCTACGGGACTTGCCAACTTCAATACAAGTATTCATCAATTTCACAATGACTCAACTAGCACACCTCTAATATTACCACCTTTATATCTCACAACAATCTATCAAGCATCCAACTTCTCTTAGCATTTAAAATTTATAACCAAAGTGAATTAGCATGCTGTTCTAAAGGACTCTCAAAATGATATAAGTGAATCATGAGAGATCAATTATTTGTATAAAATAGAACCACTGTCGTGCTCTAAAAGATATAAGCGAAGTATTAGAGCAAAAATTATCCAACTCAAAAGATGTAAGTGAAGCACATAGAGTATTCTAATAAATTCCAATTCATGTGTGTCTCTCCCAAAAGGTGTGTACAGCAAGGATGATTTTGGTAAACTAAAAAGCAAAGACTCAAATCATAAAAGACGCTCCAAGCAAAACACATATCATGTGGCGAATAAAAATATAGCTCCAAGTAAAGTTACCGATGAACAAAGACGAAAGAGGGGATGCTTTCCGGGGCATCCCCAATCTTAGGCTTTTGATTGTCCTTGTATTTTACCTTGGGGTGCCTTGGGCATCCTCAAGCTTAGGCTCTTGCCACTCCTTGTTCCATAATCCATCAAATCTTTACCCAAAACTTGAAAACTTCACAACACAAAACTTAAAAGAAAATCTCGTGAGCTCCATTAGTAAAAGAAAACAAACCACCACTTCAAGGTACTGTAATGAACTCATTATTTATTTATATTGGTGTTAAACCTACTGTATTCCAACTTTTCTATGGTTCATAAACTCTATTACTAGCCATAGATTCATAAAAATAAGCAAACAACACACGGAAAACAGAATCTGTCAAAAACAGAACAGTCTGTAGTAATCTGTAGGTCTCGAATACTTCTGGAACCCCAAAAATTCTAAAATAAATTGCTGGACGTGAGGAATATATCTATTAATCATCTTCAAAATAATTAAATAAATAGCACTCTCCAGTAAAAAATGGCAGCAAATGTCGTGAGCGCTAAAGTTTCTGTTTTTTTACAGCAAGATCGCAAAGACTTTCCCCAAGTCTTCCCAAAGGTTCTACTTGGCACAAAAACTAATTAAAAGCATAAAACCACATCTAAACAGAGGCTAGATGGATTATTTATTACTAAACAGAATCAAAAACCAAGAAAAAAATAAAATCGGGTTGCCTCCCAACAAGCACTATCGTTTAACGCCCCTAGCTAGGCATTGAGATTTCAATGATGTTCACATGAAAGGCAGGAATTGAAGCACAACGAGAGAATCATAAAACATGTGACAAACACACTTAAGTCTAACATACTTCCTATGCATAGGCATCTTGTAGGCAAACAAATTATCATAGCAAGCAAAAACTAGCATATGCAAAGAAGCGGAAAGAAACAATAGCAATCTCAACATAACGAGAGGTAATTTAGTAACATGAAATTTTCTACAATCATATTTTCCTCTCTCATAATAATTACATGTGGGATCATAAGCAAATTCAACAAAATAGCTATCACATAATATACTTTCAACATGATCCACATGCATGCAAAGTTGACACTCTTCCAAAATAGTGGGATTAACATTAACTAAAGTCATGACCTCTCTAAACCCACTTTTATCAAAAACTTCATAAGATTGAGCATTCTCCAAATATGTGGGATCTAAAGTTGACACTCTTCCAAACCCACTTTCAATAATATTGCAAACACTATTATCAATCTCATATTCATCATGGGGCTTAATTAAATTTTCAAGGTCAAAAGAAGTATCACCCCAATCATGATCATTGCAACAAATAGTAGTCATAGCAAAACTAGCATCCCCAAGCTTGAGGTTTTGCATATCATTGACACAATTGGCATGAAGAGAATTTATGATAACATTATTGCAATCATGCTTTTCATCGAAGGAACTATCAAGTATGGGTGCAATAGCAACGATCTCATGTTTAACATAAGGAACTATAGCAAATTCATCTTCATAAAATATTGGCATCATGGCCACAAGAATAGCAAGCCTCATGTTCATCAAGGGATGTTTCGATCAAATCATCGGAATCATAATTATCTATAGATTCATGCATATCATTATTTTCTTCCAAAGCAACGGTCATTCTTTCAATAAATTCTTTGACATAGACATTATGAGCATAGTTTTCATAGCAATATTTAAGTATGTCAAAATTTTCAGATTCATAGAGAGTAATATCATACTTTTCAATCAAAGAAGCAACTTCATAAGCACCCTTAAAAGCAACAAATTCTTCAATTTGTTCGATATCGTAGTAACTATAAACACCCTTTGCATAAGAAGATAAGATTTCATTATCATTAAACTCACATAGGTAGGGGAGGTGTTTTTAGGGTTCTTAGAGCAACAAGTAAGACCACAAATTTCACAAAGATTCCAAGCATACCATAGCAATCAGTTTATTTGATCCCATAAGAGTCTCCCTTTTTCAGACAAATGGTGACGCACAAAATGAGCATGCTCATCTAAAGATTTCCCATCAACTAGGCTAGTTGGGGTTTCAGCACGAGCGCATAAGGATCGAAGATGATCCAAGTAGAACACTTTAAGTGGATCCATATCAATAGATTTTTAGAAAGCAAAGATGCAAGCAAATAGAAGGCACATGGGAACACAAAGACAGATACATACGGGAAGAAGGCGAACGGAAAAAGAGGGCGAATAAAACGGCAAGGGTGAAGTGGGAGAGATGAAAACGAGAGGCAAATGGCAAATAATGTAATGCGAGGGATAAGAGTTTGTGATGGGTACCTGGTATGTCTTGACTTGTGCGTAGACTCCCCGGCAACGGCGCCAGAAATCCTTCTTGCTACCTCTTGAGCACTGCATTGGTTTTCCCTTGAAGAGGAAAGGGTGATGCAGCAAAGTAGCGTAAGTATTTCCCTCAGTTTTTGAGAACCAATGTATCAATCCAGTAGGAGGCTGTGATGCCCCGAGACCGTTGCGCCAGGTGTCTTCCAGTTATTCACTGTTGTTGCCTTGTCTTTCTCTTGTGTGTTGCATCTTGCCATGTCATCATCCGCATTGCATCATCATGTTTTCGAAACTTGCATCCATCCGGTTTCCCCCAGTTCCTTCCGTTGTCCGTTCTGAGCCCAGACACACTTGCACGCGTCCACGACACGTCCGAAACATTATTTTATAAGTGGCCGGAAAATGTTCTCGGAATGGGATGAAAGTTGGCGTGTGGTCTTATTATAGTGTAGATAGACCGCCTGTCAAGTTTCATCACATTCGGAGTTCGTTTGACGCCCCAACGATTAACTATAGCGACAATATAGTCAGTCAAATGTCGGACGTTTTCGGTCTCCGGAAACACCGGCCGGGTCTTTCTCTCTTCTCTTTTCTCAGCCTGAGGCCTTCTACATAGTCCACTACCTACCGCCAGGCCAACCTAACCCCTCTCGTCAGCCTGCGGCCCTCCTCGCGCGCGCGTCCGGAAAGCTGTCCCGGACCCGACCCGGACAGTTGCCACCGTTGTGTCCGGATCATCCCCAAACATCTACAAAACATCTCTGTTTTGTTAATTGGACTCCCTAGCTATTTATTTGCGGTCATCTGATTTTGATCAGAGGAACGAGATAGCCCCTAGCCTAACCTACCCGCTATATATACTAGTCTAAACCGAGACCAAATCCCTAATTTCTAGGGATCCTCCTAGCCGCCGCCGCCACTCTCTCTCGCATCCACCTCGGGATCCTCCCTGATCCAAATCCTCCCAACCGAGAAGTGCCCAAGATCTTCGCTTCTCCTCCTACCTCACTCGATCCCCCTGCTTGCACCGATCGAGCCCCTGTCCAGGAGCTCCCACAGCAACCCAGCGCCGGCCTCCCGCGCTCGACCTCATCCCCAACCTCGCAAGCTTCCTTGATCCTCTCCTGAGCAGGTGCTCGCCAGGAGCCCTGCGTCCCCGCCTCCGTCTGGCCAGCCATGTCGCCGGCACACCCAGCAGCCAACCAGATGAGCGCCGCCCCCTTCTTCTCCTTCCCGTGCTCCCCCCGTTTCTCCCTCTCTCATATCCTTGCATATCTCTCTCTTTCTGTCAGCTGGAGCCACGAGGAGGTGCCCTCATCCCCGTCCCCATGGAGCCGTCGTCCCAAGGCAAGCTGCCGGCTTGCCTCTGCTTCACCTTGTCGTCGCCGCCTCTCCGGTGAGGCCCCGCGCCGCCCCGTCGTGCCACCTCTTTCTTCCGTTTCCTCCCTGTGTTTCCCCTCTCTCATCTCTCTCTGTTCTCCCTTTCTTTGTCGACAGGAGCACCCCCGCGCCATGGCCTCGCTGAGCTCTGCCCGCACCAGCGCCTCAAGCCGCCACCGTTCGCTCCAGATTCGACCCCTCCGTCAGATCCCGTCGTCCCAGTCCTGTTCCGGCCGGCCCCCGCTGACGCCGTCCTCGACCGGATCCCCGTCGCCTGACGCCGCCAAGTCCCTCTCTTGCCTCTGTTCGAGAGGAGGAGGCTGCAGTCGCATGGCCTTCGTTGACCGCGCCCCCGCGTCTGGGCCACTTCCCGCGAGCCGGCCCAGCTAGCATCCGCCAGGCCAGCCTGCCTCTACCCCCTCTGTAGACGGGCCAAGGCCCATGGGTGACCCTCACCACTGTGCCCCCTCCCACTGATGGGCCAACCAGATCCGTCCCATATCGTGTATTTTTTTCTCCATATAATGTTTTCCTTTTTTTTCCAGAGAACGTCAGTTTTGCAGAAAAGCCCCTAGAGTCCATGCATTTAATAAATCACCAACCATGCATCTTTTGTAAAAACTTTATATATGAAACATGCTTAGAATTTTGGGTAGATTAATAATATGTCATTTTCATGTATGTTTGAAATGTTTAAACTGTTGTTTGCATGTATTTGCTTAAATAACTTGCTAAAATGATTTATTTCATAACTAATTAACCGTAGCTCTGAATTTAATAAACTTTATATGTAAATGGGGTAGAAAAATGACTAGTTTAACATGGTGGCATTGCTTTGCATGTTTAACAACTCTAAAATTGTGTTTAGGGCAGAACAGTACCAAACATTAAAATATGCACATGAGTAGTTTTCAGACTTGTTGTTTGTTGTTCCGGCCTCATTTAAACTTGTCTAGATAGTTAGTTTACTTATGCCTCACCTCTTGCCATGCTAAACAACATTTAATATTTTTGGGTACACAAACGAGAGAGAACTAAATAAGACATGTGGTGTTCCGTCAATATGCAACTCATTGCATATTAAGCTCCACTTAATTTGTAGGATTGCTTGTGCACTTTGCCATGCCATGCTTCATTAAACCGGACATGCATCATACTTGGTTGTGCATCATGCCATGATTATGTGATGGTTGTTTACCATGATTGTTTGCTTCTTTCCGGTGTTGCTTCTTCGGGTTGGTTCCGATAACGTCGCATTTGTGAGGATCCGCTCGACTACGTCCGTTTGTCTTCTTCGTGGACTCATTCTTCTTCCTTGTGGGATCTCAGGCAAGATGACCATACCCTCGAAATCACTTCTATCTTTGCTTGCTAGTTGCTCGCTCTATTGCTATGCCGCGATACCTACCACTTGCTATATCATGCCTCCCATATTGCCATGTCAAGCCTCTAACCCACCTTGTCCTAGCAAACCGTTGTTTGGCTATGTTACCACAGCCCCTCTTATAGCGTTGTTAGTTGTAGGTGAAGTTGGAGTTTGTTCCATGTTGGAACATGGATATGTTGGGATATCACAATATCTCTTATTTAATTAATGCATCTATATACTTGGTAAAGGGTGGAAGGCTCGGCCTTATGTCTGGTGTTTTGTTCCACTCTTGCCGCCCTAGTTTCCGTCATACCGGTATTATGTTCCTTCATTTTGCGTTCCTTACGCGGTTGGGTTATAATGGGAACCCCTTGACAGTTCGCTTTGAATAAAACTCCTCCAGCAAGGCCCAACCTTGGTTTTACCATTTGCCACCTAAGCCTTTTTCCCTTGGGTTCTACAGACTCAAGGGTCATCTTTATTTAACCCCCTGGGCCAGTGCTCCTCTGAGTGTTGGTCCAAAACAGAGCCACTTGCAGCGCCACCTCGGGGAAACTTGAGGGTTGGTTTTAGTTGTACGTAATGTTCATCCGGTGTGCCCTGAGAACGAGATATGTGCAGCTCCTATCGGGATTTGTCGGCACATCGAACGGCTTTGCTGGTCTTGTTTTACCATTGTCGAAATGTCTTGTAACCGGGATTCCGAGTCTGACCGGGTCTTCCTGGGAGAGGGAATATCCTTCGTTGACCGTGAGAGCTTGTGATGGGCTAAGTTGGGACACCCCTATAGGGTTATGAACTTTCAAAAGACATGCCCGCGGTTATGGGCAGATGGGAATTTGTTAATGTCCGGTTGTAGAGAACTTGACACTTGACTTAAATTAAAATGCATCAACCGCGTGTGTAGCCATGATGGTCTCTTTCCGGTGGAGTCCGGGAAGTGAACACGGTTCTTGTGTTATGATTGAACGCAAGTAGTTTCAGGATCACTTCTTGATCACTTCTAGTTCACGACCGTGCATTGCTTCTCTTCTCGCTCTCTTTTACGTAAGTTTAGCCATCATATATGCTAGTGCTTGTTGCAGCTCCACCTCACTACCTTTTCCTACCCATAAGCTTAAATAGTCTTGATCGCGAGGGTGTGAGATTGCTGAGTCTCTATGACTCATAGTTTACTTCCAAAACCAGTTGCTGGTGCCGATGATAACCGTCCAGGTGACGCAACCGAGCTCAAGGAGGAGCATCGATGAAGATCGTGTTCGTTGTGTTGTTTCGTTTCCAGTTGATTAGTAGTGGAGCCCAGTCGGGGCGATCGGGGATCTAAGAATTAGGGGTGGTCTTCTTTTATTTTGGTTCCGTAGTCGGACCTTGATTGTATCTGGATGATGTAATGCTATATTCATGTATTGTGTGAAGTGGCGATTGTAAGCCAACTATGTACCTCTTTCTTATTCAGTACATGTGTTGTGTAAAGATTACCCCTCTTGCGACATTGCGTACAATGCGGCTATACCTCTAAGTTGTGCTTCGACACGTGGGAGATATAGCCGCATCGTGGGTGTTACAAGTTGGTATCAGAGCATTCCCCGACTTAGGAGCCCCCTGCTTGATCGAATCGCTGGCGTTGTTGAGTCTAGAAAAAAATGTTTTGAGTCTTATAGGATTATATATATAGGAGAGTAGGATTCTTTTTACTCCTCAGTCCCTTCGTCCCTCTGGTGAGGCATCCTGACGTAGAGTTTTGACTCTTCTCTTCTCAAATTTCACTAAAAAAATTTTAGGATCACGCGGGTATCTTGGAATCGTTCCGATGGTTTTGTGACGAGAACATTGTTCTTGGTGCCTCTTGACATTTAGGGGTTGTGGCAGTGTCCCGGGGAGTTGAGCTCCGAGGTGTTGTTGTCACAATTTTATCGTTGCAGTTCTGGAATACCTGAGTTTCGCCGACATCGAAAATCTCTTTTATGCAGTTGTTGGTGAGATAACCTCGACGCCACCCAGTACTGGGGCGGGAGTTCGGGAGTATTGCCATAACTCGTATAACGGATGCTTTTCGAAGGTTGAGGTAAATGATTTCCGAAGGTTTCTTGGTTATGTGTTGAAGGATGGATACAGCTGGATGTAGGATTTGCTAGTTTTGGGTGAGATATTATGCTTCCCCTGTATCCCCAACACCTGATTGCATAACCGGAAAGTTTCGGGAGTTTATAAGTGGGAATTCAAGTAGATCTTAGGATATCTTTCCGACAGATGTATGATATGAAATTGGGGTTCGACGTCTAGTGGTCTGCCTATCCACGGTTGGTTTTACAGTGGTCTCGTTCTGTCTTAAAGAGTCCTTGGCTATGCTGACTCGGGGATGCTTCGTATGTCATGTACACTGCCTTGTACATGATGGTGTTGTACGATCGAGCCCGTGTGGGCCCCACCACGAAAACTTCGGACAAAATCTCTATCATATGTTTGTTCCGGCTTTTTCTGCAAGCCAATCCTTTGTTTTGTTTTGAGTTGTGGTATTCGAGTTGCTTCGAAGTCAAGTGTTGATTCCATACCTTTCCGAAGTGGTGTTCTCATACTCCTATGTGAATAACAATCCTTCATGATAATCGAGATTGTCATGTCAATCTTTTTCAACCGGCGTGTTTCTCTTCAAGTGGATCCGATCATTTCAACTTCGGCAACATCCAGTCTCAGTTTTCGTCAACGGTATTTGTTTCATCTGTCCCAAGTTGCCTTTGTTTTCCCATCCTCCCACCCTTTTCCTTCAAGGAATCAGATTTCTAAATCAACTATCCATTTTATTCATGTGAAGTCTCTTCATCCTTTTCTTTCAAGTTTCGATCCGGTGATTTATCGTGGAGATTCTAATGGAGCTTCAAGTTCAACATTCGGCATTCTTTTTCTTCTCCGGTGGATTCAATTTAAGCTTTTGGTGTTGATCATATCCTTTAACTCGTTTCAAATGTTTTCCATGCCGGTGCACCTCATTATCATTCCACTTCTTGCTATTCAATTGTTCCGGAGTGCTGAAGATATCTCGAAGATTCATGTTTCCACTCCGCATTCGATCAACTTATTCCGAGATGTTATCTCATTCAATCCGTTCAAGCTATTGCGAGATGGTTATATCATTCAAGCCATTTAATTCAACCAGTGCAATATCTTTCAAATAATCGTTCAACGGTGTTTATCTTGAGTGGGCCCTAACTCATAGGTCTTTTCCCAAGATCTTACCTGACTCTTCTTATTTTCTCGGAGTTACTCGCAAATTCTTTTCAAAGTTTGACGTAAGAATGAATCATCATCAGTTAAATGTCTTTCCCCAAGATCTTTCAAATTCTTTTCATCCTTGTCTCTACCTTTCCATTCTTCATTCCGGAGTGCCTCAACAATTCATGGTGGTGTTTCTCATCGTCTTTTTCAACACTTGAAGACCGAAGAAGATTTTTTTCCTCTAAATCTTGCTCCTTTCTCTTCAAGATTCATGGTTCTAGCTTATTGCCTCATCATTGTATTCGATTGTCAGAATTCTTTTCACCCATCCAGAGAAATTCAAGATTCTTTTCAGTTTGATTCCCCCAAAGACCATCCCCAAAGACCATCATTTCGGGATTATTCATTCCAGCTTTCAGCTCTCTTTCTCTAAATCTTACGGTGCTTCGTTCAAGTATTCTCTAATCAGCTCGTGATCTATTCGTTCTCATGCATCTAAATTCTCTCAAGTGTCTTCGTTCATTTTCTAATTCTTCCTGGTGTTTCTTTATCTTTTCTTCGTTCATTTTGAATTCTTATGGTGGTTCTTCCAAGATTTTTCTTCCTTCATTTATCATATCAATCTATTCATTGTTTCAACCCGACCGGTGATTCGTTGAAGACCTTCTCAAGTTTGTGCTGTATATCTCTTCAATCCTTTGCAACGAGAATAAGTAGTATGCCAAATCCGTTTCTTGTCATCAATTTAAATTGGTGAAGGATAAGCATAATGTAATTCTTATTCTTGTTTCATCCAAATGATTCAATTCCTTATTCCGGAGGTTCATCAAAATTCTCAGTTTCTGTTGTTTCATCTTTTCTTTTTCCCGGAGTTCCAAGTTTTCTCGGTTTTATCATCGCGAAGCTCCATCTAAATCATTGCAAGGATTCACCTTGTGTTTTCAACTTCTCTTTCTTTTCGTTTGATCATCCTTTTATTACCGGATTTTTTCATGGAGGCTCTACATGATGGTTCATCAAGGATTTAATTCCTTCTCGGAGTGTTCATTAAGATTCTTTTCAGAGGAGCTCAAGCATTCTTCATCTTGCAATCCGGAGTGCAATTGTTCTCCCTTATATTTTGAGGTGGTAATATATCATTCTTCATTCACAAGAATGAGGTATTTAAACCCATCACTTTCTTCCATGGAGTTATCTTGGTATAAATTTCATCTAAAGCCTTCCAGTGGGAATGTTGCTCTTTGTGGTGATTATCTATGATCCAAGTTTTATCCTTATCACCTCGGTGGAAGAAGATTTCTATCTTTTTCTAGCTCACAATCAAATCTTTTCCGTGAGTGGCAAGTTGTCACCTCATAATTTTGAGATGTCTTCTGTAAGTCCATATCAAGCTTATCCTTTTTCGTTGTTGGTTTTCCAACAACTCCGTTTTAACTTGCTTGGAAGGGTGATCTTCAACCTAACTTGGGGCATAAGTTGGCATTTCCTTCTCCATTCTTTTATTCTAATGATCTATCTTCTATTCTTCCTTCCGGAGGCTTTGTGATGTTGTTGCTATTTTCACCCATCATCTCGTTTGGTCAAAGATCATGTTCTTTCCTTTTGTTTATCCATTCAACCGAAGTGTCGTGCCCTCGTTTCAAGTTCTCCCCATTCTATCAAGTTTTGCCTCCCTTCTCAACCGGAGTGCTGTCTGAAATCTTTCTTACCCATTGTGCCTTTCTTTCAATAGTTCCGGAGGCACTGTGTTGTTGATTTCATCAAGTATCTTCTCATCTTGTCAAGTTCATGTTCTATTCCTTCCATTTTCAGTCGGAGTGCTATCCAAATTATATCAGTCTTATTCCTTCTCTATCTTGTTTTAATCGAAGTGTTATCGTAATTGATCCTTATCGTTTCTTGTACATCTCGTTTCTACCAGAGTGCTTGCATGTACTTCTTGTCCATTGCAATCCCTTTTTCTTATGTGTTTCAACCTATAGGGTTCTCATGATGTTCCTTGTTCCTCTTTTCTAACGGAGGTTTTCAACTGTGTTCATCTTTGTTGTATTCTGTCTTTCAATTGTTTAACCTCTCAAGGTTCATTGGTTTCACTCGTTTGTCAAAGAAGCAACTTAGTTTTACCTCTTTCCCCTCCTCTTCAGTTTCCCTCTGGTGCCATTCTAGATCTCGGGACGAGATCCTCTCGTAGTGGTGGAGTGTTGTGACGCCCCGAGACCGTTGCGCCAGGTGTCTTCCAGTTATTCGTTGCTGTTGCCTTGTCTTTCGCTTGTGTGTTGCATCTTGCTACGTCATCATCCGCATTGCATCATCATGTTTTCGAAACTTGCATCCGTCCGGTTTCCCCCAGTTCCTTCCGTTGTCCGTTCTGAGCCCAGACACACTTGCATGCGTCCGCGGCACGTCCGAAACATTATTTTATAAGTGGCCGGAAAATGTTCTCGGAATGGGATGAAAGTTGGAGTGTGGTCTTATTATAGTGTAGATAGACTGCCTGTCAAGTTTCATCACATTCGGAGTTCGTTTGACATCCCAACGATTAACTATAGCGACAATATAGTCGGTCAAACGTCGGACGTTTTCGGTCTCCAGAAACAGCCGTCGGGTCTTTCTCTCTTCTCTTTTCTCAGCCTGAGGCCTTCTACACAGTCCACTACCTACCGCCAGGCCCAACCTAACCCCTCTCGTCAGCCCGCGGCCCTTCTCGCGCGCGCGCGTCCAAAAAGCTGTCCCGGACCCGACCCGGACAGTTGCCACCGTTGTGTCCGGATCATCCCCAAACATCTACAAAATATCTCCGTTTTGTTAATTGGACTCCCTAGCTATTTACTCGCGATCATCCAATTTCGATCGGAGGAATGAGATAGCCCCTAGCCTAACCTACCCGCTATATATACTAGTCTAAACCGAGACCAAATCCCTAATTTCTAGGGATCCTCCTAGCCGCCGCCACTCTCTCCCGCATCCACCTCGGGATCCTCCCTGATCCAAATCCTCCCAACCAAGAAGTGCCCAAGCTCTTCGCTTCTCCTCCTACCTCACTCGATCCCCCTGCTCGCGTCGATCGAGCCCCTGTCCAGGAGCTCCCACAGCAACCCAGCGCCGACCTCCCGCGCTCGACCTCATCCCCAACCTCGCAAGCTTCCTCGATCCTCTCCTGAGCAGGTGCTCGCCAGGAGCCCCGCGTCCCCGCCTCCGTCTGGCCAGCCACGTCGCCGGCACACCCAGCAGCCAACCAGATGAGCTTCACCCCCTTCTTCTCCTTCCCGTGCTCCCCCCGTTTCTCCCTCTCTCATATCCTTGCATATCTCTCTCTTTCTGTCAGCTGGAAGCCACGAGGAGGTGCCCTCGTCCCCGTCCCCATGCAGCCGTCGTCCCAAGGCAAGCTGTCGGCTTGCCTCTGCTTCGCCTTGTCGTCGCCGCCTCTCCGGTGAGGCCCCGCGCCGCCCCGTCATGCCACCTCTTTCTTCCGTTTCCTCCCTGCGTTTCCCCTCTCTCATCTCTCTTTATTCTCCCTTTCTCTGTCGACAGGAGCACCCCTGCGCCATGGCCTCGCTGGGCTCTGCCCGCACCACCGCCTCAAGCCGCCACCGTTCACTCTAGATCCGACCCCTTCGTCAGATCCCATCGTCCCAGTCCTGTTCCGGCCGGCCCCCGCCGACGCCGTCCTCGGCTGGATCCCCGTCGCCTGATGCCGCCAAGTCCCGCTCCTGCCTTTGTTCGAGAGGAGGCTGCAATCGCACGGCCTTCGTTGACCGCGCCCCCGCGTCTGGGCCACTTCCCGCGAGCCGGCCCAGCTAGCATCCGCTAGGCCGGCCTGCCTCTACCCCCTCTGCAGACAGGCCAAGGCCCATGGGTGAGCCTCACCGCTGCGCCCCCTCCCACTGATAGGCCAACCAGATCCGGCCCGTATCGTGTATTTTTTTTCATAGAACATTTTCCCATTTTTTCCAGAGAACGTCAGTTTTGCAGAAAAGCCCCTAGAGTCTATGCATTTAATAAATCACCAACCATGCATCTTTTGTAAAAACTTTATATATGAAAGATGCTTAGAATTTTGTGTAGATTAATAATATGCCATTTTCATCTATGTTTGAAATGTTTACACTGCTGTTTGCATGTATTTGCTTAAATAACTTTCTAAAATGATTTATTTCATAATGAATTAATCATAGCTCCGAATTTAATAAACTTTATATGTAAACGGGGTAGAAAAATGCCTAGTTTAACATGGTGGCATTGATTTGCATGTTTAACAACTCTAAAATTGTGTTTAGGACAGAACAGTACCAAACCTTAAAATACGCACATGAGGAGTTTCCGGACTTGTTTTTTGTTGTTCTCGCCTCATTTAAACTTGTCTAGATAGTTAGTTTTCTTATGCCTCACCTCTTGCCATGCTAAATAACATTAATATTGTTGGGTACACAAATGAGAGAGAACTAAATAAGACATGTGGTGTTCCGTCAATATGCAACTCGTTGCATATTGAGCTCCACTTAATTTTTAGGATTGCTTGTGCACTTTGCCATGCCATGCTTCGTTAAACCGGACATGCATCATACTTGGTTGTGCATCATGCCATGATTATGTGATGGTTGTTTACCACGATTGTTTGCTTCTTTCCGGTGTTGCTTCTTCGGGTTGGTTCCGATAACGTCGTGTTTGTGAGGATCCGTTGGACTACGTCCGTTTGTCTTCTTCGTGGACTCATACTTCTTCCTTGCGGGATCTCAGGCAAAATGACCATACCCTCGAAATCACTTCTATCTTTGCTTGCTAGTTGCTCGCTCTATTGCTATGCCGCGATACCTACCACTTGCTATATCATGCCTCCCATATTGCCATGTCAAGCCTCTAACCCACCTTGTCCTAGCAAACCGTTGTTTGGCTATGTTACCGCTTTGCTTAGCCCCTCTTATAACGTTGTTAGTTGTAGGTGAAGTTGGAGTTTGTTCCATGTTGGAACATGGATATGTTGGGATATCACAATATCTCTTATTTAATTAATGCATCTATATACTTGGTAAAGGGTGGAAGGCTCAGCCTTATGCCTGGTGTTTTGTTCCACTCTTGCCGCCCTAGTTTCCGTCATACCGGTGTTATGTTCCTTGATTTTGCGTTCCTTATGCGGTTGGGTTATAATGGGAACCCCTTGACAGTTTGCTTTGAATAAAACTCCTCCAGCAAGGCCCAACCTTGGTTTTACCATTTGCCACCTAAGCCCTTTTCCCTTGGGTTCTACAGACTCAAGGGTCATCTTTATTTAACCCCCGGGCCAGTGCTCCTCTGAGTGTTGGTCCAAAACAGAGCCACTTGCAGCGCCACCTCGGGGAAACTTGAGGGTTGGTTTTAGTTGTACGTAGTGTTCATCCGGTGTGCCCTGAGAACGAGATATGTGCAGCTCCTATCGGGATTTGTCGACACATCGGGCGGCTTTGCTGGTCTTGTTTTACCATTGTTGAAATGTCTTGTAACCGGGATTCCTGGTCTGATCGGGTCTTCCTAGGAGAAGGAATATCCTTCGTTGACCGTGAGAGCTTGTGATGGGCTAAGTTGGGACACCCCTACAGGGTTGTGAACTTTCGAAAGCCGTGCCCGCGGTTATGGGCAGATGGGAATTTGTTAATGTCCGGTTGTAGAGAACTTGATACTTTACTTAAAGTAAAATGCATCAACCACGTGTGTAGCCATGATGGTCTCTTTCCGGCGGAGTCCGGGAAGTGAACACGGTTCTTGTGTTATGCTTGAACGTAAGTAGTTTCAGGATCACTTCTTGATCACTTCTAGTTCACGACCTTGCGTTGCTTCTCTTCTCTCTCTCTTTTGTGTAAGTTTAGCCACCATATATGCTAGTGCTTGCTGCAGCTCCACCTCACTACCTTTTCCTACCCATAAGCTTAAATAGTCTTGATCGCGAGGGTGTGAGATTGCTGAGTCCCCATGACTCACAGTTTACTTCCAAAACCAGTTGCAGGTGCCAATGATAACCGTGTAGGTGACGCAACCGAGCTCAAGGAGGAGCATCGATGAAGATCGTGTTCGTTGTGTTGTTTCGTTTCCAGTTGATCAGTAGTGGAGCCCAGTCGGGACGATCGGGGATCTAAGCATTAGGGGTGGTCTTCTTTTATTTTGGTTCCGTAGTCGGACCTTGATTATATCTGGATGATGTAATGCTATATTCATGTATTGTGTGAAGTGGCGATTGTAAGCCAACTATGTACCTCTTTCTTATTCAGTACATGGGTTGTGTAAAGATTACCCCTCTTGCGACATTGCCTACAATGCGGTTATGCCTCTAAGTCGTGCTCCGACACGTGGGAGATATAGCCGCATCGTGGGTGTTACAGAGGCCACACGCAAGTCCCTCGTACCTACACAAACAAATAAGAACCTCGCAACCAACGCGATAAAGGGGTTGTCAATCCCTTCACGGTCACTTACGAGAGTGAGATCTTATAGAGATAATAATGATAAGATAAATATTTTTGGTACTTTTATAATATAGATTGAAAGTAAAGATTGCAAAATAAAATAGATTAGAAACTTATATGATGGAGAATAGACCCGGGGGTCATAGGTTTCACTAGTGGCTTCTCTCAAGATAGCATAAGTATTACGGTGGATGAACGAATTACTGTCGAGCAATTGATAGAAAAGCGAATAATTATGAGAATATCTAGGCATGATCATGTATATAGGCATCACGTCTGTGACAAGTAGACCGACTCCTGCATGCATCTACTACTATTACTCCACACATCGACCGCTATCCAGCATGCATCTAGAGTATTAAGTTCATAAGAACAGAGTAACGCCTTAGGTAAGATGACATGATGTAGAGGGATAAACTCAAGCAATATGATATAAACCCCATATTTTTATCCTCGGTGGCAACAATACAATACGTGTCGTTTCCCTTTCTGTCACTGGGATCGAGCATGGCAAGATTGAACCCAAAGCTAAGCACTTCTCCCATTGCAAGAACGATCAATCTAGTAGGCCAAACCAAACTGATAATTCGAAGAGACTTGCAAAGATAACCAATCATGCATAAAAGATTTCAGAGAAGAATCAAATATTGTTCATAGATAGACTTGATCATAAACCCACAATTCATCGGATCTCGACAAACACACCGCAAAAAGAGTTACATCGAATAGATCTCCAAGAAGATCGAGGAGAACTTTGTATTGAGATCCAAAGAGAGACAAGAAGCCATCTAGCTACTAGCTATGGACCCGAAGGTCTGAAGTAAACTACTCACACATCATGGGAGGGGCCATGGAGTTGATATAGAGGCCCTCCGTGATCAATGCCCCCTCCGGCGGAGCTCCGGAAAAGGCCCCAAGATGGGATCTCTTGGGTACAGAAGGTTGCGGCGGTGGAAATAGGGTTTCGTGGTGCTCCTGGATGTTTTCGCGGTATGTGAACATATATAGGAGGAAGAAGTAGGTCCGTTGAGCCATAAGGGGCCCACGAGGGGGAGGGCACGCCCCCTGCCTCGTGGATGCCTCGTTCGTTTCTTGACGTCCACTCTAAGTCCTTTGGATCATGTTTGTTCCAAAAATCACGCTCCCGAAGGTTTCATTCCGTTTGAACTCCGTTTGATATTCCTTTTCTGCGAAACACTGAAATAGGCAAAAAAACAACAATTTGCACTGGGCCTTGGGTTAATAGGTTAGTCCCAAAAATAATATAGAAGTGTAAAATAAAGCCCATTAACATCCAAAATAGATAATATAATAGTATGGAACAATCAAAAAATATAGATACGTTGAAGATGTATCACTAATATCCCTCGTCTTCCTCTCTCAAATCTTGGTCATCTTATAGATGTCCCTTTCGCCTTCCTTCGTGCCTAACCGTTTGTAGAGGTTCTCATATGCCCGACCCCTTGCTTCATTGACAGCTCGTTGTGTGGCCTTCTTGCCATCTTGTACTTCTCTATGTTGTCTGCACTCCTATCTAGGTATAGGCGTCTGAAACAATATTTCTTTCTTTAATCATCTTATGTACATCACCATTCCACCACCAGGTATCCTTATCTTCATTTCCCCTTCCCCTGGATACTCCAAACTCCTCCAAGGCCACCTTATGAATGCAAGTCGCCATCTTCATCCACACATTGTCCGCATCCCCTCCTTTCTCTCAAGGGCCCTCCTTAATGACCCTTTCCTTGAACACCCGATCTACCCTCCCCCCTTGAGCTTCCACCATTTTGTTCTAGCGACTTTGGCACGCTTATCCGCTGGACACGAATCCGAAAGCGGAAGCCAGCAACCATCGGCTTATCACCTTACAATCTATCCAGGTATCACCTTATAATCTAGGCACACACGCTAGCTTATGCTGAAGAAACTGGAATGAGTTGCATAAATAGTGGTGGTTTAGGCAATCGCTGCCTCTCCCGGTCCGGAGCCTCTGGTTCAAATCTGGTCAATCCGCCTCGGGCTTAAGATCCGGATTTTTCTTTGGCAATGGATTAGGGGTCGGGTACCTTCAGGGGTGGAGGTCCTCAAGCAAAATGGCTCCGGGGATGGGACTTGCCCTTTATGCGAGACCGCGGAAGACTCGAACCCCATCTTTTTTTAGTGTGTTTTCGCACGTTTCCTTTGGTGATGTTTTCGTGAGGTGGTTGGTGGTAGTTGGTCTAACAACTTCCCCGACCTTTTTTGGAACTCAGGCATCCGAGCAATGATCCCACCACATTAGGTTGCTCGGGATTGGGCTGCTCGCGTGGACGCTTTGGACGATCGGTAATAAACTTGTGATTCAGCACATGTCTCTCAGACATTCTACCGACGCGGTCTTCAAAATGTGTGGTTACTTACAGTTTTGACGGCCGCTTAGTTGCCCTCCGGACCGGGACGCCATCTTCATCTTCATTGCAGACCTTCGAGCACCAACGTTCCGCTTGTCTCCTCCGCTCCCCCACCACCTACAGAGCTGGAGGCCTTGGGCGTCCATACTGCTTTGCCTTGGGTTGTCCACCTCATCTTGGTCTTTTCCTTTTTCCTTTTTAGGGCTTATTTAGTTGTGCACTTAGCAAAATCTGTCATACTTCACGTGAGTGTTTTTGGTGTGAACTTTGTCTCTTGGATTTTTATGGCTCTGTTGTTGTGCTTTGTCTATAAAGCTGAGCGAAAGCCTTTTTTTATATAAATAGTGGTGATTTTTTCCTTGAGTGACCCTCATTCTTCACTCTAATCTTATAACATGTCTCTAATCTGGCGAACGAGAGAGAACCGTATGTTGAAAAGGCCTTCCAGATGCAAAAGAATATCAGAAAAAACATAATTTCACTTTCAGGATACCAAGAGTAGCTTCCAGTTGAAAAAGCACAAAAAGTTGCATTCCTAAACTTCATCTTATACTTAACCAGAGAGCAATAGATTGCACTTGCTTTTCCTAACATCTACTCCCTGTGTTCCTAAATATTTGTCTTTCTAGATATTTCAACACGTGACTACATATAGAGCAAAATGAGTGAATCTATACTCTAAAATATGTCTACATGCATCCGTATGTGGTAGTCCGTTTGAAATGTCTAGAAAAACAAATATTTAGGAACGGAGGGAGTATTCTGTATGTAGCAAGTCCAATTTTGAAACACACGAGGAACTTTGCATTGTGCAAAAAAAAAAATCAAACCAATAAGATTGCAGCAAGCACTGCAAGGCACATGTACTATAATATAGTAGTCGTATAATAACTGACTGACAATCTGACATTCGAGTCATGGCCAACATATATCCTCAATGCTACAACAAGTGATCCAAAACTAAAAGCATAGTTAACCTTTTTTTCAGAAATTAAATGAGATGCAGAATAAATAAAATCCATCTGCAGTTTTCAGCAACAGCATTGCCACACTGGAACGAGCCTAGATCTTCAGCAGAGCACAGCCTGCGATACTCCCTCGGCAACGCGTCATCGGTGATCCTTGTCGCCAGGTTGGCCTCTCGCTTGCGACATTCAAGATATCAACATCAGACAATGGCTTAATGCACTGATTTCTTGGCCCAGGGCCGATCACTCCACCAAACAAACATATGCTGTCCCCTAAGCCAATCATGCCAAAGCCGATCCTGCTTTGGAATCCTGATGCACAAGGAACCATCTTATCAGGGAAATTCTCACCATGCTGCTTCCTAATGCAGCTATTGCTCAGCACATACAACTCTCCACCAACCATTGCCATTGGGCCTTGCAGCCAAGAGTAGTCCTCAACAGCCCAATAATTACCGCCATCTTCGAGAATCTGGACTGTGGATATCCCTTTATGCAATACGTGCATCTTATCCTTGAAGACAAGACCAGAGCATGCAGAGGGGTGTGCCTGGCGGAGGTCAGGGAGGGACTCCCATGTGTCAGCTTCAGGATCGTAAATCTCAGCCTCTGATATCGATTTGCGGCAGTTTGTAAAGCCCCCAGCAACAATTATCTTCCCATCCAATGCATAACAAGCAAACATCGCTCGAGCTACAAGCATTGGAGCCCTCTGGGCCCACAAGCGGTGGAGAGGATCATAAGACCAGACCTCATTGCTCGCAAAGATTGTGTCATGGTCTCCAGTAAGGGGGTCAACTCTATCACTGCCACCACCAATTACATAGAGTTTTCCAGCAACAGAGGCAACTCCAAAACGGGCAATGTTCCTAATCTGAGATGGCATGACAGGGAGAGTTATCCACTTGTCTCGACGAGGATCATAAAGTTGCCAAATGTTTTCAGGTTCGAATGCCAACACACATAGCAGTTCTTCCGTCGCCCCAATCTGATTCCGAACATTGAGAAGCTCCCCATTGCGAACAGATGCTCTCCAAGAGCGGCAAACCAGCTGAAGAATAGGATGGGATACAAACGGGACACGTGCAAGGCACTGGAGAGCCACTTCATTAGGAAGACCGTCAAGTAAGGTCGATACCATCGTGCACTCAACCATATTATCTCAGTATACAGCAAGGAAGCGACAAGACCTATTAGCCTGAACATGTCAAACATACCAAGTTCAGATACACGCTGTACAGAGAAATCAGCGAAGTAGAATCAAAATAATGATCAGGCATTCATCTAATAGATATCATTCGAACAGAAACTTAATGAGGCATGGAATGATGAAAACACATAGTTAGAACTCTAAACCAACAGTAGGGACATAATTAATTAAAGTATCCTAAGTGAGGCTGAAGGTGAGCCTGCAGGGCACATTACATCATAGAGAAATTGTTTTATTTGTTGAGGGATAGCGTGTAACAAAAGATTGTCGATAGACCCAAAATTGTTCGGAGTTCCTCCTAGGGCATAGCAAAGGTAGCTCATATTCATTGAAAGTTCTTACTTAGCACTTACCCTGGTACGATATTAAACAGTTTTTATTTGCAAATTGATTACAATACATAAGGACATAGGTATATTCCAAAATCATGATTGTTAACATCAGCCATGAAAGAAACAGCAACAGCTACAATTATTAAGGTATATTGTTACTTTATGTTCTTTAAGCTTCTCAGTTTTCACTATACAGATTTGTGAGGGGGGAAAATAGCCTCAAGAAAACAAAGTGATCAATTAACTTGGCTCAAAAGTTGACTAACATGTGACAACTGACTATGGATATTCCAGAAAAGCTCCATGCGGAAAGTAACCGCAGCAAACCTCTAGGATA
>NC_041390.1:396242602-396252773 GCF_002162155.2 Triticum dicoccoides | reverse complement strand
TCAAATGTTCACAGGGTTCTATATTCATCCTCTGGTCAGCTATATATCCCCCAAGATAAATGGTGTCTGTGTTCTTAGTTTTAAGATAAGAGGAACAAAAGAACATGCACAAGTTCTCTAAAAAGTGGCCGGGCAACCTTACCAGAGCAAGGCAGGGAGATCGCCTAGTTGGCCAAAGGTGCCAGAGGTGACATTCGGATTCGGTGCAGCCAACTTGGCAAGCCGGGCAGGTACACAGATGGCTTCAGCCTTTAGGAGTGTGCTAGCAGTGCGAGATAGTGGGAAATGGGGTCAGAGTGGGCCCAGCAGTATGAGACGAGATGTCTGTTAAGCTTCATGCACTAGCCAACGTAACCAAAAGTCCAAACTGATGGAAAGGGCTAGGCAATCCACATATACACTTCAACACCCCCTCTCACATGTGACGCAGGAAGTCAACACGTAAATAGACTCACAGGTATGGCTCAAGAGGCCTATACATGGACATAGAGGGAACAACAGCAATTTTCGGATAAATTGCAGAAGCCAGGATTTGAGCTCAAAACCTTAGGCTCTGATGATACCATGTTAAGCTTCATGCACTAGCCAACGCAACCAAAAGTCCAAACTTTCAGAAAGAGCTAGGCAATCCACATATACACTTAAAAAATGTCGTGGTGGCAGAGGCAAGCAGAAGTGTAGCCTGGCAGAGCAGATATGTAGCAGCCATGGAGCCGGAATAAAATTATGAAGTGATACTACTTGCGCGAAATACAACTAACCAGTAACCCACATAAATTTAGCATCTGATTTGGAACTAGGATAATAGTATGAATGCTACAAATAACAATATTATCATCCTCCCTGGCATGGATGACATGAACCAACTGCACCAGGAAATGAGGCTGCCGCTTAGGGAAGATGGCCTTGGAGTACTCTAAAAAGCACCAAGCTGGGGGCAGGGTAGCCTCCAGATTCTAGTCAGGATTAGGCAGACACGTTGATAGGAGGGTGGCGGCTAGCAGCTAAGCAGGGTAACGTCCACCATCTAGAGCACTGGTGCCCTCCTAGCTGATCGCACATACCATGGTTCTAGATCAGTAGCCTAGTATTCCCCTCTCTGAAACTGGGTATTAGCAGCTGCAAGCAGCAGTAGACCAGTCAACAACTCAAAAGTGATTTGTGATTAAAATTGGTATCGATCCATTACATACGAACATATATTCCTAAATCATCCTGCAAAATTAACTGAACCATGACTAGGCACACCCGAGCATCAGGAGATATGTAGTGAAATCGATTGACTAACACTCCAAGCATTCAGATACGCCAGCATAGAGCAAAACGCGGTGGTCAGACGAATGAACAGGTGCGAACGGGGAATCCTCATCGTAGAACGAAAATTATGGACTCGAACCAATCCCATGAGCGATTATGCATCCGCCGCATCCAGATCTAGTGACAGGCAACACAAATCCGACGCCGAACCGATGAATTGGGCTGGCTAGCATCGCGTGATTTGGGGCCGGGTTCGTACCTCCGGCTGGAGCAGAGGCCCGCGCCCGAGGTGGGTGATGTAACGAGGACCGGGGAGCTTGCCGGACTCCGTCCGCGCCTAGGGCCGACCGCCGGTGTCGTCGCCGCGGAGTGGGTATGGTATGGGTCGGAAGGGAGGCGTCGCTCGGTTCGGGTGCGGTGCAGAGAGAGAGAGGGAGGGGGGAATGGAATGGGTGAGGGAGGGAGGGGAGGAGTGAGGCGTCAGGGGCGACGGGATTTTGCATTTTGGCTTTTGCGGCCTCCTCTATTTTTGGGGCGGGTTCACGCAACGTATAGCTGGCCAAATGGGCCGTTCTTTTCGGGCCGGCCTGTGAGCACGTGCGGCACGGCCTGCCTTGGGCCAGGCACGGCACGGTCTAAACGGGCCGGGCCCGGCACGCGGCACGCCCTGGGCCGTGCCTGGGCCTGGAGGCTGGGCACGCGGGCCGGCACGGCACGGCCCGATTACGTTATTGTTTGTTTCCCACAAGAAAAAAAGAGCAACTTTTCATCCCTATTCATTTTCATGTGGAACACCACAAAATACGACAGAGGAAGAATTATCAGCGTGTTAATCGTGTTGGCAACATGATTGATGAAGTCATAACAGATGCCTCGCCATCAATTAAAACATCTCTTCCAACTAAGCGAATCATCGAAAAAATCCTAAAATAAATGCAGCAAAATACCCAAGTCTAGAGCTGAACTCTATGGGCTGATTCCACCACAGAAAACCTAAGCAATCGTGCCCCCAGCTGGCTGGCGAGTTTCTACGCATTACTCAGTTCGTAGTAGATGTTTATTTTGCGTGCACTGTGGATTATTTCCAAAGCCAAAACAATTAAAATCTGCAAGCCGGAAGTCTGTAATTTCAGCAATTTCAGCCTCTATCGCATCAACGCTCAATATTTCTGAAAAAAAACGGATACACAAGCCAAAAGGCTTTAGGAAACTAAGGACAGAGTGAAAGCCACTCGGGCGTGTAACAAGCAATTGTACAACGAGACTCCCCAGATATCATCGTAACATTTTTGACTAGTGGTACTTCTCCAACAGGCACAAACACTGTCTGCTTACTTGGTTTTGATCAGCTTGTCGATGATGCTTTTCAGAGCCGGCGCACTGGCGCTGCACCTCTGATCGGCGAAGCACGACCTCCCTTCCTCAGCTGCCTTGCACAGCTGCGGGTCCATCGGCACCTTGCCGAGGAAAGGGACCCCCATCTCATGGCACATCTTCTCTGCGCCACCCTTGCTGCTGTCAAACACCTCGCTGCAGGCCACGACCGACAAAAGCTCCGGAGCCTTCTCCTTGATGTAGTTCATCGCCCACTCCGTGGCATCCGTCTCCCCTGCGGGACCTGGCTTTACGAACTTGAGGTCTGTGAACGCCTGCCTCAGGCCACTCATGTTCTCCACAACGCCCAGCACCGGCACACCCACCTTCTTGCAGAAATTGATTTCCTTCCTCACATCAATTAGAGAGACTTGCTGCGGGGTCGTCACGATTATCGCGCCATCAACTTCGGTGGCTTGTAGGTACTGGACGATTGAGATGTGCTCGTCTGATGTTCCAGGGGGTGCATCCACTACAAGGTAGTCAATCTCACCCCAGTCAACATCCTTGAGGAACTGTTTGATCAATCTGTTCTTGCGAGGACCCCTCCATATGACCGCATCATCTGGGTTAGGCAGCATAAAACCAATCGACATGACACCAAGGTTGGACTCAACGTAGATCGGTGACCACCCAAGGTTGCTCTGATGAATATCCTGGCCTTCAAGGCCTAACATTTTCGGGATGCTAGGGCCACATATGTCTATGTCGAGAAGGCCAACCTGATGGTCCATTTCAGCTAGGGCAAATGAGAGCTGGGCTGAAAATGTGCTCTTTCCAACACCTCCCTTTCCTGACAAAACCAGTATCTTGTGTTTCACAGTAGCCATCCGCTCAGCAATAGCAACCAAGTCTGAACACACACAATGCAATACTCATCAACATTTTTAGGCCACTTAAAATGGAAGTAATAGAAGCGGACGTACTAAGTATATTTGCGCACGCGTTAACCACCAATTATAACAAACGATTATCTAGCCTATAATAGATCAAGAACAAAAACTAGCATATGGTTATCTTAAGCACAAAAACTAGAGCAGGCCCAAGACAAACAACAACAGTCAGTCAGTCAGCACCGATCAGGCAGGAAGCACACAGTCAGCTAAGAATACTGGACGAAGGAGCTACAAGTCTCTGGTCCATTCCACATGTATCCTGAATAAAGCAAATCTTATATGTCATAAACAACATCATCTATTAGTAAATGATTACTAGTCGAGAAATACACACTGACTTGGGCTTGAGCATTGGCTGGCGAGCCGAGCCCCGCTTAGCTTGGGCTTGAGCAAACATATCAAGAACACAAGATATATACCATGTCGGCCGAAGCAGGGATGGCTCGGGGCTAATTTGCACTATTAATAGTTTGTCAGTGTAAAGTGGACTATTTGGACTCAGAAATATAAAAAAATTAGACTACGCAAGAGTCGAAGGGGATAAATGGACTTATTCCATCAAACCAAAACAGGAAGGAACAAATACTGAGCACACCAGTGCTTCATCATCAATCTGGAATTCTCAAACCTTCCAACATGTTCTACAAGAGAATGGGTCATTTCAATTGTACGCTATTTTTTTTATATTGAAGAACATGTTACATCACTAATGTTGCGGCCAACAAGAAGAAAGGGCAATGTTAGCAGATGCACTGATAAAGGATAAGTTATCTTTGCTGACTCCAAAATATGAGCAGGAGCAGAAGAATAAGCCACAGATGCACAATATGGAGATAGTTTCATCTTGGCTAATTCCCCAACACCACACTCGAACAAAACGAACAAAAGAACACCAGCTAGAAGGATATTTAGAACCAAAAGCCAGAACTAGAACAAGATTAAAGAGGCAGGGTGATTTATTGGAGAAAAGCTAACTGCAAGGATTTGCCGGCATAGCAATTTTCGACAACTTCATTTGCCAGTATTCTGGTCATTGCCTTCTCAAAAGTACAGGCAAGTGCATTACTCCTACCACTACTTAGTCTTCTTATGATACTTGTATGTGTAGTTATGCAGTATCAACAACCAGCTCGCGATTTGGACTGCAGTGAATGTTACATCTTTCTTTTCTAGAACACCATGACTATAACATTTTAATCAGTCATCTGTGGCCATACAAAATCAGTAAGCAACAACCTTGAATATGTTAAGGTTACATACATGGGTAACTACTGCAGAAGTACTAAAACTACCTAAACCGAGCTCAAGTATTTCTTAAAAACAAGGAACAAATTATGGCAGTGATGCTGATTCACCGACATCAGATAACGTTATAAATAATAGAATAGCGCATGAAAATCTCGGAGATGATCTGATTACCAGGATCGGGGCCCTTGGGGGCGGTGGCGCAAATCTGCTGGTTAGGGCACCCGGCGCAGGAATCGGCCTTCCCCGCCTCATCAGACTGTGTTCCAGGGCAATCTAAGCAAGAGACACATGAACAATCAAGCTCACAAGGCACCCCCTTCTTCCATGGCAGGACGACCTAGAAAGAAGGAGAGCGCGGACGGGCAAATCGGCCCGAATCCAAAGAAGAGGGGGGGGGGGGACGGGATAATCGAGACTTACGAGCGTTGGCGTCCTCCGGGACGTCGCCTTTGCTGCCGCCGTTCTCCATCTCTTCCGCTCCCTGCTCGCCCTCGCCGCCTCCTTCTCGAAGTTGCTCTCCTTGGACCGGGAAGGGGAACTGAGGATTCGAGAGGACCGCGTTAAAACCCCGGCCGACCAGGGAGGGTATCGGGCCTTGGATTCTGGTCCAACGGCTGGGAGGTTGGGTTTAGCATTGTCAAGGACAATTTTGCATCTCGTTGCTTCTTCTTCAAAGGAATATTGTGAGCGGTTGCTTCTTCAATTTTGTCTCCTCCTTCTCTCTCTGAGAGTGAGCTTTTCGCAATTTTAATTTTAGTCCCGTGACGAAAATGAGAAATAATAACATGCAACATATTCAATGAAAATCTTTAATGTAAGTGGACCAATCGGTGTTTATTAGAGATAAAAACATTAACGATAATTGTATGTTTTATGAGAAAAATGGTAAGGAAACTGCACAAGAGAAAGGCTAAAGGAGTTCTACTTAAACCGGATATATCTCAAGTGTTTGATTCGCTTTCATGATCGTTCCTTTTTGAGGTGTTGCGCGAGAAAGATTTTTCTGCACATTGGCAAGCTAAAGTAATCACTCTCCTCACAGCTACGAGTTCTAAAGTGGTGGTAAATGGTTGCACAAGAAAGAAATTTATGCACGCTCGTGAGTGGCGACAAGGAGATTCATTATCGCCCCTTCTCTTTGAGATTGCAATAGATTTGCTCACCTCTCCGATCATCCGAGCACATGAGTTGGGCGTGGTTAGTGCCATGTCGGGTTGTTCACCACTTCATATATTGTCCATGTATGTTGATGACGTTGCTCTGTTTTCCAGGCTTATGACTTCCGATATGATGTTTATCAAAGGGGCGCTACGAACTTCCGGCAATGCTCGTGATCTTTGCCAAGTTAACCACGATAATGATACGAGGACAGTTGGCTAACAAGGAGTTGCTGTAGGCTGTCCGTGGCAGATGTAGGATTTCCCATGCAAGTATCTGGGTTTTTAGCTCTCAATAGCAGGTAACTAGGTATGAATGGCAGCCCATAGTTCATTTAGATGTCGAACTTTTTATCAAGTGGGTTGGCGGGAGAGCTTAGTTGCCAGGTTCGGTCGTCGAATTATGGTTAACAACATATTAGGCCTACTCTAATTTAAAGATGATTTGTCCATGATGGTGCACAAAACAAAAGATAGCCTCCACCCCTTTATTAAGAATTTTGTAGCGTCATAGAGAGTCTGCTGCTAACTTCCAACTCTTTTTAGTTTGTATTAGCAAATGTGCTCGTGCCCTCACATCCTCACTTATTCACGGCGAACAAGATCAATAGAGGCAACGAGCTTGGTCATCACACTCCAGCATGTCGCTTTCACGAGCCCCTCCCATGATGATGTAGGGTGGAACCCTAATGGCCGATCTTTCATGAAATGAAGGGGATTTCCCTAGCACTACTAGGGGAAAATCTAGCAGTAGCACTGGTTTTTGGGCTAGCAATAGCGCGGGAGACCACGCTACTACTACGGTGCTACAGCTAAAGGCTAGCAGTAGCATTGGTTCACCACGCCACTACTAGCCCTACTTAGCAGTAGCGCTTTATTAGGAACGCGCTACTGTAGTTACTATTATTATGTATTCTATTTCTTTTTTATTTTATGTCGTATTCGTACACCTTATACAAGTTTTCATACAGTAGCAATTTAGAGATTGTTATTACATCATAATGAGTTATTACATATTCTCCATCCACTTGAAACTAATCCGCGGTTCTTTCACCCAATGAAATAATAACTCATCATCATTGTCATCATCATCATATCATTAACAACTTATCATCATAATACATCATTGTCATATAACAACTCCTCCTCATCATCATTTTCGTCCATGAGACATCATATAACAACTTGGTCACTAGTTATAATAACAACTCCTCCTCATCATCATCATAATACTCATAATCACTACTCCTCAGCGTCACCATCAACTTTAACACATTGTAGCACATAATAAAAACTTCTCATCATCATCATAGTCATATATAATCAACACTAACTAATTGTTCTTAATACCTAGGACCTACTCCTCTCTCCTAGGTAAAATACCATAAGATAGATAAACCGGTCCATCTCCATAATGGAGAATGGAGATAAACCTATCTCCAACTTGTGGTTTGCGCACATTCATTTTGTCTCCAATTAGTTGCGTGTGCGCATTTATCACTTTGCTCCATTCTTTGATTTTGAGCATTCCATCGTTTGAAGAAATCGGGTATGCACTGTGGTAAGCCTTCGAAGGAGTTAGTCGTAAGCTAACCAAATGCATATCACCTTCGATAAACATCAAGTCAGGCAAAACCTCCTTTGGGAGCCTCTGTTGAAAAACATAATAGTAACATATATAGTTAGCAATGTAGTTTACTTAAGAATAATGTATGGAATGAAGTTACCATCATTAACAAAATCTTACCAAGTTTTTGGCAATGAAGTTACCATTAAGCAATTTATGGACTAGTGGCACGTATCTAGTATAATTTGGGCTGATAGTGTGATTGGTTTTAAAGGCCTCAACATCTTCTATGAATGAGACAAGATAACCTTTCTCCTCACAATTAAGCTTGGAGTCATAGTTGTAGTATGTGTTGTCTACAACCTTCCGAGTATTTCTTGAAGATAAGAAATAAGCTGACAATTATAAATAAATAAGTTTGGTACCGACGAACATCAAATATTTTTAAATTAACAATATAAATTACTGAACTTAACAAATTAGTTTGACAAACTCACATCTAGTAAAAACTGGAGGCATATCCACATCCACCCAGATGTCGATATTATCATCATCATCATAATCTTGGGGACGAATATCAAATCTTATTTGCATTCCCTCCTCAAATCCATATGCCTTGCAGAGAGCTTCCCAATTAGAGCAACTGAAATGTGAGTGATTGACCGCATTGTATAGCTTAACCAGAAATTCATAACCATGTTTAGTTCTTAAGTGAGCCCTCCTCGTCTCCACATTCTCAAAGTCATCTAAACCAAAACCAAGCTTCTCCAATATATATGGTCTAGCATGGCACGAGATGTACTGATCGAATTGAAAAAAATCCAAAAATTACACATTGAACAAAAGAAGCACAAGTGATGATATTAATTACGATGAAAGGCTTGTCGTTGCATACTGTACAAACATCAAAGGTCTCTTCCAGCATATCATTTTGCAGGTGAGAAAACCCGTCGCACAAACCCGGTCATCATAGCAGTACCCGCACTCCCAGATCCCATCGTCATCAAACATCTCCTGTGTTCAAAATTCAAAGATTATAACTCAATGGCAAAACCCAAAATGGCGTCAAATGCTCTTTCCGGCATTTCAACGCACTCGATATTTCCTATATTATAGCACAAGCCATGCCAAAATTCACGGAAAAATTAGGCATCACCTTTGCTAAAAAAGGACCCATTGAGCGCCTGAAATTTGCCGTAACGGAAATTAATCAACACTCCGGCAAAACATAGGCCACTCGGAGGTGTTCCCTGCAAACATGGCTACTTGGGCAAGCACATATCCTATTTGAGCAACACTAGATATACATGCTTATATCTACATCATATGAGCATTCAAACTTGATGGTCATTGCATTCCAATGGTTGAAAATATGAACAAAACATTTCAAAATATCTTATGTATAATCCTAACATAACTAAATATGCAAATATAGGTCTCTCTTTCTAAACTAGTTCTATGAAGCACTTACAAAATAAACTAGTTCTATTAAGCACTTACAAAATAAACTAGTTCTATTAACTACTTACTAAATAAACTAGTTCTATTAAGCACTTACTATAAATAAACTAGTTCTATTGAGCACTTACTATAAATAAACTAGTTCTATTGAGAACTTACTATAAATAAACTAGTTATATTAACCACTTACTAAATAAACTATTTCTATTAAACACTTGCTAAAAATTCTAGTACCCTAGTTCTACCCTAAATTTTCTTACTTCTATTACTAAATTTAATATCTAAAAATTTATTCTTAATACCTAAAAATTTCTACATTAAGTGGAGGGAGTAGGAGTGAAGGGAGGGGTGAGTGAGGGTGGAGAGGGAGGGAGGGATCGGGAGAAGGACGAGGCAGGGAGGGAGGTGGGAGGGAGGAGGCGGGGGAGTGGGAGAGGGAGGGATCGTGAGAAGGACGAGGCAAGGACGGAGGTGGGAGGGAGGAGGCAGGGGAGGAGGGAGAGGGAGGAAGGGATCGGAAGAGGGACGATGTAACGCCCCGTATGTAACTTGCCATATTTGTATTTCAACTGTTGCCATTTTCGGCACTAAGTTATGATATTCCCTCGTGGTTGGGTTTTGTCTTTGTTTTGCTTTTGTCCTTGTCATGCATCTCATATAATGTCATCATGTGCATCGCATTTGCATACGTGTTCGTCTCATGCATCCGAGCATTTTCCCCGTTGTCCGTTTTGCATTCCGGCACTCCTACGTCCTCCAGCGTCCCCTTTTGCCTCTTTTCATGTGCGGGTGTTAAACATTCTCGGATTGGACCGAGACTTGCCAAGCGGCCTTGGTATACTACCGGTAGACCGCCTGTCAAGTTTCGTGCCATTTGGACTTTGTTTGATACTCCAACGGTTAACCGAGGAACCGTAAAGGCCTCGTGTGTGTTGTAGCTCAACACCTCTCCAAAGTGGCCCAAAACCCACCAAAACCCCCTCCACCCTCTTGGTCGTTCGATCACGACCACGTGTCCGAAAACCGCACTCCATTTGGAGTCTCCTAGTTCCTTCTATGTATAAATAGGCCTCCACCTCCTTCATTTTTGGGTCCAAACCCTAAAAACTTCCCCTCTCCGCGCCGGACGTGTCCGTCCGTCGCCGGACACGCCTGCGCCGCCGCCGGCGTCCAATCGCAGGCCGACACGTGTCGCCGCCCCGCCACCGACC
>NC_041390.1:396232531-396241997 GCF_002162155.2 Triticum dicoccoides | reverse complement strand
CTCCGTCGCACCTCCGCCGCGTCCGCCGGCGACCTCCTCCGCCTCCCCGCGCCGAGATCCGGCCGGATCCGGCGAGATCCGGCCCGGGCCCCACCTTCTCCGGTCACCTCGAGCAACTCCGGCGAACTCCCCGACCATCCTCGGTTCGCATGCACGCTGGATCTGGATCTAAGAAGAAACCCTAGGGGTTGACCTCGTTTTCCCCCTAAGTCTGCATTATTTTCTAGCACATTTCATCATGCCATGTCTCATCATCTGTAGCTTCGTTTTGCGCGTATGATATATCAAATTGTTCGTCTGGATGTGATCTTCATTTCACTCCATTGCACCATGCTTGTTTGAGTTCATCTTGATGCCCTAAATGCGGTTGCAAGAGTGCTATATAATGTTGGTTCCTGATTCTTATCAGATTATGGACATTTGTCATTTTTGCCATGTTTAATGTGTGCCTCCTATGAACTTGAGCCCTACATGTGTTTTGGGCTATGCCATGTCATCTTTACAAGGGTGTATGCCATGTATTTTTGCGATCAATGTGGTGACTAGCACAAGCATGCAAAGTATCTCTCGTGATGTTGCTGTTTTCAGGGACTTAGAATTCTTCTAAGTCTTTTCCCTCATGTTATTTTATGCCATGTATTCTTGTTGCTACAGAGTGATCCATGCCTCTTTTGAGCATGTTCAGTAAGGATGATTTTGAGATATTGTTATGTTCTATCCATCCATGTCTTTGTTTGCAATTATGGAGTACCCTAGCATGATTCAATCTTGCTCTACTTTTGCTATAAAATGTTCCTGGCAGATTGTTTACGTGTTAATCAATTTTGCCGAGGTTGTTGTAGTTGATCCATGCATGCTATGAGATTGTTCTTGCCATGGTTAGCTTCTTGATCATGTCTTCTTGCTGGGTGTATGCTTAGTTTGTCATGAAATGCCTTGTGGTGAGTGCATCGAGCTCGCAAACATGCCTACGTAACTCTGTTTTTGCCATGTCCAGTTTTCTGCTAAGTCTGAATCTGTTAACGAAACTTGCTATGTTTACATGGGTGCCATCATGTCTTCTGATCACTTTTGGCTTATGGTCAGTAAGGGACTTTTGTTATATGCTTTGAGTAGTTTCATGCCATGCCTTGATTTGCCATGATATGTTCCTGTAGCATGTTGTTATCTTGCTCTAAACTTTGCTTCCTGATGTTAAATCCTGACATGTTATTTTCACTAAGTCTGTGAACCTGATATCTTTTGCACTTTTGCCATGATTGTTTGAACCTGCTATTGAGTGATTTAGCCGTAGCTCAGTGTTCATATTTTGTCAAGCATCTTGAGTGGATCACTGGCATGTGCCTTGTTGCTATGTTAGAGTGCAGTAGCTTAGTTTTCTTGTTGCATTTTAGATGGCATCGTGATGTTAATTGCAGGTTAGTGCCATTATTGTTTTGCTTGCCATTTGCAAACCGTGCATCCGATTCCGGTGATCTTTATATCGATTTCGACCGAAATCAACTCATCTTTCCAGCGGCGCTCTTGGTTTGCCAAGTTGAGGCCTGGTTCAACCTTTTCCTTCCGGAGCATGCATATGCATTGCATTTCACATCCCGCATATCATGCCATGTTTTGCATCATGTTGCTTGCGCGTTGCACCGTGGTTGATCGTGGTTCCCTTTGCTTGTGTTCTTGCTTTGAGTAGAGCCGGGAGACGAGTACGTGATCTAGGAACCCGTTGAGTATGCTTACGAGGATCAAGCTTACGTCAACTCGGAGAACTTTGTAGGCAATATGACCATACCCTCGAAATCACTTCTATCTTTGCTTGCTAGTTGCTCGCTCTTTTGCTATGCCCATGCCGCGATACCTACCACATGCTATTTCATGCCTCCCATATTGCCGTGTCAAACCTCTAACCCACCTTGTCCTAGCAAACCGTTGTTTGGCTATGTACCGCTTTGCTCAGCCCCTCTTATAGCGTTGCTAGTTGCAGGTGAAGATTGGAGTTTGTTCCTTGTTGGAACATGTTTATTGTTGGGATATCATTATTATAACTTGTTTACTTTAATGCACCTATATGCTTGGTAAAGGGTGGAAGGCTCGGCCTTATGCCTGGTGTTTTGTTCCACTCTTGCCGCCCTAGTTTCCGTCATACCGGTGTTATGTTCCTTGATTTTGCATTCCTTACGCGGTTGGGTTATAGTGGGAACCCCTTGACAGTTCGCCTTGAATAAAACTCCTCCAGCAAGGCCCAACCTTGGTTTTACCAGTTGCCACCTAGACTTTTTCCCTTGGGTTTCGCGGACTCAAGGGTCATCTTTATTTTAAACCCCCCGGGCCGGTGCTTCTCCATGTGTTGGTCCAACCTGAGCGATGTCCGGCGCCCCCTGGGAAACCAGGGTCTATGCCAACCCGACGTCTGGCTCATCCGGTGTGCCCTGAGAACGAGATATGTGCAGCTCCTATCGGGATTTTTCGGCACATTCGGGCGGCTTTGCTGGTCTTGTTTTACCATTGTCGAAATGTCTTGTAATCGGGATTCCGAGGCTAATCGGGTGGTCCTAGGAGAAGGAATATCCTTCGTTGACCGTGAGAGCTTGTGATGGGCTAAGTTGGGACACCCCTGCAGGGTTTTGAACTTTCGAAAGCCGTGCCCGCGGTTATGGGCAGATGGGAATTTGTTAATGTTCGGTTGTAGAAAACCTGAAACTTAACTTAATTAAAATGAATCAACAGCGTGTGTAGCCGTGATGGTCTCTTTTCGGCGGAGTCTGGGAAGAGAACACAGTCTCGTGTTATGCTTGAACGTAAGTAGTTCTAGGATCACTTCTTGATCATAGATTCTCGAACGTGCTTTGCCTTCTCTTCTCGCTCTCTTTTGCGTATGTTAGCCACCATATATGCTAGTGCTTGCTGCAGCTCCACCTCATACCTTTTACCTACCCATAAACTTAAATAGTTTTGATCGCGAGGGTGTGAGATTGCTGAGTCCCCGTGACTTACAGATTACTTCCAAAACCAGATGCAGGTGCCGATGATGCCGTTCCAGGGGATGCGACTGAACTCAAGTGGGAGTTCGATGAGGACTCAGGATGTTACTACGTTTCCTTTCCAGACGATCAGTAGTGGAGCCTAGTTGGGGCGACCGGGGATCTTATGCATTTGGGGTTGTCTTTATTTTGGTTCCGTAGTCGGACCTTGATTGTATCTGGATGATTGTAATGCTATATTTATGTATTGTGTGAAGTGGCGATTGTAAGCCAACTCTGTACCTCTTTCTTATTCAGTACCTGGAATGTGTAAAGATGACCCCTCTTGTGACATGCCTACAATGCGGTTATGCCTCTAAGTCGTGCTCCGACACATGGGGGATATAGCCGCATCGTGGGTGTGACAAGTTGGTAATCAGAGCCTTCCCCGACTTAGGAGCCCCCTGCTTGATCGAATCGTTGGCGTTGTTGAGTCTAGAAAAATGTTTTGTCTTTTAGGATTATATATATCAGAGAGTAGGATTTTTTTTACTCCTCGGTCCCTTCGTCGCTCTGGTGAGGCATCCTGACGTAGAGTTTTGACTCCTCTCTTCTCAAATTTCACTAAATTTTTTTTAGGATCATGCGGGTACCTTGGAATCATTCCGATGGTTTTGTGACGAGAACATTGTTCTTGGTGCCTCCTGACATTTAGGGGTTGTGGAAGTGTCCCAGGGAGTTGAGCTCCGAGGTGTTGTCATCACAATTTTATCGTTGCAGTTTTGGAATACCTAAGTTTCGCCGACATCGAAAATCTCTTTTATGCAGTTGTTGGTGAGATAACCTCGACGCCACCCAGTACTGGGGCGGGAGTTCGGGAGTATTGCGATAACTTGTATAACGGATGATTTTCGAAGGTTGAGGTAAATGATTTCCGAAAGTTTCTTGGTTATGTGTTGAAGGATGGATACAGCTGGATGTAGGATTTTCTAGTTTTGGGTGAGATATTATGCTTCCCTGTATCCCCAACACCTGATTGCATAACCAGAAAGTTTTGGGAGTTTCATAGGTCGGAATTCATGTAGCTCTAGTATTTCTTCCGCAGATATTTGGTTTGTGATTGGGTAATCCTCATGAAGTATTTGTTCATGTCCGTACCTTGTTGTTTTATTCATCTACCTCTATCTAAGTGACTTCTCAATTTATGGAAATGTGATCATTTAATTTGGAATTCATTCGTTCATTCTTGTTTGAATGTTAAGACTATATGTTGCAATTTCGATCCATTTGATTCAGCTTGAATATATGTCTTTCAAGATGCTAATGGATGTCACCCTCTTCAGGATGGCTCCTCCAACGCGTCAGAATCCAGAACCGCCGCCACCACCTCCACCTCCGGAGGCATGGCAAGCTGTGATGGCCGCTACCAACGCCAACACGCAACTGATTATGCAACTCTTGCAAGAGAACAACCAAAGAAATCAAGGCCATGGCAAAAATCAAACTCAGTTTGCTACCCTCAATCAGTTCCTCGCAAACCAGCTAAAGACCTTCAGTAACTGTGCCGAGGCCACAGACGCTGATGATTGGCTCGTGAATATCTGCAAACATTTTGAGTGCAGCAACGTCAGGCCTGAGGACTTTGTCAAGTTTGCTTCGTTCCAACTCAAAGACCAAGCTGCTGAGTGGTATCAGCAATACAAAGATTCTAAAGGAGGTCGTGTGATTACCTGGGATGATTTCCGCCAAGACTTCAGAACTCACCACATTCCTCAGAGTGTTATTGAGAGTAAGCGTGAGGAGTTCTGCAATCTGAAGCAAGGCAGCTTGTCTGTTTACCAATACAACATCATGTTCCAGAAGCTCACTCGTTTCGCCAAGCAAGACGTCCCTGATGAGAAGAGCATGATTTATCAGTTCAGAGGTGGCCTCAGAGAAGATCTACAACTAGCCCTCGTGCTTTTTGAGCCGAAAAAGTATGATGAGTTCTACAATATGGCACTAAAGCAAGAGGCTGCTCAGCTCAAGTGCGATGCTTCCAAGAAGAGAGTCAGGGATGCAACTCCTTCTTCTTCAACTCAAGTGGCAACTAAGCAGCAAAAGTATTGGTTGCCTCCTCCTCCGTTTCGTCAGCCTTATCAGCAGAAGAGCAAAGGTGGCAATGGATCTTCCCACCCACCCAACCCAGGCTATTAGAACAAGGCTTCGTCTCATGCTCCAAGGTCAAGTGCTCCGTATCACCGTCCACTCTCAGAGGTCACGTGCAACAAGTGTCAGCGGAAGGGTCACTATGCAAACAAATGCTTCAACCAGAGGCGTCTTCTGCCTCCTCCTCCTCTGTGATCTGCTAGCAATGCAGTGATCAAGCATAATCCCAAGCATGTCAAGGTTAACATGATGAACGCAGCTTAGGCAGAGGACTCGTCAGAAGTGAGCATGGGTAACCTTCCAGTTAACTCTATTCCAGCAAAAGTTATTTTTGATATTGGTGCATCGCGTTGTTTCATTTCTAAACCGTTTGCATCAAAGTATGAGTGTGATTATCAACATTTGCCAAGAACTTTATCAATTGTGTCCCCGGGCAAGCAAATGTCAGCTAATATCTGTGTCCCGGATGTTTCAATCATGATGGGCGACTACAAATTTCTAGCTTCTCCTATTGTTCTTGGTGAGTCAGATATTGATCTAATTCTTGGCATGGACTGGCTTTCTAAGCACAAGGCTCAACTTGATTGTGCTGCCAGGCAGATTCAATTGACACACTCGTCTGAGGATGTGATCGTCTTTGCCGCTCGTGATGATACCATTCGACTGTTTTCTCTCAATGAGAAGGGCGAGTTGGATGCCATCTCTCAGATTCCAGTCGTTTGTGAATATCAAGACGTCTTTCCAGAAGAGCTTCTAGGAATGCCTCCTCACCGACCAGTTGAATTCGTCATCGATCTTGAGCCTGACACGGAACCCGTTTGCAAACGTCCTTACAAGCTTGGACTGAAAGAGTTGAAGGAGCTGAAGAAACAACTCGATGAACAAGAACGTATGGGTCTCATCCGACCAAGTTCTTCTCCATGGGGTTGTGGTGTTCTTTTTGTCAAGAAGAAGGATGGAACGGACCGACTTTGTGTCGACTACCATCCATTGAACAAGAAGACCATAAAGAACAAGTACCCACTTCCCAACATCAATGAGCTTTTCGAACAACTCAAACGTGATCAAGTATTCTCCAAGCTTGACCTCCGTATGGGCTATCATCAGATTCGCATTCGTGAACAAGATATCCCCAAGATAGCTTTCAGAACAAGCTATGGTTCATATGAATACACTGTCATGTCTTTCGGCCTTGTCAATGCTCCTCCAACATTCTCTCGCATGATGAACTTCATCTTCAACCCCTACACAAATGACTTCTTCTTGGTCTATCTCGATGACATTTTGGTCTTTTCCAAGAACAAGGAGGATCATGCCAAGCACTTGAGATTGGTTCTGGACAAACTCAGAGAACATCAGTTCTATGCGAGGTTTTCAAAGTGCGAGTTTTGGCTCGATGAGGTTCTCTACCTTAGACATATCATCTCCGCCAAGGGCATAGCTGTTAATCCTCAGAAGGTGTCTGCAATTGTGAATTGGGAACCACCTCAGAATGTGAAGCAGCTCCGCAGCTTCCTTGGGCTCGCAAGCTATTATCGAAGATTCGTTGAGAATTTCTCTAAGATCGCGAAACCTCTTTACAACCTTCTCCAGAAGCATGTGAAGTATGTCTGGACGCCTGAATGTGACGTAGCTTTCAACACCCTCAAAGAGAAGTTAGTCACAGCTCCAGTTTTGACTCCTCCTGATGAATCCAAACCATTCGAGGTTTTTTGTGATGCTTCCCTGCAAGGTCTCGGTGCTGTGTTAATGCAAGAGAAGAAAGTTGTGGCCTATACCTCTCGCTAGTTGAAGCCCAACGAAAAGAACTACCCCACTCATGACCTCGAGTTAGCGGCAGTTGTCCATGCTCTTTTAACATGGAGACATCTCTTGTTGGAAAGGAAAGTGGACATCTTCACTGATCATAAGAGCCTCAAGTACATCTTCACTCAGCCCAACCTCAACCTCAGGCAGACTCGTTGGGTCGAAATGATTCAAGAGTATAATCCGAGTATTGAATATACTCCAGGCAAGGCCAATGTCATTGCTGACGCTTTGAGCAGGAAGGCTTACTGCAACAGTTTGATTCTCAAGCCCTATCAACCGGATCTTTGTGAAGCTTTCCGCAAACTTAATCTCCAAGTTGTTCCTCAAGGATTCCTTGCCAACCTCCAAGTCTCTCCTACTTTGGAAGATCAGATTCGTGAGGCTCAACTTCTTGATACTATGGTGAAGAAGGTGAAGATTGGGATTGCCAAGAGCCAACCCAAGTACAAGTGCTATCGCCTTGATGACAATGATACTCTATTCTTCGAGGATCGCATTGTTGTTCCTAAGGGTGACCTTCGTAAAGTCATTATGAACGAGGCTCACAATTCACTCCTTTCTATTCATCCTGGAAGTGCAAAGATGTACCATGACCTTAAGCAGTCGTATTGGTGGACTCGAATGAAGCGCAAGATTGCTCAGTTCGTGAATGAATGTGATGTCTGCAGAAGAGTGAAAGCAGAACACCAACGACCAGCTGGTCTCCTCCAACCTCTTGCCGTTCCAGAATGGAAGTTTGACCATATTGAGATGGACTTCGTGACTGGATTTCCAAAGTCCAAGCGTGGCAATGATGCTATCTTCGTTGTCATCGACAAACTCACTAAAGTGGCTCATTTTCTTCCTATCAAAGAATCTATCACAGCAGCTCAGTTGGCAGAGCTATATATCTCCAAGATTGTCTCCTTGCACAGCATTCCGCAGTTGATATCTTCAGATCGTGGAAGCATCTTTACTTCTAAGTTCTGGGATTCTTTTCAGAAGGCCATGGGCACCAACATTCGCTTCAGCACAGCTTTTCATCCTCAAACTACTGGACAAGTCGAGAGAGTAAATCAAATTATTGAAGATATGCTCAGGGCATGTGTCATTTCTTTCGGTATGAAGTGGGAAGATTGTCTTCCATATGCCGAGTTCTCCTACAACAACAGCTTCCAAGCGAGTTCGGGCAAGGCCCCATTCGAGATTCTCTATGGCAGGAAGTGCCGTACTCCTCTTAATTGGTCAGAGACTGGTGAACGCCAACTTCTTGGCAATGACTTGATCACAGAGGCTGAAGAAATGTGCAAATTCATTCGTGAAAATCTCAAAGCCGCGCAATCGCGCCAGAAGAGTTACTATGATAGCAAGCATCGTGACTTGGCTTTCGAGATCAGAGACCATGTCTACCTCCGCGTCTCTCCAATGAAAGGTACTCGTTGCTTCGGTATCAAAGGGAAGCTTGCCCCTAGATACGTGGGTCCTTTCAAGATGATTGGCAAAAGAGGCGATCTCGCCTATCAACTTGAGCTTCCAGCCAACTTTGCAAACGTGCACGACGTGTTTCACGTGTCTCAGCTTCGCAAGTGTTTCAAGACTCCTGACTGCACCATCAACTTTGAAGAGATTGATCTCCAAGAAGACTTGTCTTATCATGAGCATCCTGTTGCTATTCTTGAAGAAACTGAGCGCAAGACTCGCAACAAGTCTATCAAATTCCTGAAAGTGAAGTGGTCACATCATTCCGACCGTGAAGCCACCTGGGAACGTGAGGACCACCTCCGTTCCGAATATCCGGAGTTTTTCCAGTCCTAGATCTCGGGACGAGATCCTTTCATAGTGGTGGAGTGTTGTAATGCCCCGTATGTAGCTTGCCATATTTGTATTCCAACTCTTGCCATTTTTGGCACTAAGTTATGATATTCCCTCGTGGTTGGGTTTTGTCTTCATTTTGCTTTTGTCCTTGTCATGCATCTCGTATCATGTCATCATGTGCATCGCATTTGCATACGTGTTCGTCTCATGCATCCGAGCATTTTCCCCGTTGTCCGTTTTGCATTCCAGCACTCCTACGTCCTCCGGCGTCCCCTTTTGCCTCTTTTTCATGTGCGGGTGTTAAACATTCTCGTATTGGACCGAGACTTTCCAAGCAGTCTTGGTATACTACCGGTAGACGGCCTGTCAAGTTTCGTGCCATTTGGACTTCGTTTGATACTCCAACGGTTAACCGAGGAACCATAAAGGCCTCGTGTGTGTTCCAGCCCAACACCTCTCCAAAGTGGCTCAAAACCCAGCTAAACCCCCTCCATCCTCTCGGTCGTTCGATCATGATCGCGTGGCCGAAAACCGCACTCCATTTGGAGTCTCCTAGCTCCTTCTAGGTATAAATAGGCCTCCCCCTCCTTCATTTTCGGGTCCAAACCCTAAAAACTTCCCCTCTCCGCGCCGGACGTGTCCGTCCGCCGTCAGACACGCCCGCGCCGCCACCCGCGTCCAATCACAGGCCGACATGTGTCGCCGCCCCGCCACCGACCGCACCGGCCCGCCTGGCCCGTGGCCCGCCCTCCCGCGCCCCG
>NC_041390.1:396220981-396232014 GCF_002162155.2 Triticum dicoccoides | reverse complement strand
CACCTCCGCCGCCTCCGCCGGCGACCTCCGCCGCCTCCCCGCGCCGAGATCCGGCCCGGGCCCCACCTTCTCCGGCCACCTCGAGAAACTTCGGCGAACTCCCCGACCATCCTCGATTCGCGTGCGCACTAGATCTGGATCTGAGAAGAAACCCTAGGGGTTGACCTCGTTTTTCCCCTAAGTCTGCATTATTTTCTAGCACATTTCATTATGCCATATCTAATCATCCGTAGCTCCATTTTGCGCGTATGATATATCAAATTGTTCGTCTGGATGTGATCTTCATTTCATTCCATTGCACCATGCTTGTTTGAGTTCATATTGATGCCCTAAATGCTTTTGCAAGAGTGCTATATAATGTTAGTTCCCGATTCTTATCAGATTATGGACATTTGTCATTTTTGCCATGCTTAATGTGTGCCTCCTATGAACTTGAGCCCTACATGTGTTTTTGGCTATGACATGCCATCTTTACAGGGGTGTATGCCATGTATTTTTGTGATCAATTTGGTGACTAGCACAAGCATGCAAAGTAGCTCTCGTGATGTTGCTGTTTTCAGGGACTTAGAATTCTTCTAAGTCTTTCCCCTGATGTTATTTTTATGCCATGTATTCTTGTTGCTACAGAGTGATCCATGCCTCTTTTGAGCATGTTCAGTAAGGATGATTTTGAGATATTGTTATGTTCTATCCATCCATGTCTTTGTTTGCAATTATGGAGTACCCTAGCATGATTCAATCTTGCTCTACTTTTGCTATAAAATGTTCCTGGCAGATTGTTTACGTGTTAATCAATTTTGCCGAGGTTGTTGTAGTTGATCCATGCATGCTATGAGATTGTTCTTGCCATGGTTAGCTTCTTGATCATGTCTTCTTGCTGGGTGTATGCTTAGTTTGTCATGAAATGCCTTGTGGTGAGTGCATCGAGCTCGCAAACATGCCTACGTAACTCTGTTTTTGCCATGTCCAGTTTTCTGCTAAGTCTAAATCTGTTAATGAAACTTGCTATGTTTACATGGGTGCCATTATGTCTTCTGATCCCTTGTGGCTTATGGTCAGTAAGGGACTTTTGTTATATGCTTTGAGTAGTTTCATGCCATGCCTTGATTTGCCATGATATGTTCCTGTAGCATGTTGTTATCTTGCTCTAAACTTTGCTTCCTGATGTTAAATCCTGACATGTTATTTTCACTAAGTCTGTGAACCTGATATCTTTTGCACTTTTGCCATGATTGTTTGAACCTGCTATTGAGTGATTTAGCCGTAGCTCAGTGTTCATATTTTGTCAAGCATCTTGAGTGGATCACTGGCATGTGCCTTGTTGCTATGTTAGAGTGCAGTAGCTTAGTTTTCTTGTTGCATTTTAGATGGCATCGTGATGTTAATTGCAGGTTAGTGCCATTATTGTTTTGATTGCCATTTGCAAACCGTGCATCCGATTCCGGTGATCTTTATATCGATTTCGACCAAAATCAACTCATCTTTCCAGCGGCGCTCTTGGTTTGCCAAGTTGAGGCCTGGTTCAACCTTTTCCTTCTAGAGCATGCATATGCATTGCATTTCACATCCCGCATATCATGCCATGTTTTGCATCATGTTGCTTGCGCGTTGCACCGTGGTTGATCGTGGTTCCCTTTGCTTGTGTTCTTGCTTTGAGTAGAGCCGGGAGACGAGTACGTGATCTAGGAACCCGTTGAGTATGCTTACGAGGATCAAGCTTACGTCAACTCGAAGAACTTTGTAGGCAATATGACCATACCCTCGAAATCACTTCTATCTTTGCTTGCTAGTTGCTCGCTCTTTTGCTATGCCCATGCCGCGATACCTACCACATGCTATTTCATGCCTCCCATATTGCCATGTCAAACCTCTAACCCACCTTGTCCTAGCAAACCGTTGTTTGGCTATGTACCGCTTTGCTCAGCCCCTCTTATAGCGTTGCTAGTTGCAGGTGAAGATTGGAGTTTGTTCCTTGTTGGAACATGTTTATTGTTGGGATATCATTATTATAACTTGTTTAGTTTAATGCACCTATATGCTTGGTAAAGGGTGGAAGGCTCGGCCTTATGCCTGGTGTTTTGTTCCACTCTTGCCGCCCTAGTTTCCGTCATACCGGTGTTATGTTCCTTGATTTTGCGTTCCTTACGCGGTTGGGTTATAATGGGAACCCCTTGATAGTTCGCCTTGAATAAAACACCTCCAGCAAGGCCCAACCTTGGTTTTACCATTTGCCACCTAGACTTTTTCCCTTGGGTTTCGCGGACTCAAGGGTCATCTTTATTTTAAACCCCCCCGGGCCGGTGCTTCTCCAAGTGTTGGTCCAACCTGAGCGATGTCCGGCGCCCCCTGGGAAACCAGGGTCTATGCCAACCCGACGTCTGGCTCATCCGGTGTGCCCTGAGAACGAGATATGTGTAGCTCCTATCAGGATTTGTCGGCACATTCGGGCGGCTTTGCTAGTCTTGTTTTACCATTGTCAAAATTCCTTGTAACCGGGATTCCGAGGCTGATCAGTTCGTCCTGGGAGAAGGAATATCCTTCGTTGACCGTGAGAGCTTGTGATGGGCTAAGTTGGGACACCCCTGCAGGGTTTTGAACTTTCGAAAGCCGTGCCCGCGGTTATGGGCAGATGGGAATTTGTTAATGTCCGGTTGTAGAAAACCTGAAACTTTAATTAAAATGAATCAACAGCGTGTGTAGCCGTGATGGTCTCTTTTCGGCGGAGTCCGGGAAGAGAACACGGTCTCGTGTTATGCTTGAACGTAAGTAGTTCTAGGATCCCTTCTTGATCATAGATTCTCGAACATGCTTTGCCTTCACTTCTCGCTCTCTTTTGTGTATGTTAGCCACCATATATGCTAGTGCTTGCTGCAGCTCCACCTCATACCTTTTACCTACCCATAAGCTTAAATAGTTTTGATCGCGAGGGTGTGAGATTGCTGAGTCCCCGTGACTCACAGATTACTTCCAAAACCAGATGCAGGTGCCAATGATGCCGTTCCAGGGGATGCGACTGAACTCAAGTGGGAGTTTGATGAGGACTCATGACGTTACTACGCTTCCTTTCCAGATGATCAGTAGTGGAGCCCAGTTGGGGCGATCGGGGATCTTATGCATTTGGGGTTGTCTTTATTTTGGTTCTGTAGTCGGACCTTGATTGTATCTGGATGATTGTAATGCTATATTTATGTATTGTGTGAAGTGGCGATTGTAAGCCAACTCTGTACCTCTTTCTTATTCAGTACCTGGAATGTGTAAAGATTACCCCTCTTGCGACATGCCTACAATGCGGTTATGCCTCTAAGTCATGCTCCGACACATGGGAGATATAGCCGCATCATGGGTGTGACAGACGAGGAGGGGAGGGAGGTGTAAGGAGGAGGGATGGAGGAACTACCTCAGTGGAGGAGAGCAGGAGCGTCGGCGGGGGCGGGCGACAATGGTGGTCGGGGAGGGCGACGACGGTGGTCGGGTAGCAGCGGCGGCGAACAACGGGGGGGTGTGGGGGAGAGTGAGAGTGGAGTGGAGAGGGGAGAGTGAGGGATGACCGGCTGGAGAAGAGAGGATGGCTTTAGCAGTAGCACACACTAGGATAAAGCGCTACTGCTAAACTCCATAGCAGTACCGCCTTTTGCACGAGACACGGTACTGCTATGCCTATAGCAGTAGCGCCTTCTGCGAAAACGCGCTACCTCTAAGGCTAAGCATGTAAAAAAAATCAAAAATACATTGTTCGTCAATGATCTTTTTGTGCAGAATCTAAATTGTCAGTACGAATCCTCATCGGTTTAGGAACCGGTGAAGATTCATATTGCGACCACAAATCCTACACATATAGTTCAACGAAGACCAAGTGGTTGTGATGGTTTGAGAAGTAACGTATTTAAGGTGGTAAATACCCTGTTCGCGGAGCGAGGTGGGACTAAACTTAGTTGCAAGGAGTGGACTAAACTTAGCAGTAGCGAGGGTTGGCGAAAAGTGCTACTGCTAAGTTTAGTAACAGTAGCGCGGTTACAAAAATAGCACTACTGCTATACCTAGTCTGGTGGCAACGTCGTGGCAATTGTAGTAGTAGCATTGTTTCCTCCTAGCGTGTTACTGCTATGTCAGTATCAATAGCACGGTTTGTTTAAGCGCACTACTACTAAGTAGCAGTAGCGCCTTATTTTAAACCGCGTTGCTGGTAAGATTCTGTGTATAAGGTTTTCCCTGGTAGTGTAAGGACATGAAGAACACACAAGAACACACAAGAGAAAAACACACAAATCAACTAGATCTGATCACACATATGCTAGATCCACATACATAGAGAGGTCACAAAGATCCAAGGACAACAAGGGAGGATACAAAGGAACTAGGTCTTCTCAATCCTTGAAGGAAGGAGGTCTTGAATCCACGAAGGATATTCCCACAAGGGGGTCTTGAATCCACTTGGGGGATCTTCTCCTAGGAGACCTTGGTCTCCAATGGAGTAGGGTTACAAGTGGATGAGCAAAGCTCTATCTCCAAAATGAGCTATCACAATGCTAACCCTATAACGTTGGGGGAGAAGGAGTATATATAGTCTAGGGGGCCGAAGGGGTACATGGGCTTCGGTCCAAAACACTATGCACAGACATGCGTCAGACGTCCGAGAGTTACCGGTCGTCCGGTGTCTCGCGAGGGACCGTTCGTTCGGTAAGTCTCGGAGTTTTGACATTTTGGCTCTATAACGGTTTCGTGGGATTTCCTGTTTGGTTCACACGTCTGGTGCGACGGTCGTCCAGAAGGGTCTGGACTTCTGGTGTTTTCTTTCTGGACTGGCTTTACCAGATTTCCGGAGATGGTTGGACGTCCGGTCATTGGAGTGTGTCAAACGTATGGTACTTGTCGGTTTTCTGCCGTTTGTAGCATCCATCGACTGGCCCTTCTGGCTGGTGGAGTCTACAAGCGTCAGACGTCCGATAGGGACCGGTCGCCCGGTGGTTGTAGTTTTCTGGCAGCTCTTCCTCTTGGTCCTGCACTTGGTGTCCTCGCCATCTTGTCCATTGGATGTAGTTGCTCCGTGGCTTCCCTCCAAGTACTTGATCACACACAAGGTATCTGCTTGAGGTAGTAGCCATGTCTCACTTGTGGAATGTGTTAGTTTGTAGAGGAGCGAGTTCACCTTAGCTTCGATATACCTTGCTCGAGCTCTAGCCATTGGACCATGTGGTGTTGTAGGAGACAAAGGTAGGTCAATAGATATGACCGTAGGATGCTCTGCATCATCTCCCCCCTCCTAGGAAAGATATGACCTCGGATCGAAAAACTGATCACCATGGTAGGGAGAGAGATCCTTGACGTTGAAGACGTCGCTCACATTGTACTTATCGCGTGGTATGTCGATCTTGTAGGCATGTTGTTGTAGTGTGTGATCACCTTGAAGGGTCCATCGGCTCGAGGTAGTAGCTTGGACTTGCATTCGTTGGGTAATCGTTCCTTGCAAAGGTGTATCCACACAAGATCTCCGATGTTGAATATCATGGGTTGCTTGTTGATGTTGAGCTTGGTCGCGAGGCGGTGTACTTGGCGCTCGATTGCTTGTCTTGTATCTTCATGCACCTTCTTGAGATAGCTCGCTCCTGCGCTCGTGTCCATGTTGATGCGCTCTTGTAGAGGTAGCGGTAGAATGTCCAATGGAGACAGCGGGTTGAAACTGTAGACGACCTTGAAGGATGACTTGCCAGTAGTTGAATGTCTTGCACGACTGTAGGCATACTCGGTGTTGGGTAAGCATTCCTCCCACTCCTTGATGTTCTTCTTGATCGACACACGTAGGAGAGTAGATACACTACAAAAAATACACTTCCATGATGATACGTGTTTGTCACAATAGGTCACGTTTTTGTCATGCATGTACATCCATGACGATTTTATGACAGAATCAAGATAGTCATACCTGTGCTGTCATAGAAGTGCTCCATGACAATAGCAAAATTATCATCACGGAAGTGTCCACTTCCATGATGATAAATGGTGAGTCATGGAAGTGCTTTCGTCAAGGGTAACTGACATGTGGCATCCACCGTAACGGGTCGCCGTTAAGCTATCAGGTTCCGGTTTGGATCCGATAACCCGTTAACAGCCCGGACCAATGGGGATTTTCTATGTGTAAAATCATCATTGGCTGGAGGAAACACGTGTTTGCTCCACGGTGGGCCAGATGTCATCCGTCCAATGGAGGAGACATGCCTATGGTACATCGACACGTGGCAGGGCCCAACAGAGGCCCATATAGGTTAAAAAGGCCAGCCCAGTCAAAGGCCTGTAGTACTTACTCAGGTACTAGTGGGACAGCCCAATAACAACATGTTTAAACATGGCCCATTTATGGCCCGAAGCCAGATCTGGCCCGGTAATTGTTCCCCGAATATTTGGGCCCAATTACGGCCCAATGACATTTCAGCTTGTTAGAGGCCCGTTGTAGACATGGGCCCATTTCAGCCTGGTGTGTCTTTTGGCCTAGGAATGGCCTATGCTACCCATGGGCATATATGGTCCAACGTGACATCCGACCCTCTAACGGCCCGTGATAAAGATGTCAATAGTTCAGCCCAACGTGACTTTGGGCCTGTTAAAGGCCTGTCGTATAATTTGGCCCGTTGATGCCTCTACTAAGCTTTCGTCCTCTTAAAGGCCCATGATATCAGTGGGCCAAGTAAGGCCCGAGATATGTTTCGGCCTGGTAATGGCCCGTCATATAACTAGGACAAAAAAGGCCCAGTCTACATTTCAGCCTGCTGAAGGCCCGTTGATGACTAGTGAAAATTGAGGCCCAACATGCATTTCGGCCTGCTAAAGGCCCATGGTTTCTTCTGGGCCGTAACAGGCCAACAGAATATTCAGCGTGTTAATGGCCCAAAGCTATATGGGCCCAACTAAGCGTTGGGTCCACTAAAGGCCCAACTAAACTTTGGGCCGAATATAGGCCCGTGTAAGTTGTGGGCCTGGCCCAAAGTGTGAAGGCCCCAATGGCCTTTCAGGCCCAAGAGAGTTGCAGGCCGGCCCAATTGTGGCCCGCTAAAAAGCAAGCCCGTTAGAGGTGAATGTTTTGGCCCGGTCGACTACATCAGATCTTCTCCATTTTTTCAGATAGCGAATGATGGCAGTAACTAGTAGGAATTAAGAACAAACCTACTCTATACAATAAAGAAATTATGGCATAGTAACTTAGAATAAAAATACACTATACAATAAAGGATTTATGGTATATTGCATCCACTGGGCATCGAAGTTCGCCACCAGTGATCATAAAGTGTAACGAAGAAGTAGATTACAAAAACTGGGCACCATTGCAGCGTAACAAAATAATACTGAACCAAGACCACTTCCAAGAAAGTTCAAGAAAGTTTAGCCTTGTGCGGGGACTGCTGCGCAAGCTGCTGAGCAAGGCTGTGAGACCAGCCTAGCATGTCGGTCATAGCTTCTAGATGTAGCTATTTAGCAATGAGGTTCTCATTGGTATTCTCCGCAATCTTTCTTAGAGATAGGACTTCAAGTCGAAGTTGAGTTGTAGAATGCCTTTCTGCTAGAACTTGGGACTGAAGAAGTCGAACTGATTCAGATAGTGAACTCTGTGAGCTTGTCTGACTGCTAGTCTCAAGTAACTTGAACACTGCATCAAGACAAGACTTTGGAGTTGTCTCGCTATCTTCAAGATGTTTTGCCTTCTTTGTTGCAATATATGTTGGATTTGTCTCACAGCCTTCAGCAGACTTGTGCGTGCCATCAGGCATATCACCCTGAAACAAGCTGAGAGATGACAGGTTTTGCACATTTATAAACAAAGATGATAACTGTGCTGTCAATTCCATCCAATTTCAAATTACAAAATAAAGAGTAAGTTCAAAATATTAATAGCATAATTTGGGATTGTTCATAATGCAGGGAGCTTCACCACACTACTGGATTACCATGTCAACATAGCAAGCATAGATGAAGGGCAAAGACAATCATTTTATCTATTTTGGTTAATGTGCATGGCATGTTGTTCATATCATCAGCCACATCAGTAAGATTAAATAGGAGATGCCAAGGTGCAAATGTGGGATGCTTCACCACACACTGGATTATAGATCCAAAAAAAGCATGCATATAGGGAGTATTAAGTAATGTGCATGGTATGAATAGGGAATTTGGTTTTACAAGTAAAACTTGGAACTTACGGATGTTGCGAACATGCATTTTGATAGAAACAGCAAACTAAACATCATTTAAGGATAGGGAGTATGAGCAAATTAAACAACAATTGAGGATAAAGGCTTTAGAAGGACTGACTTACATTAATAGTTAACATCGGCTTTATAATGCCCTTCTCCATGTCAAGGGAAGGTTAACTCAAGAATTTCAGCACAAAATCGTCTTCATAAGCATTAACTGTACTCTACATGTTGTAGAGAGTAATTATAGATATGATAATACTTGAAGGGATAGAGGATAATGAAGATAAGATGCAGATCGATGCTACATAATCAACTACCAATCCCCGGAAGTACAAGAGTTACAGGACAAAATGTACTAACAAGAGCAATGGGCTACACTTTTGCGCTGTCATTGTTTGTGTATTCAACTTTTTGGTAAGATTAAATATAGATCTGATATTTTTTAGTAAATGGTGGGCGAGGGAGATAATATGCAGAATGCTACACAATGAACCAATCCCTCTTCCCATAATATAAGAGTGTTTTGAACACTGGTGTACTATACAAAACGTTCTTATATTATGGGACGAAGGGAGTAGCTGTTAATGTAAGTACAATTATAGACGACGTTCAGTCCTTACAAGAGGACTGCAGAGCTAAACCTCTTCAAAAGCATTGGGTTGATTCTAAATTTATGTAAGAGTCCATACGGATCTTATAATGTCCATAAAATGGACGATAATGAGGCTAACATGCGTAGTGATGCTACATAATCAACCAGCTATGAAAGTAAGTATGGTCATACAGGGTAAGAGGTACTCACAAGAGCAATGCAGTGTGCAGTATAGTTGCAAGATTATATGGTCCCTTGAGAATGAATGTTCTTCTGCAAACAATTTTCATACAAGTGAGACATTAAGGCACATGCAGAAATGTAGTTCAAATTGTGATGTGATATCATAGACAGTACCTTACGCTGCAGACGAGACCAATGTGTAACAAGATTATTCCAGCCACTATCTGATAAATGTAGCATCGGAGACTTTACAGAAATTTCATTTAGAGGCTTCCCATCGAAGTGCGCTTGCCTCAGGTAGGAACGATACTTCATCAACGAGTGCTTGAAAAGCGCAACCAACCCTTGCTCGTCTTGACAATCCAGTTTGGTCCTCGCCTATTTAAAAGAGTGAAATCTTGTGTCTTCTTTCAGCAGAAACATATATAGTAATTACCATGAATAACATTAGTACATTACTTATGCGTAAGTTGCGGAGGAAGACTGAAAATTGTTCTGTGTCTACGGTATAATCTTTCCATGAAGGAAAGATGCGCACAAAGTTCCTGACAACAATATAAGCTTCATCTTCTAAATTGGGAAGAAGTGGAATAGGGGTCCTATTTGCTGCAATTGGGGCTCTCTCTCTCTCTCTCATTTGAAAAGGATTTGGCAACTGGATTTGGTGTACTCTTTGCTGGAATGGGCGTTTTGCGGCGAAGAGCTGGTGCTATGTCAACTGGCATCATCATACTGTTTGCTGCAGTTGGGGTCTGCTGAGTTGGGGCATCAGAGATGACCAGTGTAGTAGGGCTAGAGTCTTCTAGAGTTGGGGCCGTGTTTTGTGGGTTAGGTGATATTGCAACTACACCTAATGGGCTATTTGATTTATCAGGTGTCACTACCTTTTCCAAATACTTTGCTCGTGCTCCTCCGCGATCAACAATCGCCCTCTTCCTTTTGAACATCTGATACACAAGAACAACATTTGAATGGATAAATATGGTATGATGATAGATGGAATATGTACTGAAAATGGATGGGCAGGGCATATTCACATACAAGCTAATGGCAGTGCAACAAAGTAGAAGAAATGCAAAGCATCACTTGCAAGATATGTGCGAACAATATAACCTTGGAAAGTTAGAGCAAGCACCTTGATGGGTGAATAAGATAGGGCATCTGCCTCTGACTCCTCCACTAGGGAGCTACATTGACTTAGGTCTCCCTCTAGCTCAGAATCACTGTTAGGATCATATTCGGAGCATGAATCTGTAGGTGGAGAGCATTTGCATTGCATTGCATTGCATCCAGACTTGATTTCAGTCCCTTAATGCCAAGTTTGACAGCCATGGCGTTGTTCTGCTTTATTCTTTTCATGCGCGCAAGCTCATTGTAACACCCCGGATATGACTTTCCCAATATGTACTCCAACTCTTGCCGTTTCCGGCCTTAAGTTATTTTATTTTCTCGGGTTCGGGTTTTTGTCTCCGTGTGTTGTTGTCGTTGTCATGCATCTCATATCATGTCATCATGTGCATTGCATTGCATACGTGTTCATCTCATGCATTCGAGCATTTTCCCCGTTGTCCGTTTTGCATTCCGGCGCTTCGTTCTCCTCCGATGGTCATTTCTACCTTTCTTTCATGTGTGGGGATTAAACATTTCTGGATTGGACCGAGACTTGCCAAGCGGCCTTGGTTTACTACCGGTAGACCGTCTGTCAAGTTTCGTATCATTTGGACTTCGTTTGATACTCCAGCGGTCAACCGAGGGACCGAAAAGGCCTCGTGTGTGTTGCAGCCCAACACCCCTCCAAGTTGGCCCAAAACCCACCTAAACCCTCTCCATCATCTAGAGCGTTCGATCACGATCGCGTGGCCGAAAACCGCACCTCATTTGGACTCTCCTAGCTCCCTCTATGCCTATATATAGACCCCTCATTCCAAATTCCGGATCCCCTCTTCGAAACCCTAAAATCCCAGATCCGCCGCGCCGGCCAATGTCCGTCCCGGGCCGGACACTCCGCGCCGCCGCGCCCAGCCAGCGATAGGCCGCCACCTGTCCCGCGCGGGGCCTCCCTCCGCTGCCGGCCC
>NC_041390.1:396152079-396220671 GCF_002162155.2 Triticum dicoccoides | reverse complement strand
GCGCTGCCTCGCCCGGAGACCGCCGCCTCACCGCCGTCCAAGCCCGCGCCCGACCGCCGTCGTCGCCGCCCCGGCCTCCTCCTCACCTCCGGCCGGCAAGCCCCTCCTCCGGCAAGTCCCCGGCAAACTCCGGCGAGCTCCGGCCGGCCATCCTCGGGAAGCGCGCCCCTGCTACAGTGCCACCCACGCCGGATCCAGATCTGGATCGAATCTGGTTGACCTCTTTTGCCCTAACCCTAATTTATTTGCTCCTGTTCATCGTGCTATAACTCCTCATCCGTAGCTCCGTTTTGGGCATATAGCATATCAAAATGTTCGCCTCAGAGAGCACATCATTTCATTCCATTGTGCCATTTTCATTTGAGTTCATCTTGATGCCCGAAATGCTGTTAGAAGAGAGCTACTTGAGTTAATTGTCAGATCTGCTGCTCCATTTACCTATTTGTCATTTTTGCCATGATTATTGTGTGCATGATATGCCCATGAGCTCTACATATGTTTTGTTAAGGGTTTTGCCATCTTTCCAGAGGTGCAACCCATGTATTTTTGTGATGTGTGTGGTGACTAGCACAAGCTTGCAAAGTGAGACACTTGGTAATGCTGATTTCAGGGACTTAGCATTTCCACTAAGTCCTTGATCTGTTTTTCTCATGATGCCATATGTTCATGTTGTTTCCTAGTGATCCGTGCGTCTTTTGAGGATAATCAGTAAGGATGTTTTGTTAATCTTGTAGTTCTCTATCCATCCATGTCTTTGTTTACAATTATGGAGCACCCTAGCTTGAGTCAATCGAGCTCTACTTTTGCTACTTCGTGAATCTGGGCAGATTGTCTACTTGTTAGCGATTTTGCCGAGGATGTTGTAGTTGGTCCGTGCATGCTATGCTATTGTTCTTGCCACGTCTAGCTTGCATTTTGTGTATTCTTGATGGGTGTATGCTTATCTTGTCATGACTTGCTCTGTAGTGAGTGCATCGAGCTCGTAAACATGCCTACTTGATATCTGTTTCAGCATGTGCCAGTTTTCACTAAGTCTGAAAACTGATTATGTTTTTGCCATGTTCACATGCTTGCAATTGTATTTTCTGATCCCTTTTGACTCAAGGTCACTAAGGGACTTTTGTTAAGCTTTTTGAGTAGCTCCATTAAATGCTTTACTTTGCCATGTTCAGGTCCTGTAGCATATAGTTTTCATGCTCCGAAGTGTGCTACCTGATCTGAAATTCCAGACAAGTGTTAATTTCACTAAGTCTGAGATCTGTTTACTATATGCATTTTTGCCATGCTTGTATGAACCTGTTAATGGATGAATTGGCCGTAGCTCAGTGCTAGACTTTTGTTAAGCATCATGAATGCATACTTGCCATGTATTTTGATGCCATGTTTGAGTGCTGTAGCATGTTCATCTTATTGCATTTAGATGACTACTTGCTGTAAATCGCAGAACGTGGTCATATTTGAATTGCTTGCCATTTCCAAACCGTAACTCCGATTCCGGCGTTCTTTATATCATTTTCAAGCGATTTCATCTCATCATTCCAGTGGAACACTTGGATTTCCAAGTTGAGGCCAGGTTCATGCATTCCTTGTCAAATCTTGCATATGCATCCCACATCGCATCCCGCATAGCATGTCATCTTTGCATCATATTGTTTGAGCTTTGCACGTGGTTGATTGTGTTCCGTTTGCTTGTTTGTCTTGTTTGGGTAGAGCCGGGAGACGAGTTCGCTAATGAGGAGCCCGTTGTGTTTGCTTTCGAGGATCCAGTCAACTCTGACAACTTTGTAGGCAAGATGATCATACCCTCGAAATCACTACTATCTTTGCTTTGCTAGATGCTCGCTCTTTTGCTATGCCAATGCTATGATGCCTACCAGTTGCTTTCAAGCCTCCCAAATTGCCATATCAAACCTCTAACCCACCATGTCCTAGCAAACCGTTGTTTGGCTATGTTACCGCTTTGCTCAGCCCCTCTTATAGCGTTGCTAGTTGCAGGTGAAGATTGGAGGCCGTTCCTTGTTGGAACATTATTTACTTGTTGGGATATCATTATATTATCTTATTATCTTAATGCATCTATATACTTGGTAAAGGGTGGAAGGCTCGGCCTCTCGCCTAGTGTTTTGTTCCACTCTTGCCACCCTAGTTTCCATCATATCGGTGTTATGTTCCCGGATTTTGCGTTCCTTACGCGGTTGGGTTATAATGGGAACCCCTTGATAGTTCGCCTTGATTAAAGCTTTTCCAGCAATGCCCAACCTTGGTTTTACCATTTGCCACCTAGCCTCTTTTTCCCTTGGGTTTACGGAGCCCGAGGGTCATCTTATTTAAACCCCCCGGGCCAGTGCTCCTCTGAGTGTTGGTCCAACCTAGAATCCCTTGCAGCACCACCTCGGGGAAACTCGAGGGCTGGTTTTAGTTGTACGGATTGCTTATCTGAGTGTGCCCTGAGAACGAGATATGTGCAGCTCCTATCGGGATTTGTCGGCACATTCGGGCGGTGTTGCTGGTCTTGTTTTAACCTGTCGAAGTGTCTTGAAGAACCAAGGTACCGAGTCTGATCGGAACGTCTCGGGAGGAGGTCTATTCCTTTGTTGACCATGAGATCTTGTCATGGGCTAAGTTGGGACTCCCCTGCAGGGATTTGAACTCCCGAAAGCCGTGCCCACGGTTATGGGCAGATGGGAATTTGTTAATGTCCGGTTGTAGATAACTTGAACCTTAACTTAATTAAATGAATCAACAGTGTGAGTTACCGTGATGGCCTCTTCTCGGTGGAGTCCGGGAAGTGGACACGGTGTTGGAGTAATGCTTGCTGCAGGTTTGCCCTCTTTAGTTATGCGTTCACGCTTTGCCTTCTCTTCTCGCTCTCTTTTGCGAACAGGATAGCCATCATATATACTAGTCACTTGCTGCAGCTCCACATATTTTACCTTGCCTTTTCCTATAAGCTTAAATAGTCTTGATCGCAAGGGTGCGAGATTGCTGAGTCCCTGTGACTCACAGATTACTATTAAACCAGATGCAGGACCTGATGATTCCGCTCCAGGTGACGCGCTCGAGCTCAAGTGGGAGTTCGACGAGGACTCTCAACAATACTATGTTTCCTTTCCTGATGATCAGTAGTGGTGCCCAGTTGGGGGTGATCGGGACCGTGTCGCATGTTGGGTTATCTTTTATTTTGGCGCCGTAGTCGGGCCATGAGTGCTTGAATGATGTAATGTTATTTATGTACTTGATTGACGTGGCGAGTGTAAGCCAACTATGTTATCTCCCCTTTATTATTTATATTACTTGGGATGTTGTGAAGATTGCCTAACTTGCAACATATGCCTTCAATGCGATTATGTCTCTAAGTCGTGCCTCGACACGTGGGAGCTATAGTCGCATCGAGGGTGTTATAAGTTGGTAATCAGAGCCTTCCCTGACCTTAGGAGCCCCATTGCTTGATCGTTTTTAGCAGCCGAGTTGTGTCTAGAAAAATGTTTTGAGTCATTAGGAATTATATATCAGAGAGTTTAGGAATTCTTTTTACTTCCCAGTCCCCTCATCGCTCTGGTAAGGCATCCTGACGTAGAGTTTTGACTCTTCTCTTCTCAAATTTCACTAAAAAAAATTTAGGATCACGCGGATATCTTGGAATCGTTCCGATGGTTTTATGACGAGAACATTGTCTTGGTGCCTCCTGTCAGGGGTTTTGTGGAAGTGTCCCGGGGAGTTGAGCTCTGAGGTGTTGTCGTCATAATTTTATCGTTGCAGTTCTGGAATACCTGAGTTTAGTACGCCGACATCGAAAATCTCTTTTATGCAATTCGTTGGTGAGATAACCTCGACGCCACCCAGTACTGGGCCGGGAGTTCGGGAGTATCGCCATAACTTGTATAACGGATGCTTTTCGAAGGTTGAGGTAGATGGTGTCCGAAGTTTTTCTCGGTTATGTGTTGAAGGATGGATACAACTGGACGTAGGATTTGCTAGATTTGGGTGAGATATTATGCTTCCCCTGTATCCCCAACACCTGATTGCATAACCGGAAAGGTTCGGGAGTTTCATAGGCGGGAATTCTCGTAGCTCTAGTTCTTCTTCCACGAATATTTGGTTTGAGATTGGGATTTCTTACCGAGTATTCGTTCTTGATCCATACCTTGTTGATTTATTTCTCTACCTAAATTCTAAGTGGCTTCTCAATTTATGGATATGTGACCATTTCGAGAGGAATGCATTCGTTCATTTTGTTCGGATGTGAAGACTATATGTTGCAATTTTCATTCCATTGGATTCAGCTTCAATATTTATCTGTCTATGTGCTAACGGTGGTCAACCTCTTCAGGATGGCTCCCGCTAAGAGCACCAATCAGAATCAGAATCAAGATCCGCCACCACCTCCACCTCCTCCGGAGGCATGGCGAGCTGTGATGGCCGCAACCAATGCAAACACACAGTTGATCATGCAAATTCTTCAAGAGCGCAATCAAGGCAACCAAGGGAACCAAGGCAATAATCAGAATCACTTTGCTACACTCAACCAGTTCCTTGCTAACAGGCCAAAGACTTTCAGCAATTGTGTTGAGGCAACCGATGCCGACGATTGGCTTGTGGATCTCTGCAAGCATTTCGAGTGCAGTAATGTCAGGCCTGAGGACTTTGTCAAGTTCGCTTCCTTCCAACTCAAAGATCAAGCTGCAGAATGGTTCCAGCAGTACAAGGATTCCAGAGGTGGACGTGTGATCACTTGGGATGAATTCCGTCAAGATTTCAGAGCTCACCATATCCCTCAGAGCGTGGTTGAAACCAAGCATGAGGAATTCCGCAACCTGAAGCAAGGCTCTTTGTCTGTCTATGACTACAACAAGTTGTTTCAGAAGCTCGCCCACTTTGCCAAGCAGGATGTCCCTGATGAGAAGAGCATGATATACCAGTTCAGGGGTGGTCTCAGAGAAGAAATTCAGCTAGCTCTTGTTCTCTTTGACCCCTTGAGGTACGATGAGTTCTACAACATGGCATTGAAGCAAGAGGCCGCTCAATTGAGGTGTGATGCTTCCAAGAAGCGAGTCAGAGATGCTACTCCTTCTTCCTCTACTCAAGTGGCCAAGCAGCAGAAGTATTGGCTTCCTCCTCCATCCCGTCAGCCGTATCAGCAGAAGAGCAAAGGTGGCAGTGGATCTTCCCACCCACCCAACCCTGGCTTTCAGAACAAGACTCCGTCTCAAGCTCCAAGATCGAGTGCTCCGTATCACCGTCCGCTTTCAGAGGTCACGTGCAACAAGTGCCAACAGAAGGGTCACTATGCCAACAAGTGTCTCAACCAGAGGCGTCTTCCTCCTCCTGTGAGATCGGCAAGTACAGCTGTGGTCAAGCATAACCCCAAGTACGCCAAGGTCAATATGGTGAATGCAACTCAGGCAGAGGATTCATCAGATGTCATCATGGGTAACCTTCCTGTTAACGATATTCCTGCAAGAGTTCTTTTTGACACTGGTGCATCGCATTGTTTCATGTCGAGACCTTTTGCATCTAAGCATGATTTTGTTACTCAAGTGTTGTCGAAACCATTGGCTATTGTTTATCCGGCCCGTCAAATAACATCTCGAGTATGTGTTCCGGATGTTACAATCACTTTGGGTGACTATAAGTTCTTGTCCTCTCCAAATGTTCTTGGTGACTCGGATATTGATCTTATTCTCGGAATGGATTGGCTTTCTAAGAACAAGGCGCATCTTGATTGTGCAGCAAGGCAGATTCAATTGACTCATTCGTCTGAGGATGTAATTGTCTTTGCCGCTCGTGATGATACCATCCGTCTGTTTTCTCTCAATGAGAAGGGTGAACTGGATGCCATCTGGCAAATTCCAGTCATTTGCGAATATCAAGACGTTTTTCCAGAAGAGCTTCCAGGAATGCCTCCGCACCGGCCACTTGAATTCGTTATTGATCTTGGGCCTGGGACGGAACCTGTGTGCAAGCGTCCTTACAAGCTCGGACCTGAAGAGTTGAAGGAGCTGAAGAAGCAACTCCATATTCAAGAAAGAATGGGTCTCATCCGGCCTAGTTCTTCTCCGTGGGGTTGTGGTGTTCTTTTTGTGAAGAAGAAGGATGGAACGGACCGACTTTGTGTTGATTACCGTCCATTGAACAAGAAGACCATCAAGAATAAATACCCTCTTCCCAACATCAATGAGCTGTTCGAACAACTCAAAGGTGCCCAAGTATTCTCCAAGCTTGATCTCCGTATGGGTTATCATCAGATTCGAATCCGTGAGCAAGATATTCCCAAGACGGCTTTCAGGACAAGCTATGGTTCATATGAATACACTGTCATGTCTTTTGGCCTCGTCAACACTCCTCCGACTTTCTCTCGCATGATGAACTTCATCTTCAACGCCTACACCAATGACTTCGTTTTGGTCTATCTCGACGACATTCTGGTTTTCTCGAAGAACAAGGAAGATCATGCCAAGCACTTGCGTTTGGTACTCGATAAGCTCAGGGAACACAAGTTCTATGCCAAGTTCTCCAAGTGCGAATTTTGGCTCGATGAGGTTCTTTATCTTGGTCATGTCATCTCTGCCAAGGGCATTGCCGTGAATCCTGAGAAGGTGTCTGCAATTGTGAATTGGGAACCTCCTCAGAACGTGAAGCAACTCCGTAGCTTCCTCGATCTCGCAAGCTACTGTCGAAGATTCGTTGAAAACTTTTCTAAGATCGCGAAGCCTCTCTCAAATCTTCTTCAGAAGCATGTCAAGTACATTTGGTCTCCGGAGTGTGACATTGCTTTCAACACTTTAAAAGAGAAATTGATCACTGCTCCAGTTCTGACTCCGCCTGATGAATCCAAGCCGTACGAGGTCTTTTGTGATGCCTCTCTCCAAGGTCTTGGCGCAGTGTTGATGCAAGAGAAGAAAGTTGTTTCTTATACCTCTCACCAGTTGAAGCCCAATGAGAAAAACTACCCCACTCATGATCTCGAGTTGGCGGCAGTTGTGCATGCTCTTTTGACTTGGAGACATCTCTTATTGGGAAGAAAAGTGGACATTTTCACTGACCACAAGAGTCTCAAGTACATCTTCACTCAACCTAATCTCAACCTCAGGCAAACTCGATGGGTCGAGATGATTCAAGAGTATAATCCGAGTATCGAGTATACTCCAGGCAAGGCCAATGTGATTGCTGACGCTTTGAGCAGGAAAGCTTATTGCAACAGTCTGATTCTCAAGCCTTATCAACCCGAGCTTTTTGAAGCTTTCCGCAAACTTAATCTGCAAGTTGTTCCTCAAGGTTTCCTCGCCAACCTTCAAGTCTCTCCTACCTTGGAAGACCAGATTCGCCAAGCCCAGCTTCTTGATGCTATGGTGAAAAAGGTGAAGATTGGGATTGCCAAGAGTTAACCCAAGTACAAGTGCTACTGCCTTGATGACAAGGATACTCTCTTCTTCGAGGATCGTATTGTTGTACCCAAAGGTGACCTCTGTAAAGTGATCATGAACGAGGCTCACAATTCTCTCCTCTCCAGCCACCCTGGGAGCACGAAGATGTATCAGGACCTCAAGCAGGCTTATTGGTGGACTCGAATGAAGCGCGAGATTGCTCAGTTCGTAAATGAGTGTGATGTCTGCAGAAGAGTAAAGGCAGAACACCAAAGGACAGCGGGTCTCCTCCAACTCCTTGCCATTCCAGAATGGAAGTTTGACCACATTGAAATGGACTTCGTGACTGGGTTTCCAAAGTCCAAGCGTGGCAATGATGCTATATTCGTTGTCATCGACAAACTCACTAAAGTGGCTCACTTTCTGCCTATCAAAGAGTCAATCACTGCAGCTCAATTGGCGGAACTCTATACCTCTCGAATTGTCTCTCTGCATGATATTCCACAAGTGATCTCTTTAGACCGTGGCAGCATCTTTACCTCCAAGTTTTGGGATTCTTTTCAGAAGGCCATGGGCACCAACATCCACTTCAGCACAGCTTTCCATCCTCAAACTAGCGGCCAAGTCGAGCGTGTCAACCAAATTCTTGAAGATATGCTCAGGGCTTGTGTGATCTCCTTCGGCATGAAGTGGGAGGATTGTCTTCCTTATGCTGAATTCTCCTACAACAACAGTTTTCAAGCAAGTTCGGGCAAGGCCCCATTTGAAATTCTGTATGGCAGGAAGTGCCGTACCCCTCTCAACTGGTCCGAAACCGGTGAACGTCAGCTTCTCGGAAATGACTTAATCACAGAGGCAGAGGAAATGTGCAAAGTCATTCGAGATAACCTCAAAGCAGCCCAATCCCGTCAGAAGAGCTACTATAACAGTAAGCACCGTGATTTGGCTTTCGAGATCGGAGATCATGTGTACCTCCGCGTCTCTCCTATGAAAGGTACTCGTCGCTTCGGTATCAAAGGGAAGCTTGCCCCTAGATACGTGGGACCTTTCAATATTTTCAGCAATAGAGGCGATCTCGCCTATCAACTCGAGCTTCCTTCAAACTTTGCAAATGTTCATGATGTGTTCCATGTCTCTCAGCTCCGAAAGTGCTTCAAGACTCCTGACTGCACCGCCAACTTCGAGGACATTGAGCTCCAAGAAGATCTCTCCTATCGTGAGCACCCCGTCGCTATTCTTGAAGAGACTGAACGCAAGACTCGCAACAAGTCAATCAAATTCCTCAAAGTCAAGTGGTCACACCATTCCGACCATGAAGCTACCTGGGAACGCGAGGATCACCTCCGTTTTGAGTACCCGGCGTTCTTTCAGTCCTAGATCTCGGGATGAGATCCTTTCGTAGTGGTAGAGTGTTGTAACACCCCGGACATGACTTTCCCAATATGTACTCCAACTCGCCGTTTCCGGCCTTAAGTTATTTTATTTTCTCGGGTTCGGGTTTTTGTCTCCGTGTGTTGTTGTCGTTGTCATGCATCTCATATCATGTCATCATGTGCATTGCATTGCATACATGTTCATCTCATGCATTCGAGCATTTTCCCCGTTGTCCGTTTTGCATTCCGGCGCTTCGTTCTCCTCCGGTGGTCATTTCTACCTTTCTTTTGTGTGTGGGGATTAAACATTTCCGGATTGGACCGAGACTTGCCAAGCGGCCTTGGTTTACTACCGGTAGACCGTCTGTCAAGTTTCGTATCATTTGGACTTCGTTTGATACTCCAACGGTCAACCGAGGGACCGAAAAGGCCTCGTGTGTGTTGCAGCCCAACACCCCTCCAAGTTGGCCCAAAACCCACCTAAACCTTCTCCATCATCTAGAGCATTCGATCACGATCGCGTGGCCGAAAACCGCACCTCATTTGGACTCTCCTAGCTCCCTCTATGCCTATATATAGACCCCTCATTCCAAATTCCGGATCCCCTCTTCGAAACCCTAAAATCCCAGATCCGCCGCGCCGGACAATGTCCGTCCCGGGCCGGACACTCCGCGCCGCCGCGCCCAGCCAGTGATAGGCCCGCCACCTGTCCCGCGCGGGGCCTCCCTCCGCCGCCGGCCCGTGAGGCCCAAGGTGGGCCCTCCTCCGCCGCTGCACGCCATCGCCGGTGCTGCCGCATCCGGCAAGCCGCCCCGCCTCCACCGACGCGCCGCCTCGCCCGGAGACCGCCGCCTCACCGCCGTCCAAGCCCGCGCCCGACCGCCGTCGTCGCCGCCCCGGCCTCCTCCTCACCTCCGGCCGGCAAGCCCCTCCTCCGGCAAGTCCCCGGCGAACTCCGACGAGCTCCGGCCGGCCATCCTCGGGAAGCGTGCCCCTGCTACAGTGCCACCCGCGCCGGATCCAGATCTGGATCGGATCCGGTTGACCTCTTTTGCCCTAACCCTAGTTTATTTGCTCCTGTTCATCATGCTATAACTCCTCATCCGTAGCTCCGTTTTGGGTATATAGGATATCAAAATGTTCGTCTCAGAGAGCACATCATTTCATTCCATTGCATCATTTTCATTTGAGTTCATCTTGATGCCTGAAATGCTGTTAGAAGAGAGCTACCTGAGTTAATTGTCAGATCTGCTGCTCCATTTAGCTATTTGTCATTTTTGCCATGATTATTGTGTGCATGATATGCCCATGAGCTCTACATATGATTTGTTAAGGGTTTTGCCATATTTCCAGAGGTGCAACCCATGTATTTTTGTGATGTGTGTGGTGACTAGCACAAGCTTGCAAAGTGAGACAATTGGTAATGCTGATTTCAAGGACTTAGCATTTCCACTAAGTCCTTGATCTGTTTTTCTCATGATGCCATATGTTCATGTTGTTTCGTAGTGATCCGTGCCTATTTTGAGGATGATCAGTAAGGATGTTTTGTTAATCTTGTAGTGCTCTATCCATCCATGTCTTTGTTTATAATTATGGAGCACCCTAGATTGAGTCAATCGAGCTCTACTTTTGCTACTTCGTGAATCTGGGCAGATTGTCTACTTGTTAGCGATTTTGCCGAGGATGTTGTAGTTGGTCCGTGCATGCTATGCTATTGTTCTTGCCACGTCTAGCTTGCATTTTGTGTATTTCTTGATGGGTGTATGATTAGCTTGTCATGACTTGCTCTGTAGTGAGTGCATCGAGCTCGTAAACATGCCTACTTGATATCTGTTTCAGCATGTGCCAGTTTTCACTAAGTCTAAAAACTGATTATGTTTTTGCCATGTTCACATGCTGGCAATTGTATTTTCTGATCCCTTTTGGCTCCAGGTCACTAAGGGACTTTTGTTAAGCTTTTTGAGTAGCTCCGTGCCGTGCTTTACTTTGCCATGTTCAGGTCCTGTAGCATATAGTTTTCATGCTCCGAAGTGTGCTACCTGATCTGAAATTCCAGACAAGTGTTAATTTCACTAAGTCTGAGATCTGTTTACCATATGCATTTTTGCCATGCTTGTTTGAACCTGTTAATGGATGAATTGGCCGTAGCTTAGTGCTAGACTTTTGTTAAGCATCATGAATGCATCCTTGCCATGTATTTTGATGCCATGTTTGAGTGCTGTAGCATGTTCATCTTATTGCATTTAGATGACTACTTGCTGTAAATCGCAGAACATGGTCATATTTGAATTGCTTGCCATTTCCAAACCGTAACTCCGATTCCGGCGTTCTTTATATTGTTTTCAAGCGATTTCATCTTATCTTTCCAGTGGCACACTTGGATTTCCAAGTTGAGGCCAGGTTCATGCATTCCTTGTCAAATCCTGCATATGCATCCCGCATCGCATCCCGCATAGCATATCATCTTTGCATCATATTGTTTGAGCTTTGCACGTGGTTGATTGTGTTCCGTTTGCTTGTTTGTCTTGTTTGGGTAGAGCCGGGAGATGAGTTCGCTAACGAGGAGCCCGTTGAGTTTGCTTTCGAGGATCCAGTCAACTCTGACAACTTTGCAGGCAAGATGATCATACCCTCGAAATCACTACTATCTTTGCTTTGCTAGATGCTCGCTCTTTTGCTATGCCAATGCTACGATGCCTACCACTTGCTTTCAAGCCTCCCAAATTGCCATATCAAACCTCTAACCCACCATGTCCTAGCAAACCGTTGTTTGGCTATGTTACCGCTTTGCTCAGCCCCTCTTATAGCGTTGCTAGTTGCAGGTGAAGATTGGAGGCCGTTCCTTGTTGGAACATTATTTACTTGTTGGGATATCATTATATTATCTTATTATCTTAATGCATCTATATACTTGGTAAAGGGTGGAAGGCTCGGCCTCTCGCCTAGTGTTTTGTTCCACTCTTGCCGCCCTAGTTTCCGTCATATCGGTGTTATGTTCCCGGATTTTGTGTTCCTTACGCGATTGGGTTGTAATGGGAACCCCTTGATAGTTCGCCTTGATTAAAGCTTTTCCAGCAATGCCCAACCTTGGTTTTACCATTTGCCACCTAGCCTCTTTTTCCCTTGGGTTTCCGGAGCCCGAGGGTCATCTTATTTAAACCCCCCCGGGCCAGTGCTCCTCTGAGCGTTGGTCCAACCTAGAGCCCCTTGCAGCGCCACCTCGGGGAAACTCGAGGGCTGGTTTTAGTTGTACGGATTGCTTATCTGAGTGTGCCCTGAGAACAAGATATGTGCAGCTCCTATCGGGATTTGTCGGCACATTCGGGCGGTGTTGCTGGTCTTGTTTTAACCTGTCGAAGTGTCTTGAAGAACCGAGGTACCGAGTCTGATCGGAACGTCTCGGGAGGAGGTCTATTCCTTCGTTGACCGTGAGAGCTTGTCATGGGCTAAGTTGGGACTCCCCTGCAGGGATTTGAACTTTCAAAAGCCGTGCCCGCGGTTATGGGCAGATGGGAATTTGTTAATGTCCGGTTGTAGATAACTTGAACCTTAACTTAATTAAATGAATCAACAGTGTGAGTTACCGTGATGGCCTCTTCTCGGCGGAGTCCGGGAAGTGGACACGGTGTTGGAGTAATGCTTGCCGCAGGTTTGCCCTCTTTAGTTATGCGTTCGCGCTTTGCCTTCTCTTCTCGCTCTCTTTTGCGAACATGATAGCCATCATATATGCTAGTCGCTTGCTGCAGCTCCACATATTTTACCTTGCCTTTTCCTATAAGCTTAAATAGTCTTGATCGCGAGGGTGCGAGATTGCTGAGTCCCTGTGACTCACAGATTACTATTAAACCAGATGCAAGACCTGATGATTCCGCTCCAGGTGACGCGCTCGAGCTCAAGTGGGAGTTCGACGAGGACTCTCAACGATACTATGTTTCCTTTGCTGATGATCAGTAGTGGTGCCCAGTTGGGGGTGATCGGGACCGTGTCGCATGTTGGGTTATCTTTTATTTTGGCGCCGTAGTCGGGCCATGAGTGCTTGAATGATGTAATGTTATTTATGTACTTGATTGACGTGGCGAGTGTAAGCCAACTATGTTATCTCCCCTTTATTATTTATATTACTTGGGATGTTGTGAAGATTGCCTAACTTGCGACATATGCCTTCAATGCGATTATGTCTCTAAGTCGTGCCTCGACACGTGGGAGCTATAGTCGCATCGAGGGTGTTATACTCATAATCATTATGATGTTGTTCAATATCTGAGATTCATGAAAACACAAAAAGTAGTCAGATTATCTATGGAATGCATTGCGGATTCAACTCGAAGAGTGTCTCCCTATAAACCCCATACATATGCAAAGTTCACCCCCAACCATGATGACCAGACCAAACACAGAAATACAAACCTCTTATGTCTCTATAACAGGCAGACACACATTTCAAAACTGAAGTAGGAACCTTAGAATCATATCAAATTCGTATTTGAACAAATAAACTAAGGAATTATGAGTCGCATAATGTTTAGCTTCAAGGGTGGAGTGCTGGTAGTGCGACACAAAGCAAGTAAGCAGATTGTATTCCATGTGAAAGATCGTAGTCTATGTAAAATGTGGAAATGACACTTTCTTTATATACAATGTAGTGCTCATTGCCCACACATGATGGAAGAGATCACACAAATAAATACTATTCACTCATGTCTGCGGTTCCAGTATTTTGAAACAGGGTGGTCCACCCTAAAAGAATATTGACAACAAATATGACAAGGCAAGCATACACGTAGTGAATCAATCATTACTTGTGAGCTTACTAGGACAAGTATGCAGAATTGTAACTGCAGTAAGAGACCGTCCAAAATCTAAATCAAGAAGTTGGTCTAGCACTTATTGTTTGCAACTAATCGACATGAATAATTGGATATCATATCGAATAAGTAAGAAAGACAAGTAAAATTTTCAATAAACCTGACCAGTAGTAGTAATCTAGGTCAATGTCACTATGACCAACAATCCAAAATGACTAGTGTCTATTCCTAGGGCCGGAATGTTGAAACCATGTGAACTTTACAAGTACTAAAGATTACTGAAATACATTTGAATCATTAAGTGTAAGTAGCACTCAGTACACAACAAACCCTAATGACAGTCCTGCCAAGTGAGTAATGAGTCAATTAGAAAATGGGTGACGAGGAGTGTCTACTGAGTGTTGAGGACGTATCTCAGGATAAATCGGGTTGGCTTAGTGGTTGCTGCACGCCTGAGCCCTAAACGGACTGGGAAAGTAGGCACGGCGGCGCGCCCGGGCAGCGGTGACGCTATTGGGCGAGCGTCTCCTGACCTCCTGTTAGTCCAGCGTCTCCTCCTAGAGTCATGCCGTCCGGCGACGGCAAGTTGCCGGCGAGGCAGGCGGCTGGGGACGAGTAGAGATCGGAAGCATAGCAGAACAGAGGGGAATCGGGGCCTGGGCCGACCCAAAATCCCAGGGTGGGTCGCAGCCCACCGTGGGCACCCTGTAGATACACACCCGAGCGGCGTACATGCATTTATGAAACTAAATTAGGAACATTTAGCTGACCAATTAAACGACTCTGTTTTAATAATACCATATTCGTATTTGAACAACTAAGCTTGTTTAGCTTGATAGATGGAGCAGTGCTATTATGACACGAAGCACGTATGCTGATCGTATAGTGATCATAAAAGGGGGAAACCCTAAGCATTTTTTTGAGCAAAAGAGGGTTTCCCCTCCGATTTCTATTAAAAAAACCACCACGGAACCAACATGATCAATTAAACCCTATTATGACTGTGCCATGGCAGATTTAAAGCTGCAAACTGCAGAAATGCTATTTAGCATCCATTGTTTGCTTCGAACTAAGAAGTAAATTCTAAGAGCTGAAAAGAAAGTACAGTAACCAAGTGACGATCTATTTTTTGGTTGAGATCAAAAAGTTGAGCAGATATGAAGTACCACCTCTCTTGCGGCGCCATGTAGGCATCAAGGGTGCGATGGCTGTCGGTGGCGTTGAAGCAGATCTGCGATGGTGGACGGGTGAATTAGGGGATAAGTCCCGTTACGGTGGATGAAAAGGTCGTGCGAGCGGCCCTGGCAAAAAGGACGACGGCATCGATGAAGCGAGAGGATGTGATGCAGCTCCAGGTCCATAGCTGTTGATGAGAAACGTCCATCTCTACCAGTGGACAATGCGGTCTTTGTAGGCGCTCCGGCATGGTGGAGGCCAGTGGCGATGGATGGGGTGGAGGATGACAGCGATGGATGGGGTGGCGGACGGAGGAGGCTAGTATGTGGATGGTGTTCTGGTGCGACGGTGTATGAATGGGAAAATGGAGGGAGAGATACAGGGAACCATGTTTTTGGGATGCGCCTTTCTGAAATATGGGAAAGTTACGAATTTAGCCCCCGTTTAAAATTTGGACATCTCGTCGGTTGGGGATAGGACGGTAATCTCGCATCTCGCTAATATTTTCCTAGAGTGATTTCGAGCGAGGAGAGGGTGTTTTGGCGCCACGGTGTATGAACGGGGCTGGCAGGTAGGGCGGTTGTGTCACGTCTAAGTGAAGTTACAAACCTGCCCCTATTGAAAATATTTGCCTACATCGATTTCGGCCGAGTCGAGTTTGTTTTGCCGCCCACCGTGTATGAATGGGGAAATGGAGGGAGAGACAGAGGTCTTTCGGACTAGCTTGAATCAAATGTGTTTTGCCGCCCATGTTTGGCGCCCACCATGTCGGAGTGGGCTCAGAGGCGATCATGTCACGTCTAATTGAAGTTACAAACCTACCCCTATTGAGAGCAGAGAAAATCGGGCCGATGGATTGTCCGTGTAAGGCTGCAGAAATGCTACTTAGCATCCATTGTTTGCTTCGAACTAAGAAGTAAATTCTAAGAGCTGAAAAGAAAGTATAGTAACCAAGTGACGATCTATTTTTTGGTTGAGATCAAAAAGTTGAGCAGATATGAAGTACCACCTCTCTTGCGGCGCCATGTAGGCATCGAGGGTGCGATGGCTGTCGGTGGCGTTGAAGCAGATCTGCGACGGTGGACGGGTGAATTAGGGGATAAGTCCCGTTGCGGTGGATGAGAAGATCGTGCGAGCGGCCCTGGCAAAGAGGATGACGACGCCGATGAAGTGAGAGGATGTGATGCAGCTCCAGGTCCATAGCTGTTGATGAGAAACGTCCATCTCTACCAGTGGACAATGCGGTCTTTGTAGGCGCTCCGGCATGGTGGAGGCCAGTGGCGATGGATGGGGTGGAGGACGACAGCGATGGATGGGGTGGCGGACGAAGGAGGCTAGTGTGTGGATGGTGTTCTAGCACGACGGTGTATGAATGGGAAAATGGAGGGAGAGGTACGGGGAACCATGTTTTTGGGATGCGCCTTTCTGAAATATGGGAAAGTTACGAATTTAGCCCCCGTTTAAAATTTGGACGTCTCGTCAGTTGGGGATAGGATGGTAATCTCGCATCTCGCTAATATTTGCCTAGAGTGATTTCGAGCGAGGAGAGGGTGTTTTGGCGCCACGGTGTATGAACGGGGCTGGCAGGTAGGGCGGTTGTGTCACGTCTGAGTGAAGTTACAAACCTGCCCCTATTGAAAATATTTGCCTACATCGATTTCGGCCGAGTCGAGTCTGTTTTTCCGCCCACCGTGTATGAATGGGGAAATGGAGGGAGAGACAGAGGTCTTTCAGACTAGCTTGAATCAAATGTGTTTTGCCGCCCATGTTTGGCGCCCACCATATCGGAGTGGGCTCAGAGGCGATCATGTCACGTCTAATTGAAGTTACAAACCTACCCCTATTGAGAGCAGAGAAAATCGGGCCGATGGATTGTCCGTGTAAGGGGAAGACAGTAATTTCCATCTCCCAAACACTGGCTTTGGGCAGCCGACATGGGAGTGGACATTTGCCACTTCTTTCGAATTTTGGGACAATAAGCATCCATGTTTACCCTGGCAACTAAATTCGAATCCATTTTGTATTCCTATACGAATCTTTATAAATCATTCTATGTGTTTTTATATATCTTCAAAAGCACAACAAAGATGTATTCCACTGTCATATATGAATATGATTTACAAATGTCGATACTCGAGTTCAGAAGCTAGAATCCAGTTTAAGGTGAATTCGAATATTTGAAACCACTTTATGTCCAACTCAAGTGTCACACGCAGCATAATATGTACTCCCATTTATATATGTACACAAGGGATGTATCAAGATTCAAATAGTATTTCAATCAACCAATAATGTACAAAACTAACAGACATATAAACACTTATAGAGTATATGGATCAATAATATCAACTAACATACATAAGCCAGGCCATTGTACTTTTTTTTGCTAGAAGAGCATCCTTTTTTAGCAAAGCTAGTACAACATCTTGGCCCTTTCAGATGCGTGCCACTTAAGGACCATATATACTACTATTATTGCTGAATGCACATTCAGCCCGATTGTCATATTGGTAGGTCTGGCACAACAATAAAAATGAAATGTCTCAGAGTCTTATCAATTAATACAAACTTGTGCTAAAAAATTACAAACCAAAAAAGAAAAAAACAATTATTACATGATCTCTAAAACAAATGGTTTGATTGATTACATGAACAAACAACAAAGGTTATTCAATGATGGAAAGAACATTTCACCTATGATTTACCAAGTGGGAATTTAATTTCCTTTTTTCCTTCAGGACCTTAACAACGCGGTCAGTCTCAGCTTGCTTCGTTTTGAAATCCATCGAATATTTAATGGTTGTCTTGAGTACTGCTTGTGATTGTGCTATTTGCTTCCTCAACAAGTCAACTTCATCTCTAAGTGCAGAAGCATAATCTCTTTCTACCAATAGTTTATCCTCTTTGTAGGATCGAAAGTATGTCTAGAGGGGGGTGATTAGACTACTTGACCAAATAAAAACTTAACCTTTTCCCAATTTTAGTTCTTGGCAGATTTTAGCTATATTAGGACAAGTCAAGCAATCACCACACAATTCAAGCAAGCATGCAAAGAGTATATGGGCAGCGGAAAGTAAAGCATGCAAGTTGCAAGAATATAAAGGGAAGGGTTTGGAGAATTCAAACGCTATTGGAGACACGAATGTTTTTCCCGTGGTTCGGATAGGTGGTGCTATCCTACTTCCACGTTGATGGAGACTTCAACCCACGAAGGGTAACGGTTGCGCGAGTCCACACAGGGCTCCACCCAAGGGCAACGGTTGCGTGAGTCCACGAAGGGCTCCACCCACGAAGGGTCCATGAAGAAGCAACCACCCACAAAGGGTCCACGAAGAAGCAACCTTGTCTATCCCACCATGGCCATCGCCCATGAAGGACTTGCCTCACTAGCGGTAGATCTTCACGAAGTAGGCGATCTCCTTGCCCTTACAAACTCCTTGGTTCACTCCACAATCTTGTCGGAGGCTCCCAAGTGACACCTAGCCAATCTAGGAGACACCACTCTCCAAGAAGTAACAAATGGTGTGTAGGTAATGAACTCCTTGCTCTTGTGCTTCAAATGATAGTCTCCCAAACACTCAACTCTCTCTCATAGGATTTGGATTTGGTGGAAAGAAGATTTGAGTGGAAAGCAACTTGGGAAGGCTAGAGATCAAGATTCATATGGTAGGAATGGAATGTCTTGATCTCAACACATGAGTAGGTGGTTCTCTCTCAGAACAAATGAGTTGGAATGATGTGTGTGTTCTGATGGCTCTCTCACTAAATGAGAAAGAGGTGGAGGGGTATATATAGCCTCCACACAAAATCCAACCGTTACACACAATTTACCAATCTCGGTGGGACCGAATCAGAAAACTCGGTCTGACCGAAATAGTAAACCTAGTGACCGTTAGGAATTTCGGTGGGACTGACATGCAACTCGGTAGGACCGATTCGGTTAGGGTTTGGGCATAACGTAATCTCGGTGAGACCGATTACACAAACTCGGTGAGACCGAATTTGGTAATTAGCTAACCAGAGAGTTGGTCAGGCAAACTCGGTGGGACCGATTTGCTCTTTCGGTGGGATCGAGTGGAACTCGGTGAGACCGAAAAGTTACAAAGGGGAAACACTGAGTTTACATTGCAATCTCGGTGGGACCGATTCGCTCTTTCGGTGGGACCGAAAAGTTACGAAAGGGAAACAGAGAGTTTGCAACCCCATCTCGGTGGGACCGAGAACCTTATCGGTAGGACCGAATTGCTAGGGTTTGGCAGTGGCTAATGACAAGTGAAACTCGGTGGCGCCGGATAGGAAAAATCGGTAGGACCGAGTTTGGCTTAGAGTTTAGGTCATATGTGGATGTGGGAAAGTAGTTGAGGGTTTTGGAGCATATCACTAAGCACATGAAGCAAGAGGCTCATTAAGCAACACCTCATCCCTCCTTAATAGTATTGGCTTTTCCTATGGACTCAATGTGATCTTGGATCACTAAAATATAAAATGAAGAGTCTTGAGCTTTTGAGCTTGGGCCAATCCATTTTCCTTAGCATTTTGAGGGTTCCACTTTCACATCCATGCCATGCCAATCATTGAGCTTTTCCTGAAATAATCATCTTGGAATAGTATTAGCTCAATGAGCTATATGTTGTTATGAATTACCAAAACCACCTAGGGATAGTTGCACTTTCAATCTCCCCCTTTTTGGTAATTGATGACAACATATAGATCAAAGCTTCGACAAAAGATAATAAGCATGAAATATATCGTCGCTTTGAGAAGTATGTGATAAGTAAGAGCTCCCCCTAAATTTGTGCATATTTAAAATTTGCTTTGGACTGCAAATGCACAAAGAGTTAGAGTCATGGGTTACTCTTCCATGTCACATACATCTTGATGGAGCGCTCAAAATGATAAGATTGAAATACATGCACTCATCACCAAGAATAGTGAATGATCACAAACGATAGATAGAATGATAATATTTAAGCAAGCATTAAGCAAACATTAAGTGTAGCTTATGATCAAACACATGATCATCGATGTCGAAAAACCACCAAATAAAACAAGAGAGAAAAGCAACACTCTCTCTCTTGAAGCCTAACACTCTCTCTCTCGAAGCCTATGATCTATACATCTTCTCCCCCTTTGGCAACAAGTTACCAAAAAGTTCCTAGAAAATGCATAGTGCTAAATCGACGCTCAGGCTTGATCTTCAGGTGGTGGTGGAGTCCGGATCACTCCAAGGATGAAGGCTTCTGTAGATGTTGAAGTAGTCGCTGGAGTTGGAGCTGAGGTAGACGCTGGAGCTGAGGCCGTAGCTGGTGCTGAAGTAGTGGCTCTGGTGTCAGCAACTGGCCGTGCAGACGACCTCGGACCTCGTGGCACTCTAGAAAATGCTTGAGTCGTGGTCCTGCCTCTCCTCTCATTCATGTCCTCCTGGAGCTGCTCCACTGTAGACTGTACTTCTGTTACCTTGACATCCAAGTCATAGAACTTCTGTTCCATGATCCTCTCTAGGCTCTGCTGATTTTTAGTGAGGTTTGCCAAACTTTGCTCAATTCTCAGCGTGGATGCAATCAAGTAACTGAGCTGCTCTTGCTTGGTCTTCAAGAAATAGTCAGATGCCTCCTCTTGAGTAGGCATCCTGGCAGCTTTTTCCTTCTTCGCCTTCTCCTTCTTTGCAAATGCTTGTGCAGACGATGGCTCGTTCTCAGTCATCATAACTTCATTGTCCTCGAAATCTAGACGGATGGGCAGGTGTTCCTTATCCAGCAAATATACGCCCGTGCCCATCTTGGAGTTGATGAGCTCCTGAATCTGAGGGGCATATCCACAGCTCCTCTTCTGATCTGCAGCTGTCCTCTTAATGGTTTCCACAATGAGACTCATGACCTTGAATTTCTGAGGCACATCAAACACATGTAGCAAATTGATCGCGTGACCTCTGATCATCTTGTGATCTCCAGACTTAGGCAACAGAGTGTGCCTTAGTATCCAATTGATAGTAGGCAATCCTGAGAGCGAATAATGCACTGAGCCAAACTTGAACGTGTCAAGCGCTTCATTTGGAATCTCCTTGTACATGTTGGACATGGAGTTGTGGTCCATCCTTTTCTTGGCATAAATATCCAAGTCCTCATCTTGCTCTTCTGGGGCATTGATGATCTGTGCCCACTCAACCACTATAGATTGGTACCTTGTACCCTCTGACATCCAAGTAATCCTTCCATCCGGATAAAAGTGAGCTGTGGAGTAGAACTGCATGATGAGTTCCTCGTTCCACTTTGTGAGCTTCTGCCCAACAAAGTCCTCTACTCCACACGCTCTGAAGCTGTCCTGAACTCCTGGGTAGTACTCTTCATTCTCCTTGATATAGGTCCAGTCGACCCATCTCATGTCACATACGATTGGCTTCTTGTCAAGTAGCACCGTCTCATAGAAATCTTGTTGCTCCTTGGTGTGAAATCTGTAATCCACGGCAGTCCTTCTCCTAGAAGCATATGGATCTGCTTCTCTCCATTTCCCGAGCCCTGAGTCTCTCCTGAGCTTCATATCCTCAGCCACAGGATGAGCATCGTTGTGGTCTGGGATCTTGGGCTTGAGCTTCCGAAGGACATTCTATTCCTCATCCTCAGCAACAGTCTCAGGCACTGGGGCCTTGTTCTTCTCAGCTGCAGGAATGCTCCGTGTGTTCCTCTTGGGCTTTGGCTTAGATGCAGCCTTAGGTGCTTCCTTGCGCTTGGATGCAGCCCCCCCTGACCTTATGGCATCTCCCATAAGTTTGGGTGCCTTGGGCGCTGGTGCAGCTGCCTCTTCTTCCTCCTCCTCTTCTACCATGATGGAGGCTTTCCCAAGCACTTTGGCTACAGTCTTCTTTACCCTCTCCTTCCTTTTCTTGCTCTCAGCAGCAATGGGCTCAATGGGAGCAGGCTTCTCAGTTGAGGCTCTAGCCTTTGACATTGGCTGCCTGCCTGCTGGCCTTTTGACTTTCAGTCCTGGTTTTGAGCCTTGAGCTGGCTCAGCTCTCTTGGTAGTGGCCTCTTCCTCTGCCACATAATCCTCATCTTCAGAATCAGATGTTCTCTTCTTCCTTTGACATGTGGCAGCCTTAGGCAGATTGCTGGGTGTGCTTCTGCTGCCATCATCAGAAGAACTTGAGGGGCTAGTGCCCTCACTCATGACAACTTGCTGCTCTGAGAGGTTCTGGCTGTCACTTTGATCAGACATGTTGCAAACTGACTGCTGACCCTGTGAATAGATTATAGAAGAGATAGAGGGGATGAGCATCACAAAAAGCAGAGATTTTTGCAAAATATTAATTCAAAAACTTAGTCTTAGTTTTCCACAGAAATCATCTCGGATCTACCGATTTTCAAACTCGGTGACACCGAAGCAGTTTTGGGCACCAGAACTGGTGAACTCGGTCAGACCGAGTCACAGTTCGGTGGCACCGAGACTGCTAGGGTTTCACAGAATTCCAAAATCGGTCGCACCGATAAGTTATTCTCGGTCAGACCGAGTTTCACTTGTGCAATGGCAAAAGCCAGATCGGTGGGACCGAGTTTTTCAACTCGGTGGGTCCGAGATGGTTTTGGCGGAAACCTAACCCTAAAATTTTCGAATTAAACCTAATCTACAAGCGTTTTGACTGGATAGAAGTGTTTCAATCATGGCAAGAATCATGATGATCACAATGTGCTAGGAATCAGATTGAGGAATAGCACAAAGATCAAGTCCATACCCTAGTTTGGCGTGGACTTGCTACGGCGGCAACGGCGGGGCAGAAATCCGTTGACGGTGGCGGAGACCAGCGACTTGAGGATGCTGGCGGCGAGGAGGACAATCCGGAGACCCAGGAGGCAGAGCGAGCTATGCGCGGGCGAAGAGGTTTCGGAGAAATTTCCAAAATTCTGCCCGTCACTATATATAGCCCGACCCTGTCGGTGTGACCGAGTGGAACAACTCGGTGGCACCGAGATTCATAACTGTGTGCAGTTACTGAAACTCGGTGAGACCGAAAGGTTCAAATCGGTTGCACCGAGATTGAAAACTTAGATCAACTTAATGATCTCGGTAGGACCGAAAGTGGAGTATCGGTCAGACCGAGAATCATAAACAGGTTTTGGAAGTTTAAGTCTATGACGAATCGGGGACTCCGAGCGCTCCTCACACAGAGTGGTTCGAATCTGACTTGATCAAATTTTGTGATGCAGCATGAATAGAGTTTGAGACGAGAAAATCATAGATAGCTAGAGGAGGTTCTTAGGCATTCTTGTCCGTCCACTTGGCAAAAGAAGATAAAGCCGAACAATCAAAGCAACAAGTGGATGTCCTCGAATGAGTAAAATATGCAATCAGCATGCTCACACAATAAGATAGCAAATGAAATATGTGGCAAAGCATGCACAACCAATTCTAGCATCTATCAAGCAATTTGCGATGACTAGGTCATCTATATATGAGTATATTGACTTAGGAGTCAAGTGAGAACACTTGATCGTAGGTCATACTCATCGTTTAAGCTCAAGTGGGGTTACCACTTTTACATAAAGCATTGTTTTGTTCACATCTTTAGAGTTGCTTTAGCTCATTCTTAGAGTAAAGCTCCCCCTAGATGTGATATCCCCCCTAAGAGGGATGAACTAACCTTGGGTTTTGTCGATGATGACTTCATGTAGACTTTGAAGATGTGGATGCTCAATGTTTATGTAGATCTCTTGGAGCTATCCATTTGAGTGAATTGCACTTTCAATACCTACATGGGTTAGTCCCACAAGGAACAAACAAGGATATCCATAGACATAGAGTGATGCACACAAAAGATGATGTCCATGAAAACTTTTAGGTTACCTTGTCCCTTGTCTTACCAACAAGAGGGTTTGTGACTCCTTGAACTAGTGCAAGTTGTGGAAGTTGATTGCACTTGTTCTTGCCAAAATGATAAGAGTGAAGTATGTTGGCGATGTCACCCTCAAGAACTCTCTAGTTCTTCTTCTTTTGGATCCACATCATCTTGATGGGAATCCTTGGAGTTGTAGTCGTACTTGATGAAGTGGAACTTGAGGTAGTCTTGGGAATCCACTTGACTAAGGTCTTAGGAGCTTCTTCAAATGCATCAATTTCCTCTTGAAGCTCGTCCTTGCCTTTTTGCTCGTAGTCTTGTGGTGGAAGATCATCTTGAGCTTGTGTCCCCTTGAAAAACTTCTCTTGTTGAGGGACAAACTTTGTCTTGGGGTATTGATCTTCTTCCCATTCAACTCCATTGGCATTGAACTTTTGTTCAAAACCAATACCTTGATTCTTCCGGTGCATTCCTTGCTTGCGCACAATTTCCTCGAATTGTTTACTCCCGGCAAGGCTTTTGTACACTCCTTTCTCTATAATTCCCTTCAATAAGATATTTTCTTGCTCAAGTGTAACTTGGCTAAGAGAATCATTAGTGGAATCAAGAGAACTACTAGAAGCAACAATATTGGATTTAGCATGATCATTGTTACTACTAGAGGAAGAATCTTTCTTGTTAGACTTGACTTGAGGCATGTAAGTGGATAAGAGTAAACGCTTGGCAATGTAAGAAGAACTTTTCTTGCGGAGATCATCATTGATTGCCTTTAAGAACTCATGCTCTTGCTCAAGATTGAGCTTTTCAAAGCGTAGCTTCTCATGAGCTCTTAAAAGTTCTCGATGATCTTCGAAGATAGTGTCATGAGCTAACTTAAGAGTTTTTAGTTCTTTAGTTAGAGCCTCAATCTTCTCCTTATCATTGTCATTCGTTTTATCTTGATTAACATGGTTAATTGGTCTTTCATCATAGTATTCATCACTAGAGTTGTCACCAAGCAAATCATCACCTAGCAAGTCATCTTCATCACTATCGAAATCAACATACTCGGGGTGTGTTACCTTAGGACCTTTGGCCATGAAGCATCTTCCAATTCCTTCATTTGGTGAGTCAAATATGTCATAGGAGTTGGTTGACACAATTGCTAGACCGGCAACACCTTCATCTTGAGTATCTTCGGAGTCGGAGTGATAACTTCTCTCGGAGTGGCTGTCAGAGTCAGAGTCGGATACCCATTCACCAACATGAGCTTGATGTCTTCGTCTTGTGTAGCTCCTTAATGATTTTTCCTTCCTTTCCGAATCCTTGCTTCTCCGTGAGTATCTTCGTTCATAACGATCATCTCTACTCCTTCTCTCTCTTGGTGGTGATCCTTTGCTTCTTCTTTTTGGAGAATCTTCTCTTCTCTTGTAGGGAGCCGTACACTCGTTGGAATAGTGTCCGGGTCTTCCACAATTGTAACAGTTTCTCTCTCGACTAGAAGATCTTTTGTCATTGTAGGACCTTGACTTGGAGCTTCTATCTTTGCTTCTACTCTTGTAGAACTTGTTGAAGTTCTTCACCATTAAGCTCAATTCTTCATTGAAGTCTTGTTTCTCTTGATGATGTAGGAGCTTCACATGAGGCTTTATAGGCACCACTTGACTTGTTGTGAAGTTCCTCTTTATCCTTAAGTGACATCTCATGAGCAACAATTCTTCCAATCACTTCCGTTGGCTTGAGATCCTTGTAATTGGGCATCATTTGGATTAATGTGCACATGGTATCATATTTTCCATCCAAGGCTCTTAGGATCTTCTTGATGATGAATCTATCGGTCATCTCTTCACTTCCTAAGCCGGCAATCTCATTTGTGATGAGAGCAAGCCTAGAGTACATTTTAGCGACACCTTCACCATCCTTCATCTTGAACTTGTAAAGTTGGCTTTGAAGCACATCCAACTTGGATTCCTTGACGGAGTCGGTACCTTCGTGCATATCAATTAAAGTGTCCCAAATTTCCTTTGCATTCTCAAGGCGGCTGATTTTGTTGAATTCTTCGGGGCATAATCCGTTGAAGAGAATATCACAAGCTTGAGCATTGTATTGCAACATCTTCAACTCATCCGCGGTAGCTTCACGGTTTGGTTCTATCCCATCAAAGAAGTCACCTTGCAAACCAACACACACAATAGCCCAAACAGCGGGGTTATGTCCAAGAATATGCATTTTCATTTTATGCTTCCAACTAGCAAAATTAGTACCATCAAAGTAAGGACCTCTACGGTGATAATTTCCCTCGCTAGACGCCATACTCTCCTAGGTTGTGAAACCAAGGCTATGACCACCAAAAGCTATGGAGATCAAGCAAATGGAGACCAAAGCTCTGATACCACTTGTAGGATCGAAAGTATGTCTAGAGGGGGGGTGATTAGACTACTTGACCAAATAAAAACTTAACCTTTTCCCAATTTTAGTTCTTGGCAGATTTTAGCTATATTAGGACAAGTCAAGCAATCATCACACAATTCAAGCAAGCATGCAAAGAGTATATGGGGCAGCGGAAAGTAAAGCATGCAACTTGCAAGAATATAAAGGGAAGGGTTTGGAGAATTCAAACGCTATTGGAGACACGGATGTTTTTCCCGTGGTTCGGATAGGTGGTGCTATCCTACATCCACGTTGATGGAGACTTCAACCCACGAAGGGTAACGGTTGCGCGAGTCCACACAGGGCTCCACCCAAGGGCAACGGTTGCGCGAGTCCACGAAGGGCTCCACCCACGAAGGGTCCATGAAGAAGCAATCACCCACAAAGGGTCCACGAAGAAGCAACCTTGTCTATCCCACCATGGCAATCGCCCACGAAGGACTTTCCTCACTAGCGGTAGATCTTCACGAAGTAGGTGATCTCCTTGCCCTTACAAACTCCTTGGTTCACTCCACAATCTTGTCGGAGGCTCCCAAGTGACACCTAGCCAATCTAGGAGAAACCACTCTCCAAGAAGTAACAAATGGTGTGTAGGTAATGAACTCCTTGCTCTTGTGCTTCAAATGATAGTCTCCCCAACACTCAACTCTCTCTCATAGGATTTGGATTTGGTGGAAAGAAGATTTGAGTGGAAAGCAACTTGGGAAGGCTAGAGATCAAGATTCATATGGTAGGAATGGAATGTCTTGATCTCAACACATGAGTAGGTGGTTCTCTCTCAGAACAAATGAGTTGGAATGATGTGTGTGTTCTGATGGCTCTCTCACTGAATGAGAAAGAGGTGGAGGGGTATATATAGCCTCCACACAAAATCCAACCGTTACACACAATTTACCAATCTCGGTGGGACCGAATCAGAAAACTCGGTCTGATTGAAATAGTAAACCTAGTGACCGTTAGGAATTTCGGTGGGACTGACATGCAACTCGGTAGGACCGATTCGGTTAGGGTTTGGGCATAACGTAATCTCGGTGAGACCGATTACACAAACTCGGTGAGACCGAATTTGGTAATTAGCTAACCAGAGAGTTGGTCAGGCAAACTCGGTGGGACCGATTTGCTCTTTCGGTGGGACCGAGTGGAACTCGGTGAGACCGAAAAGTTACAAAGGGGAAATACTGAGTTTACATTGCAATCTCGGTGGGACCGATTCGCTCTTTCGGTGGGACCAAAAAGTTACGAAAGGGAAACAGAGAGTTTGCAACCCCATCTCGGTGGGACCGAGAACCTTATCGGTAGGACCGAATTGCTAGGGTTTGGCAGTGCTAATAACAAGTGAAACTCGGTGGCGCCGGATAGGAAAAATTGGTAGGACCGAGTTTGGCTTAGAGTTTAGGTCATATGTGGATGTGGGAAAGTAGTTGAGGGTTTTGGAGCATATCACTAAGCACATGAAGCAAGAGGCTCATTAAGCAACACCTCATCCCTCCTTAATAGTATTGGCTTTTCCTATGGACTCAATGTGATCTTGGATCACTAAAATATAACATGAAGAGTCTTGAGCTTTTGAGCTTGGGCCAATCCATTTTCCTTAGCATTTTGAGGGTTCCACTTTCACATCCATGCCATGCCAATCATTGAGCTTTTCCTGAAATAATCATCTTGGAATAGTATTAGCTCAATGAGCTATATGTTGTTATGAATTACCAAAACCACCTAGGGATAGTTGCACTTTCACTCTAGAGCATCAACAGTTGGCAATTCATGATGCACGGTTGGGCCAATGCCACTGCTGTGGGATGATACAATGTCCATGGGGACCATGCTCTTTGATCTTGGGCTAACCTGTTTTGCCACTAAAGTTCCGATTGGATTCCGAAAATTTAAAGTTAGTAAAACATCTCAACTGGGAGTTATAACAGCAAACCAGTTAAACAAACAAGGAATTAAAGAGTTTCAATTGGATGCTGAAAAGTAGTTATTAACATCATTGTAACCATTTGCAGCAGCAAAGCAGTTAAACAAACAAGTTTTGCAAAAGGTACCTGTTGTGGCATTGGAGTTTCTCTTGGATCCTGAAAAGTTGAGTAGCCAGTAACGTGATTAGAGCAACCGGTTGCAGCAGCAAAGTAGTGAAACAAACATGTTTTGCAAAAGGAACCTGTTGTGGCATTGGAGTTTCTCTTGGATCCTGAAAAGTTGAGTAGTCAGTAACTTGATTAGAGCAACAAGTTAGAGCAGCAAACCTGTTACACAAATATATTTTTGAAAATGTACCTGTTGTGCAATTGGACTTCCAATTGGATCCTGAAAACTTGAAGTTGGTAAGATGATTACAGCAACAAGTTACAGTAGCAAACCAGGTAAACAAGGAAGTTTCTGAAAACATACATGTTGTGCCAATGGAGTTTTAGTTGGATCCTGCAAACTTGAATGTTAGCAATCATAAATAAAGTGTTACAAGAGCCATAAGAAACTAACATCAAACTAGTAAAACTAACCAGTTTTGGCAACGTATTTAATTACACATGAACTAGTAAAACTAACAAGTTCTTGGCAACGTATTAAAGTAATAAGTCGGTACCATTTATGATGCGGAGCATCCCAAGGTCATCCCCATGGACCTAGCATCGTCTCACCAAGTGACTAGCGGACCAATGACACGAGCATGTGCAAGAGCTCTCGAAACTAAGGTGAACTCACTCCTCTTTGAACTACCACTTACCATGCATAAGAATTGGCTACTACCTCAAGCGGAAACCCTATGTGTGATCATGTGCTTGGAGGAAGGCCATGGACCAACTACATTCAACGGACAAGACGGTGAGGACGCCAAGTTCACGAGACAAGAAGAAGAACTGCTCGAAGTCCCCAGGCTCCGAACGACCGACAAACCCCAGACGTCCGACGACCTCCAGGCTTCGGACGTCCGACCCTCTCTAGATGACCGACTGAGGGAGTCCTGGATTAGGGGGTGTTCGGATAGCCGAACTATACCTTCAGCCGGATTCCTGGACTATGAAGATACAAGATTGAAGACTCCGTCCCGTGTCCGGGAGGGACTTTCCTTGGCGTGGAAGGCAAGCTTGGCGATACGGATGTTCAGATCTCCTACCATTGTAACCGACTCTATGTAACCCTAACCCTATCCGGTGTCTATATAAACCGGAGGGTTTTAGTCCGTAGGATAACATACACATCAACAATCATACCATAGGCTAGCTTCTAGGGTTTAGCCTCTCTTATCTCGTGGTAGATCTACTCTTGTACTACCCATATCATCAATATTAATCAAGCAGGACGTAGGGTTTTACCTCCATCGAGAGGGCCCGAACCTGGGTAAAACTTCGTGTCCCTTGCCTCCTGTTACCATCCGGCCTAGATGCACAGTTCGGGACCCCCTACCCGAGATCCGCCGGTTTTGACACCGACATTGGGGCTTTCATTGAGAGTTCCTCTATGCCGTCGCCGTCAGGCCCGATGGCTCCTACGATCATCAATGGTGATGTAGTCCAGGGTGAGACCTTCCTCCCCGGACAGATCTTCGTCTTTGGTGGCTTCGCACTGTGGGCCAATTCACTTGGCCATCTAGAGCAGATCGAAAGCTACGCCCCTGGCCGTCAAGTCATATTCGGAAGTTTAAACTACACGGCTGACATCTGCAGGGACTTGATCTTCAACGGATTCGAACCACTGCCGAGCACGCCGCACTGTAATGACGAGCATGATCTAACTCTGCCGCCGAAGGGTGCCCTGGAGGCCGCACCCGCACCGGCTCTGACCCTTAGTTCGGAGTCAACTGCGCCGATCGAGGATGGGAGGTTGGACGCCACCTCGGGGGCTGCGATCCAAATGGCGATTGGGCTGAACACCAGCCCCGTACTCTGCGAGACTCGTGACTCCATGGAGCCGAATTCTTCTCCGGACTCCGAACCCTCCGCGACCCTGCCGATCGAATCCGATTGGGCGCCGATCATGGAGTTCACAGCCGCGGACGTCTTTCAGCACTCGCCTTTCGGCGATATCCTGAAGTCACTAAAGTCTCTCTCTTTATCAGGAGAGCCCTGGCCGGACTACGGTCAACAAGGTTGGGTTACGGACGATGAAGAAATTCAAAACCCACCCACCACCCACTTCGTAGCCGCTGTCGACGACTTAACCGACATGCTCGACTTCGACTCCGACGACATTGACGGTATGGATGCCGATGAAGGAGACGATGAAGAACCAGCGCCTATTGGGCCTGGAACGCCACCTCGTCATACGACGTATACATGGTGGACGCACCAAAAGATGACGATGAAGAGCGGAAGGACGCACCGAAGGATTGTTCCCTCGAAAAGCAGTCAAAGCAGCGACGCAAGCGCCGCCCCAAATCCCGCCTCGACAGATAGCGATCACACAGACCTAGCGCTAGAGCAGGGCGAACCGCTGCCGGACAATGGCAATCCGGATAATCAAACCGAAAAAACAAACCCTATCAAGGATAATGGTCCGGACGATATAACGCCGGACAGGCACCTGGAGCAGCAGAACGCCCGTAAAAGGCTTGTTGCCACCGCGAGGAGCCTTAAAAAGCATAAGCGAAGGCTCAAGGCCGCGCAAGACACACTCCAATTCAGATGGAGCAAAATACTCAACACTGCAGCAAGGTACAGCGACAATCGCCCCTCCAAGAGCTATCCAAAGCGGAAGCTGCTACCCGAATTCGATGAGGAGGCCGCAGACCCCCCACAACCAAATATCAAAGCAGCCACCTGGTCAGATAGACGACCCCTCTACCAACACAGAGCGGCATATAACGCCGCTCACAATACAACACGCGACCCAGGCGAGGGTTCGCACCCAAAGGACGGTGCAACAAGATCCATCTATGGACCACGCAAGCGCCCCCCAGCATACAATGCAACACAACAAATATCCGAACAACACGGTACACCCAGCTACAGGGGTGCCGCACACCCTCTATGTTTCACCGATGAGGTGCTGGACCATGAATTTCCAGAGGGATTCAAACCTGTAAACATAGAGGCATACGATGGAACAACAGACCCCGGGGTTTGGATTGAGGACTATATCCTTCATATCCATATGGATCGAGGAGATGATCTCCACGCCATCAAATACTTACCCCTCAAGCTCAAAGGGCCAGCTCGTCACTGGCTCAAAGGCCTCCCAGAAAGCTCCATTGGAAGTTGGGAAGAGCTCGAAGACGCCTTTCGGGCAAATTTTCAAGGGACTTATGTCCGACCTCCGGATGCGGATGATCTGAGTCATATAACTCAGCAGCCTGGAGAGTCAGCCCGAAAGCTTTGGAATAGGTTTCTTACTAAAAAGAACCAGATTGTCGACTGTCCGGACGCCGAAGCCTTAGCGGCTTTCAAGCACAGCGTCCGTGACGAATGGCTCGCCAGACACCTCGGCCAAAATAAGCCGAGAATGATGGCCGCATTAACAAACCTCATGACCCGCTTTTGCGCGGGTGAGGACAGCTGGCTAGCCAGATGCAACACCAGCGACCATAGTACATCGGGAGTTAGAGATGGAAACGGGAAATCATGGCGCAAAGCAATAACAAACGCTGGAATAAAGAAGACAGCACGACGGGCACGACAGTAAATGCCAGATTCAAAAGCTCTTGGCCAGGTCAAAAGCCGCCCACTAAAGGCACCAGGGATGAACTGTCCAACCTCAACAAAATTCTGGACCAAGTATGTCAGATCCACAGTACCCTGGGTAAACCTGCTAATCATACCCACAGAGAATGTTGGGTCTTCAAACAGTCCGGCAAGCTCAACGCCGTACACAAGGGGGAGGACACACCAAGTGAAGACGAGGACGAGCCCCCCAAGCAAGACACGGGGGAACAAAAGAAATTCCCACCAGAAGTCAAAACAGTAAACGTACTACACATGATCAAGGGAAAAAACAATGCGGCACCCCCAGGAAAATATACCCAAGTGCCTGTCACCTCGAAGTCCTGCCAATGGTTGTCTCAACCGATCACTTTCGACCATCGTGATTACTCAGCAAGTATCCGACATGCAGGATGGGCTGCCTTGGTATTAGACCCAGTAATTGGCGGATATCACTTCACACGAGTCTTGATGGACGGCGGCAGTAGCCTAAACCTCATATACCAGGATACAATCCGCGGGATGGGGTTAGACCCAACACAAATTCGCCATAGCAATACTACCTTTAAAGGAGTAACGCCAGGCCCAGGGGCTCGTTGTACGGGCTCCCTCCTACTACAAGTTATATTCGGCTCCCCCGATAACTTCTGTAGCGAGCATTTAACCTTCCACATTGCTCCGTTTCAAAGTGGCTATCAAGCACTGCTCGGGCTCAAAGCTTTCGCTCGCTTTAATGCAATACCACACTACGCCTCCCTCACACTCAAGATGCCCAGTCCACGCGGCATCATTTCAGTGCACGGAAATATCAAGCGATCTCTGCGCGCCGAAGAGAGTGAGGTTGCCTTGGCAGCCACACACTAAAGGCGCCCGGACTAGCCAAAGCGCCCCATAGGTCATCAAGACCTCAGACACAACTAATCGAGTCCTGCGCCGCTACTTATACTGAATAAATGGTCACACCCCTATTTACAAGGGGCTCAACACGCGCAGACATATGGCCATTCCTCCTCATCTTGAATTATGCATAGTTTCTTCAATTATCATTTTGCACGACAACCTTTTTCACATAAATTCCGCTCTTTTACAGACGATCATCGTGCCACACCCGTCCAGGATACGGCACAACGGAGACACAGGCGCAGACGTGCAGCAGGGACCCGCTCCAAGGATTCTTTTTAGATTAAGACCCTGCGTAAACCTTTTTTTACTGTCTCTTGTTGATACATATCCACCGTTGAGAAGGATGCTGACGTCTTGGCATGTGGCCACGCCAGACCAATGCACGTACCTGGACATAAGGGGCTTCTTACGAAGGCCATTATTTAGGCCCGGTTTATACCACAAAGATCGAATACCTTAGGGAGTGTTCGGCGTCGCGAGTTTGGCCCTATATGCATCAGCTCCGAATCATTGTCTTTGGTCAAATGTTGGGTTTGCCCGGCTCCTGTGTTTTGGTGCCTTACATTCCGCTTTACCGACTAAGGTAGCACCAGGAGAACTACTGCGATTGTGCCCCGGTTCATCTGAACGAGCACCTCAGTAGAGAAAGCCGAAAACTGACTGTCATGATCTAGCGCGAGACTGGTCAACCACTCGATGACCTATGGGAATGTTAGAATTCCTCCGCCTTAACGAAGGGCCGCTTTCCGGCCAGGCATATACGCACCCGGGATTAGGAGAGTGCGGAGCCACCTGGGGCTATCTAGTAGCCCCACTGTCAAACTCCTATGGCTAAGTGAAAGCGTTAAAGCATTATAGTCCGGTTGCCTCGCTCGCTCCGCTATCACCTCCTTAATAGGACCAAGACATTGGGTTAAGTGTGAACGCGTGTTTTTGCGAACACCTCCGCTTTATATGCGTGGGGGTTGAAGCCGACGACTGCAATCTTTCAGGTTATACACACGTATACATAAACGGCCGCCCAAGAGGCATCACATTACTTTCAGGCAAAAGTTTAAAAGTAGCCTTATGAAAATTTATAAAAGCATTCCGCTTACAATGAGATTACATGTCACTCAAACATAATATTTTTTGAGCACTGGGTCTCTATCAAACGAGCACCCTCAAGAACTTCCTCAAAGTAGTGCTCAGCAGCCGTTCGACCTATGGCCGAATCCTGCGCTGCAACAGTGGTAGCATCCATCTCTGCCCAGTATGCTTTAGCACGGGCAAAGGCCATTCGTGCGCCTTCTATGCACGCCGACCTCTTAATCGCATTTATGCGCGGCACCACGTCAAGGAACTGCTGCACCAAGCTGAAATAGCTGCTCGGTTTCGACCTTCCCGACCATAGATGATCCACAACAGACCTCATGGAGAGTCCGGACAACCTATTTAGTTTGGCCCATTCGGCTAATTTGTCCGTCAATGAAAGCGGACGCTCGGGAAAAAGGAACTGTTTCCAAAACAGCTGGTCTACTTCATGGTCCATCTGACTCTGGAAGTATTTGGCCGCATCGGCAGCGCTCGCCGCCAAATCCATATACACATCCTCCGAACTCCACAGCCGATCCAGAGGGGCATACCGTGGATCTCCGAACTTCCTCTGCAGCATAAAGGATTCCCCGGCTACAATATCCCCGGCATCCCGCAGCTCCTCCTTCTTTGCCCTCATAGCAGAACGGAGGTCTTTTCCCGTTGCAGCAGCCTTCTCAAGGTCCGATGCCTTCGCCTGGTTTTCCTTTTCAAGAGCCCGGCAATGGTCAACGGCGGCTTTTAATTCTACGACCATATTAGCCATCTTATCCCGGCTCTCGCCATGCGCGGCCTTCTCGGCTCGCAACTCTTCGGCCGCCTTCAAAGCAGCCACATTACCCAATCTCGCTTGTTCCTTGGCTCGGGCAAGTTCCGCCCGCAAGGCTTCAACAGTGGCAGCTCCATCTGCAGTAATAACATGTTAAAATACTGGCTTCATGCTGCTCTTACTATGAGGCGTTTACCAGATAATAACACCTACCCTACACCTCGTCAAGCCTTTTATTAACAAGCTCGATGTCGGCGTCTGCCGCATCCAACTGCCGTTCTAAATGGGCAAACTCGCGAGCCCGGCTAGCCACCGGAGCTTCCATCACCTGCACATAAAGTCAGTATGGTTATTACCTAGGAATATGATCCTATGTTTGCCGTCGTTTCCGACGACGACCAGAGTCTCAGGGGCTACTATCTACACAGGGCACACCTATTATGTGCAGGACTATCATACACTATTTTGCGTACCTCAAAGCCTGTCAGTAGACTCATAAAAGCTTTATGCAATCCGCTTTCGGCGGACGAGATTCTCTCCATCACCGTATTCATCAGCACACGATGTTCATCTGAGATGGCCGCTTGCCCCACCAACTCCCTCAGAACATCCGACCGCACATTAGACGGTGCCGGACTCGTTTGTCTGCTCTCTTCGGGAGCCGGACACTGGGAACTTCGGGGGTCGACGGGATTATCTTCTGGCCTCGCCAGACTCGGAGAGGCCCTCCGCGACGACACTTCAGGGTCGCCCGCTTCCGGAGCGGAGGAGTCCGGAGGAGGCATTTCGCTCTCCATCATCTCTGGAAGAAGATCCCCCGAAGACGAGCTCATTTGAGAGGGGATAAGGCCCGAACTGCAAAGATACATGCAGTGGTTATCTTCTCAGAAGAAAAGACGACATATCTGTACTATTAAAGTATTTTGGGTCACTTACGACTCGTGGGAGAATTGATCCCCCCGCGGACTTTGTGCGGCAACCGCACCCCCCGGGGTAGGACCCTCTATGGGAGACTTCTTCTCCCGTTTGGAAGCTTCGGCTTCCGGATCCCCGGACGCAATCCTTTTTCTCTTCTGGTCGACTTCCTTCATGGATACGCTCGCTCCTTCGGCTAGAGCGGCCAGCATTTGGGGCCCGCGATCGCCCGCATTTTCCTTCAAGGGCTCCGGGCAAGGTGCGGCCTGGAGCATCTTTTCCAATATCGGATTTTCCAAACCCTCAGGGAGGGGCGCCGAGCACCGAATCAACTTCGCCTTCGTTAGCCAGTCCTGGTCAAAAAGCGGACTCTTAGAAATAACTTCGCATCAAAGGAGAGGTAGTACGCTCAGTCGGAAGATGCCTTACCTGTTCGGCGGCGCGATTGCTACTCAGGCCCGCGTCCTTGGTGATTTCCGGACACTCCACTTGAGGTCCGAAGAACGACTTGTACATATCCTCGTGCGTCAGGCCGAGGAAATTTTGAATGGCGCACGGTCCCTCGGGATTAAACTCCCACAAGCGAAGAGGCCGGCGTTTGCAAGGCTGGACTTGGCGAACCAGCATAACTTGTGCTACCACAAGCAAACTGAAATCTCCATTAAAGAGATCTTGAATGCGGCTTTGCAGTATAGGCACGTCCTTGGCCGGACCCCAGCTCAATCCTCTGGTAATCCATGACATCAGTTGTGGTGGAGGGCCCGGGCGGAAGACAGGGTCGGCCGCCCACTTGGCACTTCTAGGAGCTGTGATGTAGAACCACTCCTGTTGCCACAATTCAGACACCTCTGGAATGGAACCTTTGGGCCAGGCAGCTCCCTTCATCTTGCGTATTGAGGCACCTCCACACTCTGCATGTTGCCCCTCGATCATCTTCGATTTTACTTCAAAGGTCTTGAGCCATAGGCCAAAGTGAGGGGTAACCCGGAGGAAGGCCTCGCACACAACAATAAATGTCGTGATATGAAGAAAGGAGTCCAGAGCTAGATCATGGAAATCTAGCCCGTAGTAAAACATCAAGCCCCTGACAAAAGGACCCAATGCAAGGCCTAGACCTCGGAGGAAGTGGGAGACGAACACGACACTCTTGTTGGGTTCGGGGGAGGGGACGGCCTGTCCCCGGGGAGGCAGCCGATGCAGAATCTCGGCGGTCAGATATCTGGCCTCCCTCAACTTTTTGACGTCTTCTTCCGTGACGGAAGAAGGCACCCATCGGCCTTGAAGGCTAGATCCGGACATGACTGAAGGTTCGGAGCACCCGACCTGAACCTTGGGCGTTTGAGCTTGAGGTGGGGGAAGGATTCGATTGAGCACGGGAGGGAAAAATAAAAGGCCTCGTCCCTTTATAAAGAGGGTGGATATCGAGCGTCCTACCCGTGTCCGTTTGGACTTGCCTATGATCTAGGAGTCCTAGAAGTGGTTGGGTTACCCACGCCCGTATTGATGAGAATCCCGGAATAAGGGGACACGATCTCTGCTTTAACAAGACGTGCCAAGGAAACCGCCTCGCATAACGCGCTAAGATGGGACAGTAAAACGGTTCGAATAAAAGCTTGGCCGTGGTGTGATGTCACACTACGGAGTACGTCAGCAGATTAGATTTGTGTAAATATTATTCTCTCTATGGCAATACGTGGAAACTTATTTTGCAGAGCTGGACACTATCTTTGTGTTCAAAATCTTCTATGAAGTACTTGGAGGAGGAACCCGCCTTGCAATGCCGAAGACAATCTGCGCGCCAGACTCGTCGTCATTGAAGCCTGGTTTAGGGGCTACTAAGGGAGTCCTGGATTAGGGGGTGTTCGGATAGCTGAACTATACCTTCAGCCGGATTCCTGGACTATGAAGATACAAGATTGAAGACTCCGTCCCGTGTCCGGAAGGGACTTTCCTTGGCGTGGAAGGCAAGCTTGGCGATACGGATGTTCAGATCTCCTACCATTGTAACCGACTCTATGTAACCCTAACCCTATCCGGTGTCTATATAAACCAGAGGGTTTTAGTCCGTAGGACAACATACACATCAACAACCATACCATAGGCTAGCTTCTAGGGTTTAGCCTCTCTGATCTTGTGGTAGATCTACTCTTGTACTACCCATATCATCAATATTAATCAAGCAGGACATAGGGTTTTACCTCCATCGAGAGGGCCCGAACCTGGGTAAAACTTCGTGTCCCTTGCCTCTTGTTACCATCCGGCCTAGACGCACAGTTCGGGACCCCCTACCCGAGATCCGCCGGTTTTGACACCAACACCGACACTTCCATACCTGAGCCAAAACTACGGATTTCTGAAGCGCTACGGACGACCGACGACCTCTAGGCTCCGGACGTCCGACCCCGATCGGACGTCCGACCGAAGTCCACCCGAGCCGAATCTACGGACGTCCGACAGGCACCGGACGTCTGGACCCTCGCGAGCCTCCGGACGTCCGGCGCCTGTGCGCTACCATGTGTTGGGCCGCGGCCCATGTACCCCCTTTTCGCCCCCTTTTACACTAAGACTATATATAGACCTCTCCCTCCTCCTTTTTAGGGTTAGCATTGGTTTAGCTCATTTGAGAGATAGAGCATTGCTCATCCACATCGGATCTACTCCTCGAGAGAGACTGCGGCCTCTTCGAAGAAGATCCCTTAGGATTCAATACCTCCTAGCGGAGAAGAACATCAAGACCTCCTAACAGAGAAGACCGGCTACCCTTGTATCGTCCCTAGTTGATCGTGTACCGTGTGAACTCCTATGTATTCGAGGATCTAGCACATGTGTGACTATCTTGTGTTGGTTTAGTGTTTCTCCCGTGTTTTTCCTTGTGTTTCCCCTCATTTCCCCCTTCCGTTCTTCGTGTTCATCGCGGGATCCGCTCCTTTTGTGAAAGATTGGGCGATTAGGGTTCTATCCTACATCATCTTGGTATCAAGAGCCTCGTTGATCACGATTTCAGAGCCTCCCCATTGTGTTGCTAGCCTAGTTTTGTTGTTTTTGTCCCAAATTCGAAAATTCCCCACAAAAATAGCCCCAATTTTTTTTATGATTTGTTGGTGTGTTGAAATTTTGTTGGTTTGGATCCGTGGATTTGCGTTGTTTTGAGTGGATCTAGCTTTCCCCCCTTGTCTCCACCCTGTCCATCCACAAAATCCTCCGGATTCGACGATTTCCCACATCTCCATCACGAACCCTAGCAGTTCTTCCCGTGGCCGAGTTGCGCCCAGGCACCGGACGTCCGACCCTTACCGGACGTCCGACGACCAGACGACCGGCCCAGCCCGGACGTCCGACGAACCCTGACGAAACATTTTTTTTCAGTTTTGCACCACCACTGAGGGAGTCCTGGATTAGGGGGTCTCCGGACAGCCGGACTATATCCATTGGCCGGACTGTTAGACTATGAAGATACAAGTTTGAAGGCTTCGTCTCGTGTCCGGATGGGACTCTACTTGGCGTGGAAGGCAAGCTAGGCAATACGGATATGGATATCTCCTCCTTTGTAACCGACCTTGTGTAACCCTAGCCCTCTCCGGTGTCTATATAAACCGGAGGGTTTTAGTCCGTAGGACAACAACAACTACAACATACAATCATACCATAGGCTAGCTTCTATGGTTTAGCCTCTCTGATCTCATGGTAGATCTACTCTTGTACTACCCATATCATCAATATTAATCAAGCAGGATGTAGGGTTTTACCTCCATCAAGAGGGCCCGAACCTGGGTAAAACATCATTCGGGACCCCCTACCCGAGATCCGCCGGTTTTGACACCGACATTGGTGCTTTCATTGAGAGTTCCTCTGTGTCGTCGCCGTTAGGCTTGATGGCTCCTACTATCATCGATAGTGATGTAGTCCAGGGTGAGACTTTTCTCCCCGGACATACCTTCGGGCTCGGCGGCTTTGCACTGCGGGCCAATTCGCCTGGCCATCTAGAGTAGATCAAAAGTTACGCCCCTGGCCACCATGTCAGGTTTGGAAGCTTAAACTACACGGCCGATGTCCGCGGAGACTTGATCTTCGATGGATTCGAGCCTATGCCTTGTGCGTCACACGGTCACGATGAGTACGATTTAGCTCTACCATCGGTCAGCGTTCAGGAGGTCGCACCGGCAGCCGCTCCGACCCTCAATTCGGAGCCAGTTGCGCCTTCCGCGGACGGGTGGATGGACCCCGCCACGGAGGCCTTACCCTCAACGGTGATCGAGCCGAACATCGACCTTACCTTGCGCGAGAGCCGTGTTGATAAACTACCGGATCCTTCTCCGGCCACGGACTCCAAACCGCCTGCGCCCGTTCCTATTGAATCTGATTGGGCACCGATCATGGAGTTTACCTCTGCGGATATTTTTTAGCACTCGCCCTTTGGCGACATACTGAACTCGTTAAGCTCTCTCTCCTTATCTGGAGGATCCTGGCCGAACTATGTCCGATAGGATTGGGATGCGGACGATGAAGAAATTCGCGACCCACCCACCACCCACTTAGTAGCCACTGTCGATGATTTAACCGACATGCTCGACTTTGACTCCGAAGACATCGACGGTATGGACGACGATGTAGGAGACGAACATGAACCAGCGCCTATAGGGCACTGGAAAGCCACCTCATCATACGATATATACATGGTGGATACACCTAAAGAAGGCAATGGCGACGAGATAACGGAGGATGACCCCTCCAAGAAGCAACGCAAGCGCCGACGTCAGCAGCGCCACTCTAAGTCCCACCAAAGCAAAAGTGGTGATACCGGCACAGGAGATAATAACACTCCGGATAGTGCCGAAGACAACAATAATCCCCTCCAACAAGATTTAGAGCAGGAGGATGGAGGAGCCAGCCCTCCTGAGAGAGCGGTAGACGGAGAGGAGGAGGATGATAATTACATGCCCCCCTCCGAAGACGAGGCAAGCCTCAGCGACGACGAATTCGCTGTGCCAGAGGATCCCGTCGAACAAGAGCGCTTCAAGCACCGGCTTATGGCCACGACAAATAGCCTGAAGAAAAAGCAGCAGCAGCTTCAAGCTGATCAAGCTCTGCTAGCTGACAGATGGACTGAAGTCCTCGCTGCCGAGGAATATAAACTCGAGCGCCCTCCAAGAGTTACCCAAAGTGAAGGTTGCTACCCCAACTGGAGGAAGAAGCATATGATGCGGCTGATCGGCCACCTCGTGGTCGTGATAGAGAGGCATTCCAGCCAAAAGCTCAACCGGCACCCCAACGCCATTCAAATAAAAAAGCATGGGGAAACACGCCAGACCTGCAAGACGTATTGGAGGACAAAGCAAAGCATGCAAGATCGATCTACGAATCACGAGGGCGCGCCACTATGCGGGACGATAAACGTCACGCCGGATACAGTAAAAGTAAATCCGGTCGGGCCGAACACAGCGGGCAAGACCCATTCGAGCTGCGTCGCGATATAGCCCAATACAGAGGCGCGGCACACCCTTTATGCTTCACAGACGAAGTAATGGATCATCAAATCCCAGAAGGTTTCAAACCTGTAAATATTGAATCATACGACGGCACTACAGATCCTGCGGTATGGATCGAGGATTTCCTCCTCCACATCCACATGGCCCGCGGTGATGACTTACACGCCATCAAATACCTCCCACTAAAGCTTAAAGGACCAGCACGACATTGGCTTAACAGCTTGCCAGCAGATTCCATTAGCTGTTGGGAAGATCTGGAAGCCGCATTCCTCGACAACTTTCAAGGCACTTATGTGCGACCGCCAGATGCCAATGACTTGAGCCACATAATTCAGTAGCCAGAAGAGTCGGCCAGACAATTCTGGACTCGGTTCCTTACAAAGAAAAATCAAATCGTCGACTGTCCGGACGCAGAGGCCTTAGTGGCTTTCAAACACAACATCCGTGATGAGTGGCTAGCCCGGCACCTTGGTCAGGAAAAGCCGAAATCTATGGCAGCCCTCACGACACTCATGACCCGCTTTTGTGCGGGAGAAGACAGCTGGCTGGCCCACAGTAATAACATATCAAAGAACCATGGTACCTCAGATACCAAGGATGGCAATAGCAGGTCACGTCGCAACAAACATAAGCGCCGCATCAATAGCGATAGTACTAAGGATACGGCAGTCAACGCTGGATTCAAAGGCTCTAAACCCGGTCAGCGGAAAAAGCCATTTAAACAAAGTACGCCGGGCCCGTCCAGTTTGGACCGCATACTCTATCGCTCGTGTCAAATACACGGCACCCCCGACAAGCTAGCCAACCACACCAATAGGGATTGTTGGGTATTCAAGCAGGCTGGCAAGTTAATTGCCGAAAACAAATTTAAAGAGCCACATAGCGATGATGAGGAGGAGGCCCGGCAGCCGAACACCGGAGGACAGAAGAGGTTCCCCCCACAAGTGCGGACGGTGAACATGATATACGCAACGCACATCCCCAAACGGGAACGGAAGCGTGCACTCAGGGACGTATATGCACTGGAGCCAGTCGCCCCAAAGTTCAACCCATGGTCCTCCTGTCCGATCACCTTCGATCGCAGGGACCACCCCACTAGTATCCGTCATGGCGAATTCGCCGCACTGGTCCTAGACCCAATCATTGACGGATTTCACCTCACTCGAGTCCTCATGGATGGCGGCAGCAGCCTGAACTTGCTTTATCAGAACACGGTGCACAAAATGGGTATAGACCCCTCAAGGATAAAACCCACAAAAACGAGCTTTAAAGGCATCATTCCAGGTGTAGAGGCCCATTGCACAGGCTCAATTACACTGGAAGTGGTTTCCGGATCCCCGGATAATTTCCGAAGGGAAGAGTTAATCTTTGATATAGTCCCGTTCCGCAGTGGTTATCATGCACTGCTCGGGCGAACCACATTTGCTAGATTCAATGCGGTACCGCATTATGCATACCTCAAGCTCAAGATGCCAGGACCTCGCGGAGTTATTACCGTCAATGGAAACACAGAGCGCTCTCTCCGAACAGAGGAGCACACCCGGCCCTCGCAGCAGAAGCACAAAGCAGCCTCTCAAGGCAATTAACCAGTTCGGCGTTTCAAAACCCGGACACCGTCAAGCGCGCTCGGAGAAATCGACAAATAGACCGTCTGCGTGATCTGAGCTCACGTAGCAATGCGCCCCCACCCCAGTCCCAGCCAAATGGCGAAATCCGTGCCACGCGTACATAATTACGCATTGAAAATACCATGGGCGCAGGTGGGGAAGGGGGCACAACTGGGGCATGCCCCAGGACGCGGCTTAAACCGCACTAGGGGCTCCCCGCTTTGTTATTTTTATCTTTTTTAGGACTTTAATCCCTAGAAACCCTGTCCGGCAGCACTATTGCCGAGCACATGATGCAGCGTCCAAGGAGGTAGAAAGCTACGTCACACCACGGAATTCCCAGGTGGATTATAGTAACGAGCGAAATATTTGATTTAGTACTATTCCTCAGCTTGCCCTTGGAAGGGACACAGTCCTACTCTTTTCTTATCGCACTATTTGTATCATTCCGCTTTAACACACCTTTTTGAATAAACAATGCATAGCATTGCGCCTATTATTGCATTCTTGCTTTACATATATGTGTTCATTAACGACGCCTTGCAACCGTACACTTTGGTACGGCCAATACACCAGGGGCTTACATACCCCACAATATGGTGTGAAAAGTCCGAACACTTTCACAAGTGCGGCAACCCGAACTTATAGCATTATATGCATAAGCTTCGAATCATGTCTTTGGTCAAATGTTGGGTTTGCCCGGCTCCTGTGTTTTGGTACCTTACGTTCCGTTCTATCGGCTAAGGTAGCGCTAGGAGAACTACTACGATTGTGCCCCGGTTCTGCCGGGCTTGGCACCTCAGTAGAGAAAGCTAAAACTGGCTGTCATGATAAGGCGAGAGACTGGTCGGTGTTCGGCGAGGTTTTCGAGTCCCTAAAGACTTATGCCGCTTAGGGCAGGGGGCCGGCCCTGTCCGGCTTAAAGGCGTGTATCGCGCCCCGAATTCGGCCTTCCGAATACGAGGGGCTTCACCGAAATATAAAATTATAGAATTCTATGGCTAAGTGAGAGTGATAAAGCATTATTAGTCCGGTTGCCTTGTTCGTTGTGCTGAGCGCCTCCCTCGAAGGACCCAAACATGGGAACAAGAGTGCTCGGGTTTATCCCGAACACCCCAGCACTAGTGGCATGGGGGAAGAAGCCGAGGACTAGCCATCTCTCAGATTGGATAAACGGCCAAACAGAAGGTAATATTTTAAATTCAAACAAGCGTTGCATAGCGCATATGAAACAAGTTTTCATAAATACAGGATCACACGAGCGAGTTTTACTCAAATATTACATCTTTTGTACACTCATCCGCGATGAGACGGGCACTCGGCAGAACACCCTTGTAGTACATCTCAGGGTGGCGGTGCTCCTTGCCCTCTGGCGGCCCTTCCTTGATCAGCTTCACGGCGTCTAGCTTGACCCACTGCAATTTCACACGGGCGAAAGCCCGGCGTGCACCTTCAATGCAGACGGATCACTTGACGACCTCCAGCCGTGGGCAGGCATCCACAAGCCGCCTCACCAGGCCGAAGAAGCTGTTCGGAAGGGCGTCGCCTGCCACAGCCGGACTATAAAGCCCTTCATGGCCTGTTCGGCCACCTTATGTAGCTCGACCATCTGCTTCAGCTGGTCGCTCATTGGCACCGGGTGTTCGGCCTCAGTATACTGAGACCAGAACAAATTCTCCGTTGAGCTTCCATCCTCGGCCTGGTAAAATTGTGCGGCATCGGACACGCTGCGGGGCAAATCTGCAAATGCTCCTGGAGAGCTCCGGATCCGGGTAAGTAATCGGTAATTTACTCTTACATGCTTGCTTTGCATATAGAAAGCCTTACCCGCCGCTATCTTCTTCATTGCGTCGATCTCCTGGAGGGCCTTTTGGGCTTCAGCCTTGGCACCTTTTGTGCTCACGAGGGCCGCGACAAGCTCAGACTCTCGCGCCTTTGAGTCAAGCTCCAATGCCTCGTGCTTCGCCATGAGAGCCTGGAGCTCTTGCTGCACCTCGCCCACCCGAGCCTCGTGCTTCTCTCGCTCGGTGCGCTCCTTGGACGCTTTATCTTCAGCCTCGGACAACGCTTGCTTTAGGGTCGCCACTTCGGTCGCAGCCCCTGGCAAATTCATGATAATCCTGTCATTTTACAATCGCATTCTTTTTATACATATACATAGACCAGATGCTACTTACCTTTATTCTCCTCGAGCTGCCTCTTGGTAAGGCCGAGTTCGTCCTGGGACCCTTTAAGGTCCTGCTTCAGTACGGCGACCTCCGCAGTCAGTGCGGCGGACGCCAGCAGTGAAGCCTGCATATGCGTATTGACATACTTCTATTAGACTCCTGCGATATTGTTTGATCCTCTATTCAGCTTTTCTTTGTGAACACCGGACAGAGCATCAGGGGCTACTGTCTATGCGGTAATATTTTTCCTACACTTTAAACACTTACCTCAAAGCCTGTTAGAAGGTTGGCACAGGCTTCAGTCAATCCGCTCTTAGCGGACTGAACCTTTTGGATCACCACAATCATAATAGTGTGGTGCTCCTCATCGATGGAAGCGGTGCGAAGCGCTTCCAGCAGATTATCCAGCGCCTCTGGATGGACAGAGGTCGCTAGTCCAGGCGTCTCTCCCCTCTTAGAAGGAGGCCGCCTACCCGAGCCCGGAACCACTGGAGGTTCCGGCGCGGTGTTCGGCTAAGGGTCGAACTTGGAGCTCTCAGGGCCCCGTCCCCTCGGCTCCCGGAGTCCTGAAGGTCGCCTTGAGGCGCCTCTAGGGCTGTCTCCCCTCGACCCGGTGCCTCTTGAGACGGCACCTCAGCGTCGTCAGCAGGATGAGAGGAGGTGGCGGTCGGGACTGGATCGCTATCCATGTCCGACGAGCCCAGGGAGCCGTCCGACGATACATCGACACTGGTTCGTGGCGGCCTGCATAATCATATTTCGGTGTTAGGGAAAGCAGTGCGGCAAAGGAATACTATGACTTACTCTGGTATCCGAATACTTACGACTTCCCCAGGGGCTTGGCCCTGGGCAACCACTCGTCTTCGCTGTCGGTGGCGGTGGTGGAGTAGTCCGTAGGGAGGGTCCGCCCTCTCTTGGACCCTCCGGCCTCCCCAGTTGGGGCGGCCTTCCTTTTCTTGTCTTCCCCGTCTGGAGGGGGAGCGTCCTCCTCATCTTCGGGGGAGGATTGCGCCGTAGAGTCCTCAGACGGTAAGTCTGGTGATGCCTGGCGTCGGGAACTCTTTCGGGTTCCCTTGGCCTTCTTGGTCTTCTCCGGCACCGTATAAGGAGCTGGAGTCAGCATCTTCATCAGAAGAGCATTTGTTGGGCCTTCGGGCAAAGGAGCCGGACAGTCGATCTGTCCGGCCGTCTCCTGCCAATCCTGTCAAAGATACAGGAGTTTAGATCCCGCAGGGAGCCAAGCTATGAAAAACATCTATCCTGTAAGAGGTAAAGGCAGCTTACCGCGTTGGCTTGGCGCTTCGCGCTGAATCCGCGATCCTCAGTAGTAGGAGGGGGGACCTCGGCGCTCTTGAACAGCACCCTCCAGGCATCTTCGTGAGTGGTGTCGAAGAGCCTGTTCAGAGTTCGGTGCTGCGTCGGGTCAAACTCCCACAAGTTGAAGGCCCGTTGTTGGCACGGGAGGATCCGGCGGATGAGCATAACTTGAACTACGTTGACAAGTTTGAGCTTCTTGTTCACCATGCTTTGAATGCATGTTTGGAGTCCGGTCAGCTCTCGCGGACTACCCCAGGACAGGCCCTTCTCTTGCCAGGAGGTGAGTCGTGTGGGGAAGCCAGATCGGAACTCGGGGGCCGCTACCCATGTAGGGTCACGTGGCTCGGTGATATAGAACCACCCCGATTGCCACCCCTTTATTGTCTCCACAAAGGAGCCCTCGAGCCATGTGACATTGGGCATCTTGCCCACCATGGCGCCTCCGCACTCCACCTGGAAGCCGCCCACTACCTTCGGCTTGACGTTGAAAGTCTTCAGCCATAAGCCGAAATGGGGCTTGATGCGGAGGAAGGCCTCGCACACGACGATAAACGCCGAGATGTTGAGGATGAAGTTCGGGGCCAGATCGTGGAAATCCAGGCTATAGTAGAACATGAGCCCCCGGACAAATGGGTGGAGAGGAAATCCCAGTCCGTGGAGGAAATGGGTGAGGAACACCACCCTCTCATGGGGCCTGGGGGTGGGGATGAGCTGCCCCTCATCTGGGAGCCGGTGCGCGATGTCGTCGGGCAGGTATCCGGCTCTCCTCAGCTTCTTGACGTCTCCCTCTGTGCTGGAGGAGGCCATCCACTTGCCTCCCGCTCCGGACATGGCTGGAGAAGGTTGAGGTGGGGAATGCGGACTTGGGCGCTGGAGCTCGAGTGCGCGAAAACAGATAAGCAAAGGAGGAAGAGGGCGTGGATGAAAAGGTGAATCCTTATCCCTTTATATGGGCGGACGAAACTAAGCGTCCCCACTAGCCTGGTAAAACTCGCTTGTCCCCCAAGAGCCATAATTGATGGTGCGGTAGGGTTACCCACACCCGTATTGATGAGAATACCGTAATCAGGGGACACGATCTCTGCTTTGACAAGACGTGTCAAAAAACTGCCTCGCGTTATGTGCGGGGCTAGTTAGAGGAAATGGTTCGAATAATCACCGGGCCGTGACGTATTGTCATGTTGCCAAAACGTGTCAGCAGATTGAAGATTTGTGAAAATATTATTCTCTCTATGATGGAATGTGGAACTTATTTTGCAGGGTCGGACACTATCCTTATATTCAAAATTCTTCCGTGGTATATTTGGAGGAGGAACCCGCCTTGCAATGCCGAAGACAACACTACGCGCCGGACTCATCGTCATTGAAAGCCTGGTTCAGGGGCTACTGAGGGAGTCCTGGATTAGGGGGTCTCCGGACAACCGGACTATATCCATTGGCCGGACTGTTAGACTATGAAGATACAAGTTTGAAGGCTTCGTCTCGTGTCCGGATGGGACTCTACTTGGCGTGGAAGGCAAGCTAGGCAATACGGATATGGATATCTCCTCCTTTGTAACCGACCTTGTGTAACCCTAGACCTCTCCGGTGTCTATATAAACCGGAGGGTTTTAGTTCGTAGGACAACAAGAACTACAACATACAATCATACCATAGGCTAGCTTCTAGGGTTTAGCCTCTGTGATCTCGTGGTAGATCTACTCTTGTACTACCCATATCATCAATATTAATCAAGCAGGACGTAGGGTTTTACCTCCATCAAGAGGGCCCGAACCTGGGTAAAACATCGTGTTCCCTGCCTCCTGTTACCATCTAGCCTAGACGCACAGTTCGGGACCCCCTACCCGAGATCCGCTGGTTTTGACACCGACAACCACCGCCACACATTTCCCCATACGCACTCCTACCACCTATACACCATCACCACTTCCGCATATCACCACGATTGCTTACCCGTTTCATACTCCGACACGTGTTGCCACTTCGAGCTTTGAGAATTTGAGTTGCGGTTCTGTATCTTTTTGTGTTTCGGCTATCTAGGTACGGTTCGACATCAACATCACCGCCGCTCATCTTCGCCACGGACGCGTCATCAAGAACGACCACCTCGACTACATCTTGGTATCCGGTCCACCTTTTTGACACCATACCGTAAGCAAGAAGGGTAACCTTGTCTTGGTATCGTGATACATCATTCTTGCTATTACATCGATAGCCACCATAGCCTTACACCTTTGCGTTGCTTACCCATCGAGACTAGCCATTGAGTATTGTCGGCAACGAGACTTGTGCACATTAGTGAGCATACTTCCCTTAGCATACATACATCACTATTTCATATATTGGTATCATCTCTTGTGTCACAGAGTTGTCATCGCATACACAATTGCTATCTTGGTTCGGCAAGCATTGCATGAGAAAAGAGCTCAAACAACAAAGAGCCAAACAAGCTTTTAAGCAAAATGGAAAGATAAGCGAAGAGCTTTTAAGCAAGAACCATAGCATCATACAACATTAAGATTGTCATACTCGATCATCTTGGATCATATAGAAACACCTTGCATAGAACATACTTGGGATAGAAGTCGTTGCATTTTTGCTAAGTAGGCTGTGCACAAGTTCTTGTATCCGCCTATTGTGCAATCATGCTAGCGTCTCTCTAGTGTTGTGCAACAAGGGCATTTTTGTGGATTCCACATTTTGGCTCATCCTTGGTTGGACGACCCCACTATCGTTTTGCATGTGTGTTTCTGTGTACCTTATATGCTTGGTCTACTTGTTACATTGCATCTTGCGAATCTTTTCCAACATTATTGAAGCTCACTTACAATTGCATCAAATTTTGTGCCACCATCCTAACCATGCTCCACCATAAGCTTTTACTTGTGTAGGTGTGAGAAACCGACAAGAGCTAGTACCAATTGTGATATTTCCTTGTCCTACATTGGAGTGATCATCGATCCACTTTCAACTTCGGTCAAGGTACATTTGGTATCCGTTCTTCTATTTCTACCACTCACATTTGTCTTGGAATGATGGATAGGCCAAGTACTTCTACAAACCCACTCTTCATTGAGCACGATGACATGAACTCCTACGTCACCAAGAGCCACCTCTTTGGTGCACAAGGTGCTTTGCATCAAGAGCAACAAGCAATGAGTGAACACGTCGACAACCTCGCCGCCGACTTGCGACTCTCTGAGCAACGTACAAGGGACTACTTCGACCACAAGCTCGACGATCACAAGCAAGAGAAGGACGCAAGGATGGACGAGATTCGCGCTTTGTTGCTCAACCGCTCTTCTTCCACTTCGTCTTCATCAAGAAGGACCCGCTCAAGTCGACACTCCGACTTCACCCTCTCCGGCTCAAGTACATCGACATCGAACACTCTACGCCGTGCCGCGCGCAACGATCGTCAAGCAAGCCTCAATCCTCTACGCGACACCGACTCTCAAGAGCACCGATGACGTCAAACCCAAAAGGCTTTTGCGCTAGCACGAGAACGGCAATGACAACGCCAACATGAAGAGGAAGAGCGAGCGCGCCTACACCAAGTTGCACAAGATGCCGAGGCACAACGCCAAGAACAACAACTCCGTGAAGCTCAAGCACTTGAGGCGCAACAAGCCCCCCAAGATTCAAGTCGAGCCGTAGCCAACCGAGGCTGACAAGCTCGTGAACAAGAGGAAGCACTTCGCGAAGAAATTCATGAACGACGACATCAAGCTCGCGTGCAACGGCAAGCTCGACAAGCTCCTCCACAAGCTCGCCAAGAACATCAAGTTCATCAAGAGCATGAAGACAATGGAAATCATCCATGACAAGTCCAACATGAGGTCGACAACCCTCCATGCTAAGAGCACCACGAGTTGGACAATTATCAACAACATGGACGTCATCATCCTCGACCCCAACACAATGAAGAGCAACGCTACGGAAAGCTCAAGTTCACCATGCCCAAGTTCAATGGAAGCAACGATCCCGAAGAGTACCTTTCATGGGAATTGAAGGTCGAAAAAATCTTCCATTTGCACAAATTTGAAGAAGAGAAGAAGATCGCAATGGCATCCCTTGAGTTCCAAGACTATGTCCTCATTTGGTGGGAACAGGTTATCGAGTGCCGAGAGGCAAGAGGTGAACCACCCATCACTACTTGGGCGCAAATGAAGGATGCCATGAGAGCACGTTTTGTGCCTACCTACTACAACCGCGACCTCTTCAAGAAACTCCAACTACTCAAGCAAGGAACCAAGAGCGTTGAAGAGTACTACAAGGAGATGGAGATTGCCATGATACGAGCCAATGTCACGGAAGACGATGAGCAAACTATGGCATGCTTCTTGAATGGACTCAACCATCCTATCAAGAAGATCGCCAACTTCCAACCATACTCGAACCTCATCAAGCTAGTGCATCGAGCTACAATGGCGGAACGTCAAGTGCAAGATGATTTCAAGTATGCCAAGTTCTCATCCAAGTCCTACGGCTTTTCCAACAACCAAGCTTCAACAACTCCAACACCGTCTACCAAGCCTTCTACAAGCAACGTCGACAAGTCGAGTTCCAAGAAAGCTTCGTCAACTCCAAGTCATCCTCCTACTACGGGCAACTTCAAGCCGAGAGCTTCATCATCCTCAACCCCCACCGATGAGACCGTCAAGACGAGTTCCCTCAAATGCTTCACATGCGGAGGCCGAGGCCACAAGTCCCATGAGTGCACCAACAAGCGGACCATGATCCTCAACGACGACGGCACCTACGACTCGATGAGTGAAGGAGAAATGGACGCTCTTGAGAAAGTCGCCATGCACCGGCAAGTGAACAATGAAGAGGAACAAGTCTTTTGCGATGAAGATTAAAGTTCCGCTCTTGTTGTCTCCAAGGTCTTGACTCTCCAACATCACCAAGAAGAAGACCAAATATGCTGCATATTCCACACCAAGGCTGGCAACAATGGACGATCCGTCAAGGTCATCATCGATGGAGGGAGCTGTCATAACCTCGCAAGTGAAGAACTTTGCTCCAAGCTCCAATTGCCCAAGACAGAGCACCCACATCCATACAAAGTGCAATGGCTTAGCGACTCCAGAATTATCCAAGTCGAGCATCGAGTACAAGTCTCCTTCAAAATTGGCGCCTACGAAGACACCTTGGAGTGCGACGTTGTTCCAATGACTGTTTTCCACCTTCTCCTTGGACGCCCATGGCAATTTGATAGAGGAGTCATCCACAACGGCCGAACGAACCACTACATCTTCAAGATGAAGGGCAAGGAGTACGTCCTTCGTCCCATGTCTCCAAGCCAAGTAATTGCCGACAAGCAAGCCACCCATCGTGGAGATAATAGTGAGAGAGCGAGCCACCAAAAAGAGAGTGAGCGCCACAAGCCCAAATCGAACACCTCCACGATAAGCGAAAAGAAGAACTTAGTCTTATTTGCCACAAAAAGTGAGATAAGAGAAGTGTGTGAGAACCCATCTAGTGTCATACACTACGTCCTTTTGTGCAAGGACAATAAACCACAAACTAACACTTCTCACACTCTTCCTCTAGTGTTGTCTTCTCTTTTGTAGGAATTTCACGATGTTTTCCCCGACGAGCTACCTCCGGGACTACCTCCACTACGAGGCATTGAGCACCGCATCAACCTCTTCCCCAGAGCACCACTTTCGAACAAAGCTGCCTACCGCGTCAACCCTGAAGAAACCAAAAAAATACAAAGGCAAGTAAAGCATCTCATAGACCATGGACATGTGCGTGAAAGTTTGAGCCCTTGTGCCGTCCCGGTCATTCTTGTGCCAAAATGAGATGGTAGCTTTCCCATGTGCTCCGATTGTATACCTATCAATGCTATCACCGTTCGTTATAGGTATCCCATTCCACGCCTTGATGATATGCTTGATGAACTTAGTGGTGCCACTATATTTTCCAAAATTGATCTTAAGAGTGGTTACTATCAAATCCACATACAAGAGGGTGATGAATGGAAAACCGCTTTCAAAACCAAGTTTGGCTTGTATGAGTGGTTAGTCATGCCTATGGGTCTATCGGAAGCACCGGGTACTTTTATGCGTCTTATGAATCATGTCTTTCGCCCTTACATTGGTGTGTTTTTTGTGGTCTACTTCAATGATATCCTTGTTTTTAGCAAGTCTCTCAAAGAGCATGTCACCCATGTCCAAACCATTTTGCAAACTCTTCGAAAAGAGCATCTCTATGCTAATATGGAGGAATGCCTTTTTGGCATTGACAAGCTCGTTTTCTTGGGTTTTGTTGTTTCTTCTAAGGGTGTTCATGTTGATGAGTCCAAGATCAATGCTATTAAGACTTGGCCACAACCAACCAATTGGCAATAAGTGCGTAGCCTTCTTGGCCTTGCAGGTTTCTATCGTTGCTTTGTGAAAGATTTTAGCACCATTGCTTCGCCTTTGCATGCTTTGAGCAAGAAGAATGCGACTTTTGTTTGGGGACCATCCCAAGATACTGCTTTCAATGAGCTCAAGAATTTGCTTACTCATGCTCCCGTGCTTGCATTACCCAACTTTCACAAACCCTTTGAGATTCATTGCGATGCTAGTGGTAATGGCAAAGGAGGTGTGTTAATGCAAGAGAAGCGCCCCATAGCTTACTTTAGTGAGAAACTCTCCGACGCGCAACTCAATTACCCCATCTATGACAAAGAGCCATATGCTTTAGTGTGTGTTTTGCATGAATGGGAACACTACCTTCGCCCTCATGAGTTTATCATTCATACCGATCATGAAACACTCAAGTATCTTAAGGGCCAAACCAAGTTGAACAAGCATCATGCTAAATGGAGTGAATTTATTGAGTCTTTCCCTTATGCCATCAAGTACATTAAAGGTAAAGAAAACATTGTGGCGGATGCCCTTTCCCGCATATGCATGCTTGTTACTCAACTTGATTTGGATGTCATTGGCCTTGAGCATATAAAAGACTTGTATGAGCACGATCCTACCTTTGCTACTCCTTATGCCAAGTGTTTGACGCAGACCTCTTGGGAACGCTATTACATCAAAGATGGATATCTTATGAGAGCTAACAAGCTTTGCATCCCCGAGTCTCCTCTTCATTTGTTGCCTTTGCAGGAATCTCATGGAGGAGGCTTAATGTGACATTTTGGACGAGACAAGACGTTCACCACACTCCCTAAGAACTACTTTTGGCCCAAGATGTTTCGCGACGTCAACCGCTTCACCAACCGATGCTCTACATGTCGCAAAGCTAAGTCCAAAGGTCAATCCCATGGCCTTTATATGCCTCTACCAATTCCATATCAACCATGGGAAGACATTAGCATGGACTTTGTACTTGGTTTGCCTAGGACTCGAAATGGGAAGGATTCTGTATTTGTCGTTGTGGACCATTTCTCAAAAATGGCACATTTCATTCCTTGCAACAAGATAGACGATGCTTCACATGTTGCTAATCTCTTTTGTAGGGAAATATTTTGTCTACATGGAGTGCCACAAGACTATCGTCTCAGACCGCGACGTCAAGTTCCTTAGGTACTTTTGGAAGACCCTATGCGCCAAGCTCAGAATCAAGCTACTCTTCTCCATGGCGTATCATCCACAAACCGACGCCCAAATGGAAGTTACCAACCACACACTCTCCGCTCTACTTCGAGTACTCATCAAGAAGAACATCAAGGAGTGGGAGGAGTGCCTACTTATCTCCGAGTTCTCCTACAACCAAGCAAGACACTCAACAACCGGCAAGTCCCCCTTCGAGGTCGTCTACGAATTCAACCCTTTGCCCCCATTGGACATTCTCCCTCTACCACTCCAAGAGCGCATCAATTTGGACGCAAGTGCACATGTTACACATCTCAAGAAGGTGCATGAAGATACAAGAAACACCATCGAGCGCCAAGTTCAACGCCTTGCGACCAAGCTCAACTTCAACAAGAAACCTATGGTATTCAAAACCGGAGATCTCGTGTGGCTACACCTTCGCAAGGACCGCTTTCCCCAAGAACGCAGGTCCAAACTTCGACCACGAGCGGATGGACCTTTCAAGGTGCTTGCATGCTACAACAAGAACGCTTACAAGATCGACCTCTCGCACGACAAGTACAATGTGAGCGACATCTTCAACGTCAAAGATCTCTCTCCCTTCCATGGTGATGAAGAATTTGATCTGAGGACGGATCTTCCCCAAGGGAGGGGAGATGATGCGGAGGATCCCAAGGTCATCCCCATGGACCTACCATGTCTCACCAAGTGACTAGCAGACCAATGACACGAGCACGTGCAAGAGCTCTCGAAACTAAGGTGAACTCACTCCTCTCCGAACTACCACTTACCATGCATGAGAATTGGCTACTACCTCAAGCGGAAACCCTATGTGTGATCAGGTGCTTGGAGGAAGGCCACGGACCAACTACATTCAACGGACAAGACGGTGAGGACGCCAAGTTCACGGGACAAGAATAAGAACTGCTCGAAGCCCCTAGGCTCCGGACGACCGACGAACCCCGGATGTCCGACGACCTCCAGGCTCCGGACGTCCGGCCCTCTCCGGACGACCGACACTTCCATACCTGAGCCAAAACTATGGATTTCCGAAGCACTACGGATGACCGACGACCTCCAGGCTCCGAACGTCCGACCCCGACCGGACGTCCGACCGAAGTCCACCCGAGCCAAATCTACGGTCGTCCGGACCCTCGCGAGCCTCCGGACGACCGGTGTCTCCAGGACATCCGGTGCTTGTGCACTGCCATGTGTTGGGCCGCGGCCCATGTACCCCCTTTTCGCCCCCTTTTACACTAAGACTATATATAGACCTCTCCCTCCTCCTTTTTAGGGTTAGCATTGGTTTAGCTCATTTGAGAGATAGAGCATTGCTCATCCACATCAGATCTACTCCTCGAGAGAGACCGCAGCCTCTTCAGAGAAGATCCCTTAGGATTCAAGACCTCCTCGCAGAGAAGAACATCAAGACCTCCTCACGGAGAAGACCGACTACCCATGTATCGTCCCTAGTTGATCGTGTACCGTGTGAACTCTTATGTATCCAAGGATCTAGCACATGTGTGACTATCTTGTGTTGGTTTAGTGTTTCCCCTGTGTTTTTCCTTGTGTTTCCCCTCATTTACCCCCTGTGTTCTTCGTGTTCATCGCGGGATCCGCTCCTTTTGTGAAAGATCGGGCGATTAGGGTTCTACCCTACATCAATTTACCAGCAACACAGACATCTGTAAATTTCTTTGATGTAAGCAAAATGATTCCAACACACACACACACACACACACACACACACACACACACACACACACACATAAACAATATTCTGATCACGGGATGAGAATAATATTCTGATCACAACCTGACCTGCCCGCTAGTAGTATGTTGAACTTCCCTTTAAACTAGGTTGAACTTCCGCCAACATTGCCTAAACGGGGCTAGCGATAGACCATTGGAAAGCTATGGGCACCAGTATCATCACCCAACTTAAATTTTTGTCAAAATGTAAGCGGTTTAAGAGCAGTTTTGAAAACCGTTTTTTCTTCACACAAAAAACGTGAATCGTATTTTCGATCGCATTTCTAGACCGTTTATTGGGATGAGGCAAATAATATGGCGTTGGAAAACTTCGCAAAACCGCTCCTTCCACATGTTGAAAGTTTTCTCTAATTCTCTATGGTTTAAGAGTAATTTGGAAAATCATAAAATTTTGCAAACCAAACAGCCGAGTTTGTATTTTTGATGCCATTTCTTAACGACTAATCCAATTGAGGCAAATGATATGGCCTTGGAAAGCTTATGAAAATGCGCTACTTTGCCATGTTGAAAGTTATTTCTAATTTTGAATGGTTTAAGAGTAATTTAGAAAACCGTACAAGTTCCACCAAGTTCGTATTTTCGAGTTAATTTCTTAACCGTACGTCCGAATGCAGCAAATGATATGGAATTGGAAAGCATGAGGAAATGCGAAACTTTTTGTTATATATTGTTTCTCCCAATTCCTTATGATTTTAGAACAATTTTAAAAATGGTGAAAAACGTATTTTTGCCATAATTTCTACAAACTTTGTTGGAATGGGGCAAATAATATACCCTTGAAAAGCTACGAAAAATGCAAAACTTTTTCATATTGATGATTTTATCTAATTCCTAGCCGTTTCCAAGTAATTTCGAAAATGGCAAGATCATTCATTCTGCCTTTATCGCGAAACAGATTCTTCGAAAATGCACCGTTTGAAGAACTTGAACTTCTCGGCATGTCTAGCTGAACTTCACTCTGTTTTTTCACGTGCTTTTTTGGTCGTAGCTCTCCATACACTGCTCGTAACTCTCCATCCATTCACCGGAATTGAGCAAGTGATATACCGATGGAAAGCTGCTGTAAACACACAACTTTCCCGTGTTGATCATTTTTTCATACTCGCGACGATTTTAAAAGGTTTCATCTGAAATTCATTCAGCATAGTAGTTGAACTTCCTGTTGTTTTCATGGTGAACTTCTGCGACGTATTTTTGTTTGTAATTTTCTCATCCATTCGCCAGTGTTACACAAATGATATTCCTTTTGTACAAACCTCTCTCACAATAATTTTTTAAACTTTCTCTAGCCGAGGACTTGAACTTACACAAATGATATTCCCGCCGTTTTGAAGTAAATTAGAAAATGACAAGGTCATGATTTCTGCGTTCATCGCGAACGGAAATGCACTGCGTGAAGTAGTTGAACTTCTGGGGCATGTCTGTTTGAACTTCACTCTGTTTTTGACGTGCTGTTTTTTGCACTGCATGAAATAGTTGAACTTCTGGGGCATGTCTGTTTGAACTTCACTCTATTTCACTTTATTGTATTTTTCTTATATGAAATACACACCATGTAGTACATGAACTTCCGGTTGTTATCACTTTGAACTTCTCTCTGGTTTGAGAGAATTATTTTAAAACACAAAAAATAACATATTTTTTATGTATTTTGGACATCTAAATACACGGTGAACCTCTCTCACAAGAATTGTTTGAACTTTTCTTCGCTGAGCACTTGAACTTCTAGCAACCATTTTTTTCGTTTATGAGTTGTTTTTTAAAATGCAAAAAATGGCGTTGTGTTTTTTTATTTTTTGAACAGGTAAATCCTAGGTTTTAATAAACTCCAAACTTCTGTGTTATTTCAATTTGAACTTCACCTTTTTATATTTTGATTAAAGCATGGAAATACAAGGTGAACCTCTCTTGCAAGAATTTTTAAACTTCCTCGGACAGAGCACTTGAATTTCTGTCAACAAAAATTTTAAGCTTTTATTTTTCTATACTTCTATTCTCACCTGAAATGCATTGCTTGCAGTATTTGCACTTCTCGCTGTTTTCACTATGAACTTCTGTCACATTTTTGTGTGTACGTCGAATTACATACAATTGAAGGTCCGACGTCATTTTTTGCCATTTTTAAAACATGTAATTGGAGGTCGGACATCCCCAATATAAATTATGAACCATGCACGGGGGTGCACGTAAACTTTTTGCAACAAATCTGAGTTTTTATATTCTTCGAACTTCTATGTTATTTCGAATTGAACTTCTTATTCTTATTCTTAGAAAAAATATGTTTTCAAATAAACATCAAACACTTTTTTTTAAATTGAACCTCATACTTTTTTTCCTAGAAATGGAAAGAATTTGAGTTTTCTGTAAACATCAAACTACTCTTTTTATTTTAATTTGAACTTCTTTAATTTTATTCTTTAGTAACAAAGGAAGCCTATGTTTTTTTATAAATATTGAACTTGTTTTTTATAATTTGAACTTCTTGGTTTATTTGAAATACTTTATTTTTCCATTTTTTGAAACCGTAAAACAATGTTCTTTCTATAAAAACATAAGCATCAAAGTCATGTGTTATGTTAATTTGAACTTCTTGCTTTTCTTTAGAAATAAAAAATTCTGATTTTCTTATAAACATTGACCCTGCTATGTATCTTAAATTTGAACTTCTTGGTTTAGTTTAAGAGACGGAAAAATTGTCTATTGTTTTGTCTTTTAACTTGTAGGATTTTCGGGGTTTTGTGAACTTCTAGAGTTTATTTTTGTGCAAAAGTTACACACACACACATAATAGAACAACACCCACACACTGATGCTCACAGGTTGTTCCCCCCTTCTTTTAGTATACACATTGAACGACCCCCAGTAGCTATGATGAACTCCTCTCTTTCTGCCCGAGAGAAACACACGTACACAAGAGAAAATTTATGTATCTGGGAGCACCCATTTTTTGACAGTGATGGAGTGTGCTGTGATACGTCTCCAACGTATCTATAATTTTTGGTTGTTCCATGCTATTATATTATCAACCTTGGATGTTTTATATGCATTTGTATGCTATTTTATATGATTTTTGGGACTAACCTATTAACCCACAGCCCAGTGCCAGTTTCTGTTTTTACCTTGTTTTAGAGTATCGCAGAAAAGGAAAAATCAAACGGAGTCCAATTGACCTGAAACTTCACGGAACTTATTTTTGGTAGGAAAGCAACCCGGGAGACTTGGAGTGCACGTCAGGAAAGAAACGAGGGAGCCACGAGGTAGGGGGGCGCGCCCACCCCCCTAGGGCGCGCCCTCCACCCTTGTGGGCCCCTCGTGCCCCCCTGACGTACTTATTCCTCCTATATATCTCCATATACCCTAAAACAATCGAGGAGCACAATAGAACGGGAGTTCCGCCGCCAGAAGCCTCCGTAGCCACCGAAAGCCAATCTAGACCCGTTCCGGCACCCTGCCAGAGGGGGAAATCCCTCTCCGGTGGCCATCTTCATCATCCCGGTGCTCTCCATGACGAGGAGGGAGTAGTTCTCCCTCGGGGCTGAGGTATGTACCAGTAGCTATGTGTTTGATCTCTCTCTCTCTCTCTCGTGTTCTTGATTTGGCACGATCTTGATGTATCGCGAGCTTTGCTATTATATTTGGATCCTATGATGTTTTCTCCCCCTCTACTCTCTTGTAATGGATTGATTTTCCCCTTTGAAGTTATCTTATCGGATTGAGTCTTTAAAGATTTGAGAACACTTGATGTATGTCTTGCCGTGCATATCTGTGGTGATAATGGGATACCACGTGATTCACTTGATGTATGATTTGGTGGTCAACTTGCGGGTTCCGCCCATGAACCTATGCATAGAGGTTGGCACACATTTTCGTCGTGATTCTCTGGTAGAAACTTTGGGGCACTCTTTGAGGTTCTATGTGTTGGTTGAATAGATGAATCTGACATTGTGTGATGCATATCGTATAATCATACCCACGGATACTTGAGGTGACATTGGAGTATCTAGGTGACATTAGGTTTTTTTTGTTGATTTGTGTCTTAAGGTGTTATTCTAGTACGAACTCTAGGGCTGTTTGTGACACTTATAGGAATAGCCCAACGGATTGATTGGAAAGAATAACTTTGAGGTGGTTTCGTACCCTACCATAATCTCTTCGTTCGTTCTCCGCTATTAGTGACTTTTGAGTGACTCTTTGTTGCATGTTGAGGGATAGTTATGTGATCCAATTATGTTATTATTGTTGAGGGAACTTGCACTAGCGAAAGTATGAACCCTAGGCCTTGTTTCAACACATTGCAATACCATTTACGCTCACTTTTATCATTAGTTACCTTGCTGTTTTTATATTTTCAGATTACAAAAACTTATATCTACTATCCATATACCACTTGTATCACCATCTCTTCGCCAAACTAGTGCACCTATACAATTTACCATTGTATTGAGTGTGTTGGGTACACAAGAGACTCTTTGTTATTTGGTTGCATGGTTTCTTGAGAGAGACCATCTTCATCCTACGCCTCCTACAGATTGATAAACCTTAGGTCATCCACTTGAGTTAAATTTGCTACTGTCCTACAAACCTCTGCACTTGGAGGCCCAACAACGTCTACAAGAAGAAGGTTGTGTACTAGACATCAAGCTCTTTTCTGGCGCCGTTGCCGGGGAGGTTAGCGCTTGAAGGTATATCTTTAGATCTTGCAATCGAGTCTTTTAGTTTCTTGTTTTATCACTACTTTAGTTTATAAAAGAAAACTATAAAAAAATGGAATTAAGTTTACCTCATACGCTTCATCTTTTTAATATCTTTCGTGAGTATGATGGGAAGGAAAATTGTGCTCAAGTGCTAGAAGAAGAATGCATTAGAATGTTTGGCACTAAATATTTGAATGATGAGCATGATTGCAATGTTGTTAGTATGAATTCCTTGAATATCCATGATGCTAATGATATGCAAAGCCACAAGCTTGGGGAAGCTATGTTTAATGAAGATGATACTTTTAGTCTCCCAAGTTTTGATATGCAAATTTATAATGATGATAGCATGCCTCCTACTTATGATGATTATATTTATGAAAGTGGGTTTGGAAGAGTGTTAACTTTAGTAAGTAATGATCCAACTATTTTGGAGGTTGTTGGATCTTATTATGATAATTATGAAAGTGGATTTGGAGAGGTCATGACTTTATTTAGTAATGATTCCACTATCTTGGAAGAGGTTTCAATCGATTATGATGAGAACAAAGTTGCTACTTATGATAATTATTGTGATGATACATATGCTATAAAAAGTAGAGATGATTATATTTATAAAACTTATCATGATTATGATTACCCTTTTTCTGAACTTTACTCTTTTAATGTGGAAACAATTTATAATATTCAAGTCTCTTATGATACTCCCACTATCCCGAATGACAAGAATTTTGCTTATGTGGAGAGTAGTAAATTTTCTATGCTTGTAGATCATGAAAAGAATGGTTTAGGTGCTGGTTATATTGTTGAATTCATTCATGATGCTACTGAAAATTATTATATGGGAGGAATCACTACAAAAAAATACACTTCCGTGATGATACGTGTTTGTCACAGTAGGTCGCTTTTTTTGTCATGCATGTACATCCATGACAAATTTATGACAGAATCAAGATAGTCATACCTGTGCTGTCGTAGAAGTGTTCCATGACATTACCAAAATTATCATCACGGAAGTGTCCACTTCCATGACGATAAATCGCGCGTCATAGAAGTGCTTTCGTCAAGGGTGACCGACACGTGGCATCCACCGTAACGGAACGCCGTTAAGTTATCGGGTTGGGTTTTGGATCCGATAACCCATTAACAACCCCGACCAATTGGATGGAGGAAACACGTGTCGGCTCATTGTTGGGACAGATGTCAACCACTCATTGGACGGAAGGCACCTATGATATGTCGACATGTGGCACGGCCCAACAAAGGCCCATTCCTGTGAAAAGGCCGGCCCATTTGACTTGGTCAAAAGGTGGCGGGCCGGCCCATGGAAAGCCTGTTAACGGCCTATTCGCATATAGCCCATTTACAGCTCACCAACCCAAGGCCCGTCACGCCCTATCCGAATTAGGCCCAGTAGCGTCATCTAGGCCATCCAATATGATTCCAGCCCATTTTCACTTCTGGCCCATGTATGGCCCATGACATCTTTTGGCCCATATGAGGCCCTATGTAACTCTTGGCCTATTAACGGCCCGTGGTGAAACTGGCCCGTAATGAACAGTGTATCACTTTACACCCATTAACGGCCCGTGGTGAAACTGGCCCGTAATGAACAATGTATCACTTTATACCCATTAACAGCCTGTTATTCCGTTGGGCCGTTTCCAGCCCATGTTATCTTTCGGCCTTCTCAGAGCCCATTTATTCTTCGGCTCATTTCCAGCATTCTTTTACTTACGACCCGTTACTGTCATTTTATGCTTGTGGGCCAAATTCAGCCCGTGGTTACAGTCGGCCCATTTGTGGTCCGTTAATACATTGGGCCATTTTCATAGCGTCATCAAATACTGCCTATTAACGATGGCCCATTACGGTCGGCCCATGAACGGACGATTCCAACTCTAGCCCGTTTACGGCCATAATGCGGCCTGTTATTGGCCCATGTTTGGCCAATCGATCATACGGCCCGTATAAGGCCCATTGATAATACGACCCGCAGAAGGCCCATTGTTTCTACGGCCCGTAGAAGGCCCATTATTTCTACGGCCCGTAGAAGGCCCATTGTTTCTACGGCCAGTAGGAGGCCCAGTGTCACTACAGTTAATATTAGCCCATGGTTATTGTGGCCTAGTTTAAAAAAAATAGGTTATTGTAGCCACTAGCTAACCGCGGAAAAAGAACTGCAATGACTACAAGCAAACAAATAAACAAGGCAACAAGGAGATAAATAAGCAAGCAACTAACGCTAGGCTATCACAGCTATTACACATAATACATCCATTGGGCATCAAAGTTCGCCACCAATGCAAATATAGGGAACAAAGTAGCATATCATATACACTGGTTGTCAAAGTTGGAGACCAGCGCAAATAAACGCCACAGCAAAACAAATCCAGAACTGAAACCACTTCAGAAGATCTCAAGAAACAATATCCTGGGTACCCATAATGCTGGCAAGATGCTTAGCAAGCTTATTAACTTTCTCTTGTTTGGCGCTTAAATCCTCCAGCGCTTGCTGTTGCACCAGAAAATATGCATCTGAATTCTGCAGGGACTTCCGCAGTCCTTCCGCTTCTTGTCGCAGCACAGCTGATCGATGTCTTTCAGCTTGTAGTTGAGACTCAACAAACCGAACTGATTCAGACAGTGAGTTTGAATAGCTTGTGCAAGCGGTAGTGGCCAGTAACTCCAACACTAAACCAAGACAGGATGTGTCACTATCCTGAACCTCATCTGCATTACTTCCTTTACCATTGCTTAATAAGGCTCTCTTCCCCAATATTCTGTCAACATTCTAAAAGAAGAAACAAGTAGACACATAACAAGTTTAGCATGTACTAGTATATGAAACTCATTTCGGTGAACCAGTTCATTAGTAAGGTGGACAGGATTAAACTACCAAGTCTTCCATTGCCAAGTACTAGTACATAATAAAAGCATCAAACAAACATATATCTATGTCCTATGGTAGCAATGGAATCTTAAATTAGAACAGTTGTTCTTCAGGTTTAGGCACTTGTTCTACATGAATAGAGTACAGTAAGACACAAGAATATAATACTTAAAAATAGAAAATGAGCTCATAGACCTTACCACATTCTTGGTTCGGGACCAGTACAGAACAAGGCGTTCCCAGTCATCATCCAGTAAATGTGTCTCAGGAGAACGTAAGGGAATTTGATGAGTTTCTTTGCCGGTGAAGTATGTTTTCTTCAGGTAATTCCGATACTGCCACCAAGCATTCTTGAAGATAGCAGAGGTATTAGCACATGTTACCTCATCCTGAGTTTCCAAATCGGTCCTTCTCTATAGAGAAAAATGGGAAAATTTGCTGTATTATAACCATCATGGAGGTAGGATGTATGGGACGAAGCAAAGTAATTGCCATGAATAACATTACTTACACATAACTCCTGGACAAACACCTGCAACTGACATTTTCCTTCATCTTTAGTATAATATTTCCAAGATGGGAAGATACGCACATACGATTTAACAACATCAAATGCGATAGATGCTAAACTACGACTAGCTGGTTGTGCTTCCTCCACAGGAATAGGCGTACTAACTGGTGGAGTTGGGGTTCGCCATGATAGTACTGGCCCTATGGGCAGTGGAGCTGCCTTACTAACTGCTCTTGTTTGGGAGATCTGTGGTGGAGATGGTGCTGTGTCAACAAGAACTGGGTTACTATCGGCTGGGGTTGGGGTTAGATTGGGTGAAGCTGGTTCTCTATCCATCGTAGTAGGGGTACAATCTGCGAGAGTTTGGGTTATGTGTGGTAGGGCTGGTTCTTGTGCATGTACAACCAGGGTGCTATCTCCACCAAGAGGTAGCACTATTTTATTTGAAGACCATGTTTTTAGTCCACTAGATACTGGCATCACCCGCTCCAATTCAAATGGCTGATAAACAGGAAACATAGTTGAATGTACATACATTGTATGAGAGACAGATGCAATAGATAGTGTGGAAAAAAGGGCATGAAATAGTTGACATGTATATTGTTTAACTAAAACAGATAGCATGGCATAATTTCACATATATGATGTCTATCTAAACTGGATAGCATAGCATAACATAATTCAAAGATATGATGAATAACTAAACAGGATCGCATGACATAATTCACCTACATGTTATCTAAGTAATCAGGATCACATCATTTAATTCACATATGTGATTTATATGCTAAACAGAGGGCATTCGATATGATGTCTGAACTAAGAACATGGTGTTGAATATTGTGTATATGATGTCTAAACTATGCAATGCAAGACACCGTATGCATGATATGAGCAGTATAACCGTGCCAAGTTAGAGCGTACACCTCAGTGGGGGAACAGGACTGGTCATCTGTCTCTGAATCCATCTCTGAGGAGCTATCCGGACCCAACAAGAGATCTGCTTCGATAGGTAGCACTATCTTCTCTGAAGGCCTTGTTCTCACTCCAGATTTTTCCATCTCCCACCCAAATGGCTGATTCACAGGAAGAGTAGTTTAATGTACAAACATTGTCGACAAATGGAAATGTAATGAAGAAAAGGATGGGCAAGATATCATTCAAATATATGATGCCTGGTTAAACAGGATGACATTGCACATTTCACATATATTATGGCTGGCTAAAAGACATGAGACTGCATAATTCCCATATATGATATAGAAACTAAACAGGTGGCATTATAGAACATGTCTAAACTAAGCAGATGACATATATGATGTTAAAAGTAGGCACTGCAAGGCAACATATGCATGATATGACTAACATCATCATGCCAAGGTAGAGCAAACACCTTGGGGGGTAAATAGGAGTGGTCAGCGGCGTCCGAATCCACCTCAGAACAGATATCTTCCTCTGGATTAAAATCTGGAGAGGGGTGGGGAGGGTTTGCCATTGAACCCACCATGGAGCGATGTCTGCATGACATTGTATTGCCGCGCAAAACTCTTGTCTTTTTGTCTACATGTTCAGCATGACTGTGTACAATATCTGACATGCATACGAAAAAAATATGGTGAGATTATGTAAGGAGAGCATGCAGAAATTTAGAGTGATGGTAACAAACAGTGGATCAACGTTTTTCTGTTGAACCAAAATAGCCCTAATGGATCGACGTAAATGTATAGTAATAAGTGATGCAACAAGTGTACAACCTCTTTGCCGTAGCCGTGTCGACCTCAACATCATTGGGTTGGTCGCTGAAGCAGTTGAGGCAGAGGTGGCTGTCGAAGGTGTGGAGGAAGATCTGAGGAATATGTAGACGGCGTCCAGGGCACTTCTCTGTTGTGACAGATTGTTCTGTCGTTGGAGCAGCTCCAATGAGCCGTAAGACGTCAAGGCTGAAGCAGCACAAGACAGACATCGTCAATCTCAAGTGGGATTCTAATAGCATCTCCAATAGATGATGTAAAATGGATGTAAAATTAACATCGCCAAAAACCACCTAACTACAATAGATGAGGTAAAAACTGTTGACTCTGAACTTAACTATCGAAACTGAACGCAATGGTAGCAGAGAGGCACTTGGCATGTAGTTTAGGGAGGGCTTGCAGTTCATCTTCAACCTGCAGCCCCCTGAGCCGCCAGCCACCACCGGCCGAACCGCCAGCCCCAGCGCCGCCTCGCCACCCCAAAACAACGCGCCACCGCTGCCCCGGCCAGCCCTCTAGGCCCCCCGCCCCCACCCTGAACCCTAAGATAGATAATGGGGTACCTCTCCGGCGAGCCCCCGTCCCTGCCGTGGGTGGTTCTTCCTTAACTCCGACGAGCCCCCCAACCCCTGAAAATCGACTGACCCAAAAGTCGATTCAGTCGACTGAAGTGTGGCTTAATCGGAGCAGAGCAGCACCACGAGCGAGGGGGAGAGCAGCAGCAGCAGCTGGGCGAGCGAGCGATCGAGCGAGAGCCGGAGCAGCAGCAGCAGATCCGACTAGTATGGACGCCGCCGCCGAAGGGGCCTCACACTGGGGGAGAGCCGCCATGGAGATGTCGCCTGCGACGCCGGCTTCAAGGTAGCCGCTCCATGGGGGTGCAGGATGGAGCACCGTCGGCATCGGGAGGTCGAGTTAAGGAGAACGTGCGATGCGATGAGTGTACAACCTCTTTGGTGGCGCCGAGTAGGCCTCGGCTTCATCCGAGGAGTCGGTGAGGATGCTGCGGTTCTGGTGGAGCAGGTTAAGGCGGCGCTGTGGGGATGGAGCAGCTGCGATAGATGAGGCGATCGTCGGAGCAGCTCCTTGGAGGTGGAGGACGGGGTGGCTGAACCGGCGGGACGGCGAGATGGACGACGGATCCTCATCCGGGGAGGTGGACGAGGGACGTCGAGCTGTTGGGCTGGATGACATCGTCGGGGAAGAGGCTCCGGCTGGGCAGCGGTGACGTGGCGGACGGAGGAGGGTGGGGTTTCGCAGCTAGAGCGGAGAGGTTATGGGGCCTGGGATTTCGATTGACGAAAAGGGGCGATGGGAGGGGGTGAAGCATGACTTAGGAACGCGCTTGTCCAAAATGTAGGGTGTGTTACAAAAGTACCCCCCACTGATTTGAACTAGCGGCCCTTTCAGCTCAGGGTTAGAAGGGGGATTTCGCGTGTCAGGATTTGGTAGCTGGAGGGAGTTTTCGCGCGCGTTGTAATTTCGGGATAGCAAGGTGTGGGTTGTGAAGGCGCCAGTTTTGGGAGCACGATATCTGAATTTTCGGGATATAACAAGACGCGGGTTGAATTTTAGGGACAAGCCTAACGTGTAGTAATATTGTACTTGTACGTACCAAATCAATTCGCACTTCCCTCAACCAAAAAGAAAACGAAAAAATAAAACTATTCACACCACACAAAGAGAGATTCTTGCCCCGTTTTACTATACAAATGCTATTCAAAGCTACTCCCTCCTTCCATCTATATAGGGCCTAATGCGTTTTTCGATGCTAACTTTGACCAAATATTAGAGCAATGATATATGACATGCAACTTACACAAAGCACACCGTTAAATTCGTCTCTGAAAGGTTCTTTCAATGATATAATTTTCACATTGTGCATGTCATGTACTATTAATCTTGTCAATAGTCAAAGGCGGTCTTAAAAATCTCATTACGCCCTATATAGATGGAAGGAGGGAGTATGAATCCATGTTATGTCCGATTAAATTTTTTCGCTTGCTGTACAATGCATGTAACCTACTCATACCAACATTTTAGTGCATCCAAATGTCTATACTACCACTGCAATTCGAACTAAATTTGAATTCATTTCTCTATTTCAATAAGAATCTACAATCATGATTGTTGCCAACTTCAACCATCATAGTTTCCTTGCTATCCGCTAGATATAAATCAGACGGCCTATAATGCAGGATGGCAGACACACCATCATCAACAACTCCGTTTTTATAAGAGTAGAGATAAAACATATTAAATGTAGTATACCATGTTCATAACCACACCATGTGTATCACCGTTATATATATTCACACATCCTTCGGTTTGAAACACTATGATAAATTCTTCAAATATCTGAATTCGCTTTTTATAATGAAGTATATATGATCTCTATTCATCTTTTACACCCACACAACCCTCTTATCTTTGTAGCTAGCGCTAACTTTCTCTTGTGCATGCACACGCCCGCATCCCTCTCACCCTCCCTCAACATTCTCTAGCTCCATCGCGCAAATTCGTCTTTTCACTTTAGGTCGTTTACGCATGGTGTCTGTAGGCCCCCCAGCTCCTTCTTTACGGCACACATCCATCGATATGCCTCTCTAGCCAGGTGTGCCTAGCACAAACACAAGCTTCCCCTCTTCTCTTGTCACCGTCCATGCCTCACTCCCACCACTCTTTTCATCGTTCTCGTACTCGCACACTCCTCCCCCTCGATATAGTATGCCTCTCGTACCACCTCCTACATGCATCCCTCTCTCTCTATCCTTCTCCCCGTGCCTCATTTGCTTCTAACACACACATGCATGTATACCCATCGATCTCCCAACATATACCTAGATCGACTTTAACTACCCCCCATCGATCGACGTACCTCACAAGTTATGTCTCTCCTTTATCTTACAAAGGGCGATTGATCTTCCTATGTAGTTACGTCTGCTTACCACAGCCACATCGTCCCCCCCCCCATCATTCGTGCATGCTTCCTGACCCGTCTCTCACACGCACGTGCACAGACAACAAGCAACCATCTCCTCTCTTATTGATATTGCGGGCGTGCCCTCCATTTGTCTAGCAAGCCTATCCCACCATTTGTTAGAAGCAACTCCACTACCACCCCCTCCAACACTCTAGCTCTGTCTCTCTCCCAACCTTATTCATCTCCTGCACATATGCATGGATGCCGATCGATCTCCCTTAATACATGAGGCAGATCGATCTCCTTAATACATGAGGTAGGCCTCTCTCCTCCTCCACACATATACCAGCCATTGTACCTCTATAGTTAATTGGGCCTCCCTCTTCCCCCACCACACACCGATAGTCGAGCGCTGCAGGTAGGTATCCATGCCACAGAGACAAACTGCACATGTCCCATCTCACATTCTAGTAGGCCAGCCACTCTATATCTTTGACGTGGGCACACACACACACGCACACACACACACATCATCCATCTCTTCGATTCTATGGACACCTCAAGCCGATGATACCTCCACTCTCTTCTCGTGGATCGCCCCCTCTATATATATGTTATATCCAGGACTCTATTTCACACACATTGCATATGTTAAATTTTTTGATTGACCCCCCCCC